>NC_066342.1:11806407-12133469 GCF_022539315.1 Serinus canaria
TTTCGGGCTTGTGCTGCCCAGAAAAAGGTACCCAGATGTCCGTAACTCTTTGTTTTTATTGTCTCATATTGTCTTAATTCAAATTGTCTAAATTATTATTACTCTAATTGTATTACTATTTTTATAACTATTTTATTACTATTAAACCTTCAAAATTTTAAAAACAAGTGATTGGCATTTTTCACATAATCCTTTGGAAATAAGTTCTAATCAGTTTAATTTGTTTCTACAAGAAATAAGTGGAGAAGTGGAGAATCCTGTGATCAGTTTTAGAGGGGCCCTGACTCCTCCTGCCATGTGGAGGAGAGGGACAGCTGGGTTTACTGGACTGTGTGGATCCAATGGCTTGCCATGTCAGACCCAGATGTGTATAGCACTCTTGTAAATTCTAATGCACAAGGTACTTTGATGCCATCAAATTATGCACATCTCAAAGACAACACAGCTCCTGTTGAAAAATATACTAATAGTAGGGACCATGGTAGTGTGAACAAGATGCTATAATTTCCTGAAGTTTAGGTGATGGTGGAAATTCAGTCACAAGTCTCTTTGGAATTCACTTCACACAAAAGCTTAGAAATATTTTGTTAAATACTAATAACAACAATAAATTCCTTTAGTCTTATTTTCATTTTAATTAGCCAGGGTGACTTTACGATGCTTGTATCCCCAATCATGTGTTCTGTTTATGCTGGATATTAAGTTCTGTACCTTTAAGACTGGTTCCAAGAGCGAAGAGGGGGAAAAGAAGCGTACAGTTTGTTTTCAGAAACTGCACTTGCTCCCCTGCATTCCTGCTCCCAGACTGTGTTGTCTTCAGCACAGACAGTGGGAGAGAGCTCTCTTTTGCTTCTAGTTAGTTTTTTTAGCTAGCTGAGGCAGAAAAGTTCCCCAGACTGTGGCTTTTCCTTTTCTTGGAACCGATCGGCCCTGCTCTGGACTGAAAACCCAGAAAAACACCAGGAGCTCATGCCTGTGCCCCACCAGTGCCTGGGACACAGCATTTTCCAGCACTGGAGGGACTGATAAGAGACTGAACGAGCTGAGCTACACCCCCAAAAAGGACTTTCTGAATTTGCCATCTCTTCAGAACAGCAGGAGATTTTATTGTTAATTTTTTTTTTTTTTTTTTTTTTAAATGCTTGTGGATACTTTGCTTGTTAAATAAACAGGTTTTTTCCACTTTTCTCCAAGGAAGTCTTTTCCTGAACCAGTAGGGGGAGGGGCCACTTGAATCTGCTTTCTAGAGGGACCCCATTCAGAGGTTTCGTCCAAAATTTGCCCTAAACCAGGACAGATACATATGCCATTCACTTTGAAACTAAATGCTGCTCCTTTTTTTTAACCAGCAGGGCATACTAGAAAATGAAACCAAAGTAGCATTTAGCAATTTCTCCTCTTACCATAAGATAATGACATGAAGCTGTGTCAGGGGAGGAAACCCATCCCTATCCTGGGCTGTATCAAAAGCAGTGTGGCCAGCAGGTCAAGGGAGGTGATTCTCTCCCTCCACTCTGTTCTTGTGAGACTCCACCTGGAATACTGCATACAGTTCTGGTGCTCCCAACAGAAGGAGGACATGGAACTGTTGGAGCAAGTCCAGAGGAAGGCCATGAAATTGATAAGGGAACTAGAGCACCTTCCTTATGAAGACAGGCTGAGAACGTTGGGGCTGTTCAGACTGGAGAAGAGAAGGTTGTGTGAAGACCTCATAGGAACCTTCTAGTATCTGAAGGGGGCCTACAAGAAAGCTAGAGAGGGACCCTATGGGGTCGGCTGTCCGTCTCTGCTCCCACACACGCTTAGTATGGTTCTTTGCACACTGGGCTTCAAAAGATGAGTCTGGACTCTAGGTTTTTTCGGTCTTCAGAACTGTTTATTGTTTCTTATCTACAAAGTCTCTTCTCTGCCTGATCTGGATCTGACCAGCACGGCAGCCAAAGGCACTCTGACCACCCCCAAGGCGGTCGCGTCTTTTATAACAAAAACTACGTATATCATATTTACTTTTTATCCCCAATACCTATCACCCTCGTCACCAAGTGCACCCTCACCCCAGCCCAATCCACAAGTGCCAACACCACAACAGAAGATGGACGACAAGAAGAAGAAAGAGCCTGGTGACACGCCCTAATTCTTCTATCTTGTCTCCATAACCCCCCTGTACCAAAACCCCAAAATCTGTGATTTACCCTATAATTATGTCTTCCCTTCACCATTTACACCCAAGTGATTCTCACAGGTTTCATCTCCTCATACATCGGTGGCACATCCCTAGATGGATCAAAATCAAGCCACCAAGTGCTTTTGGCAACATTCCAAGACTCCCGAGCCCCCCAAGGGTTCTCTCGGTAGCTCTGGACATCAGGAGTGATGTGCTGAGTTCCCACAGGACCCTTCATCAGGAACTGTAGTGACAGTGATGCCTAAGCTTTTTATATTTTTTTCATATATTTGTAGCTTTTTAGAATGCTAACGCATGGCTGTAGCTCCATACTTTTCCTACTTGCGAAAAAAGCATATTTTATGATTGGCTTTTTGCAAATATTAAAATGAATATTATATGTATGTTAGAAAGTTAGGCTGTATTAATTTTTTAAGTAGTGTGTTAAATATAGTTTTAGGCTATAACATAATGTTAAAATAGAAACTATATATGTGAGATATTTTTTTAGGAAAGGAATGAGGTACTCGCACTGAGATAGCAGCCACAGGACACCTAAATCTTTCAGAGAAAGAGAATTTATTGCTCCATTATCAAAGAAACTGACTTCTTCCCGCCTCACTCAGCCCTGAGGACACCATTAGGATTAAGAGGAAGAAGCTGACGCTGACCAGACAGAATCCTTTGTTTGAATGGAATTTATTCATCATGTATGAGGTGTATGAATATGCAACAGGCTATTGTTTTTAAGGGTTAATCCTCTGTTAATGGGTATCCTTTTTCGGGCTTATTTTGCCCAGAAAAGGTACCCAGACTGTCTGTAGCTCTTTGTTTTTATTGTCTCGTATTGTCCTAATCTAAATTGCTCAAATTTTTTAGTAATTATATTACTATTTTTATAACCATTTTATTTTGATTAAACTTTTATAATTTTAAAAACAAGTGATTGGGGTTCTTCACACTTCCCTTTTCCCCTAGATTTTAGAACAATAAGCTAACCTTGTAATAAATTCCTGAAATATCGTTTAGTCTTATTCCAAGTAGGGGGCTGTAGTGGTTTTGGTTTGTTAATTTGAGATTTTATTAATTTTGAGATTTCTTGGTTAACGTATTAAAGAGTGTGGTGGGTTTGGTGTTGGTTAATTACTAATGTATTCACTTTGTGTTGTGAGATAGGTAAAGAGAAAGGTAAAGTAGGTTTAAAACTTTAAAAGGGTATAAAAAAAATTTTTTAAAATTGTAATAAAAAGTAAAAGAAAGTAGTAAGAATTAAAATAAACCTTTCAGAACACTTTTCCTCTCCCCACAACTTTTTCTTTTCAAATGATAATGTAAAGAAACAAAACCTAAAATTTCTAGTTAGTTTACTAACTCTAAAATAGTTTTTCTTTATTTCGGGAGAGGAATTTCTCTTCTATATGTTATGGAGCTTTTTTTACAAGACAAAAAAGCCACTTTTCTCCTGGTTTTTAATTTCTTCACTGATAACAGTCACCAGGGGAACCCTGCCATTGTGAAGTCCTTTTTATTTTCTACAAGCGTTCTTAAAGTTTGTTGATGGGTCATGTTGTCATGTCAACTTAGGGATATTGTTTAAAGATGAGTTGTTTAAAGGTAAAAGTTCTCATAATCTATCTCTAAAATCATCTTTATCTCTGGGAACAGAGACCTCCTCCTGGGGGTACAGGACTATTCTGCTCTCTTTTTCTCTGTTTAAACTTTTCATGGGATTACAGCTACTTTAACACCTGTTTACTTTAACATGGAGGTCTTTGTTCGATATCAATTTGAACTCTTCATCTCTTTATTGTTTCATGTGTTATAGGGAAAAAGAGTCCTTTCTCCATGGTTTATGGGAGGGTTTCAGCTCCAAAATCAAGGCATCTCTTTATCCTTCCTATCTGGGACTTAACTTCTTCACTGATTATGATGTTTTCATGTTGGTTTTTTTAATATGTTTGTATCCTGTTCCTTTCTCTCACTCAAGGGAGGATTGAAGTACTGAAAGGGTTAACATCCCGCATTGAGCCTGTAAATGGTCAACTTGAGCCCCGGTTGGGTCGGGCTGGGTGTTATGGAGGCGGGAATTGTGGTTGGGAAAGCGGTTGGGATGGAATTAGGTTGGAACTTAGTAGTAGTTGTACCCCCGGGGCGGGGGGGTGGGGGTGCTTTCTCTTTCCCCCTGCCCAATGGTTGTGGGCAAATTCCACGGTGGTAAAAATCCCGTTGTCGACCCTGAGCTGCTCCCGGGCCCGGTGGGTTCGGCTGGGCCCCAGGCTGGGGGGGGGGGGTGGGGTGGGGGGAGGGGGGTGTAGAAAGCAGCTAGATTAGATGTTAGTAAGGCTGGCTCTATTCTGCCTTGGAGCACCCCCCTTTTTCTGCCCAGCAGCCGATGGGGAAGGGGGGGCAGCAGGCAGCCCGGGGGGAAGGGGGCCTAGCCCGGTAGAGCCAGCCGGCCTGGCCCCGTGGCAGGGGCCGCCCAGCTGTCTTACTTCACTCCTGGCTGGAAGTAGAAGAGGAAGTTCCCAGGTTTCTTTCATCTTTTAACGTGTTTTTTCACAGAGGTGTGTTCAGCCTTCCAGTGGCTGGAAGTTTTGTATCACTTCTTTAAATGTTTCTCATGTAAAACTATGACAGGTGTTATGAACATAAAAAAGGTTACCGTTTTTTTTTCCTAAGAGAAGGAGCAGCAGAGGAGTTTTTGAGTTGATCTGAGAGTTAACCGTTGGCCTAGAGTTCTTTGTTAGGGAAATGTTGTAACCGCCAGTTAAGTATCCTTAAGTATAGTCATTTGACTCTCAATTGTAGGAGATTCTTGTTTATTTCAGTACCACCCTAGCCTGCTGCCAAGAAGACAACACCCCCCCCTCGGACGGTGAGAGGAGAGGGGGATATTTGCATCTCAGGAGACATGCAAATTTCCCCCAAACCCAGACTACCTTAGGACAGGACCTTTTACCAAATCCTGGAAAATACCCCAAAAGAGATGAGCCGAAACAGAATTAAAAGGTCAGAGTGGTGTCTGGACAGCAGGGCCGAGGTCCGAAGCTGGAAGAGACACTTGAAAACCTCGGTCACTCCTCGCCCTAACTACAAACGATGCCAGTCAGACCCAGGACCCGCTGGACTGATAACCCAAATGGAGACACCCTAGGTATACCCCACTGCCTTGCGAGGACAGGACTCCCGGCCCTGCCCCCTTGGGGACAGAGCTGCAAATCCTCCTCTTCTGAGTCACTGCTGGGAGCGGCGGCAGAACTCCGCGGATCTGCTAAAACCCCCATCTTCAAGCTGATCACTTTAATAAAGGCATTAAAAGGAGGAGAATCTCCTGCCCTGTTTATTTCAACAGGGATCTAAAATAAGACGTAACAAGAAGTGGGGCAAAGAAGCCCTTGCACCAACTCCAAGGGGTTGACCCAGGCGTTGGTTACTGGAGCAACTGAATCTCCTATTGCTTGTACCTGTTAGATATTCTAATTAATTAACCTTATAAATTGTAGAAATCTGGTGCCAGGTGTGCCCATCACTACCAGAATACCTGGAAGCTTCCAAATAAAAGTCTGCTTTTTACTTTTCTAACACTGTTGCAAGGGTTTTTTCTCTTTTGATTATAAGCAACAACAGGACAAGGGGGAATGGCTTCAAACTGAACGAGTAGGTTTAGATTAAATGTTAGGAAGAAATTCTTTACTGTGAGGATGATGAGATACTGGCACAGGTTGACCAGAGAAGCTGTGGCTGCCCCATCCCTGGAAGTGTTGAAGGCCAGGTTGGACAGGGCTTTGAGTAACCTGGTCTAGTGGAAGGTGACCCTGCCCATGGCAGGGGGGCTGGAACTAGATGGTGCTCAAGGTCCTTTCCAGCCCAAACCATTCTATGATTTTATGATTCTATGATTCTATGATTAGAAAAAATTTCTTCACCCCAAGGGTGGTTTGGCACTGTAACAGGCTCCCCAGGGAAGTGGTCACAGCACCAATCCTGACAGAGTTCAAGAAGCATTTGGACAATACTCTCGGGCACATGGTGTGATTCTTGGAGATGGTGCTGTGCAGGGCCAGGACTTGAACTTCAATGATCCCTGTGGGTCCCTTTCAACTCAGGATATTCTATGAATATAATTAGCATATACACTTTTGCAGAATCTTAATGTTTCCTGATCCTCATATGCAGGTTTCATATTGACTTCTAGAATTTGAGCAGTATGGTGTGAAATTTCTGCATCAGCCCATTTCTTATGAATCACTAGAAATCTGGAAAGTTAATAGCCTTCAACTTCAACTTCTGAACTTACTAGAGAAGCATAAATTCATAAAATGAAATTGGAATAGAGAAAATTCTAATACTTATTAAACCATTCATATTTTGTAGTAAAAGATAAGTGCAACTGTGTCCTGGGTTGTAACATATGGTTTGGGGGTGTTTATTCTATTTCCCATCTGTTAGAGGTGGGGCAGTTATCTTCTGTTAATTGGGCAGTTTTCTTTATTTCTTCCACAACCAATCCTCCCTCTGGGGAAATATCTTCTGTTAATGGGCCATTGAGTCTCACTGCATGACTGATAAAATTACATCATCCCATTGTATGATGCTCTGTCCAGGGGGAGGAGCCAAGCATTGCTACCTGGATATAATCTGAAATTTGGAACACCACAGGCAGCATTTTCCTACTGGATTCCCAGAGGAAGACCAGGCTCATCTACACCACCACTGGATCTCCAGAGGAAAACTACACCCTTCTACAAGATCACTGCTTCAACGGAACCACATCTGTCACTCCAGGAGGACTGCAGCCACCATTTAATTGGACTGCTTCCACCACCCTGACCAACAGCGTGTCAGGTCATATTCTGACTCTGTCAGTATTGTTTTGTATTGCTGCATTTTTTATTTTTATTTTATTTTATTTTATTTTATTTTATTTTATTTTATTTTATTTTATTTTATTTTATTTTATTTTATTTTATTTTTATCTCCTAAAAAAGAACTGTTATTCCTACGCCCATATCTTTGCCTGAGAGCCCCTTAATTTCAAAATTATAATAATTCAGAGGGAAGGGGTTTACATTTTCCATTTTAGGGGAGGCTCCTGCCTTCCTTAGCAGACGCCTGTCTTTTCAAACCAAGACAAACTGAAAAACATAAGTAGTGCTAGGTACATAAATCAGGTACATAAATCAATCTTGTCCAACAACCTAAGGAAAAGCCCTAAGGCCTCAAGTGCCACTGGGGATGCAGTCATCATCTGTGATTCTGTGATCTCACAAGCTAGCAGCAGGGCAGAGTCCAGCCTCACACCAGTTATCAGCAGGATCTCCCCACATCCAGGCTGAATTTTGTTCATAACTTGACAGGAGAGAACAATAGTACCCAAGTAACTAATGATGCATAGTGCCCAGAACAACATTCAAGTCTCATTACATTGTGTCATTTGTTACATATTTCTTCAGAACTGCCTCTCCCCAAAGCCACCAGGTTAATCACCCCCAAGCTGCCCTATCATTACCCCTCTTCAATGGAACAGGGCAGGAGAAAACACAACAAAAGTCTCAAGGTGTCCTAGGGTGACTGTTATCCCCATTCGTGTGTATGTAATTTATGCTGGATATTATGTTCTGTGCCTTTAAGACTGGCAGAGTGAGAGTTTTGTTTTGGGCCTCTTATCAGCCACTCAGCGGGACATCCAGATAGCACCAGTGCATGTTGCTGCTTTTTTGCTTTTTGCCCTGCTTTTTGCTTTCGCTCTTGCTTCTGCTTCGCTTCTGCTTTGCTTGCTCTTGCTTTTTTTTTTCCCCCCCTTCTCATTAGTTACTTTAGCTAAACAGTCCAAATTCCTTTCCAGACTGTTCCCCCCACCCCGTTGGACCTGCTGACTGCTCCGGACTGGGATTCAGAACACAGAGAGAGAGGTTACACCTTGTGACTGCAGCAGCTGCCTCAGCGCCGGAGGGACTGATAACAGAGCAAACCCCCAGGAGAGACTTTTCTGAATTTGTCATCTTTCTCAGAGCAGTGGAAGAGTGGTGTCATCCGGTATTGTTCATTGTGTGTGCTGGGGGGTGCTGTGCTTGTCAAATAAACAGGTTCTTTCCACCTCTCTCCGAGGAATTATTCTCAAACTGGTTGGGGGAGGGGCCGTGTGGGTTTGCTTTTGGAGAAGCCCTTCTTGGGGATTCTCTCCCAAATTTGCCCTAAACCAGGACACAAGGGAATAAATAAGGACTGTGAGATCACTCAGCAATTACTGTCACAGGCAAAACAGATTTGACTTGAAGAGATTATTTAATTTATTGCCAATCAAATAATAGTAGACTCGTGAGAAATAAAAATACAACCCTTAAAACACCCTTTCCTTCTTCTCAGGCTCAACTTCACTCTCAAATTCTCTACCTCCTCCCCTCCAATCAGCTCAGGGAGGATGGGGGTTCATCACATCATCTCTGCTGCTCCTTTCTCTTCACTGTTCCCCTGCTCCAGCATGGGGTCCCACTCATGGGAGACAGTCCTCCACAAACTTCTCCAGCATGGGGTCCTTTCCACAGGGTGTAGTCCTTCAGGAACAGGCTGCTCCAGCCTGGGTCCCCAATAGGGTCAAAATCCTGCCAGAAAACCCACTCCAGTGTGAAGTCCTCTCCATAGGGCCAAAGGTCCTGTCAGGAGCCAGCTCCAGCATGGGCTTCCCACAGGGTCCCATCCTCCTTGGGGCACCTGCTCTGGCATGGGGTCTTCCACAGGCTACAGAGTAGATAGCTCCTTCACTGTGGCTGCAGGGGGACAACCTGCTTCACCATGGTCTTCACCACAGGCTGAAGCAGTCTGCTCCAGTCCCTAGTGGGCCTCCTCCCCCACCTTCTTTACTGACCTTGGTGTCTACAGTTTGCACAAATATTCTCAACTCTTTTTTGGCTGTTGTTCCATTTTTTTCCCCTTTCCAAATATGTTATCACAGAAGTTATCACCATTTCCAAATTGACTCAGCTTTGGACAGCAATGGGCACATCTTGGAACCAGCTGTCATTGGCTCTATGGGACATGAGGTAAGATTCTGGCATCTTCTCACAGAAGCCATGCTCATAGCCCTTCTTCTACCAAAAGCTGGCCATGCAAACCTAATACAGATGTAAATCCAAAAACCTCACTGACAAAGCAAGAGCAGTGTCACCAGGGAAGACACAGAGGGGTACATCTTTTTGGAAGGAGACCACAAGCTTTACAGGTATCAGTTTCCATCTTCACCTCTCTGCTCTCACCTCTACAACAGTCTCCATAAGCAGAGTGGTTACTGTAGTGGGGAGACCAGAAAAACAACACACATTAACACAACTGAAGAGATGATTTTATTCAGAAGTTTGGTCTAAATAGTTGTTTCTTTGCTGGCAAGACTTCTTGCCCTTTCAAGATTGTCTAGTACCAGACAGATTTGTTTGGATATTAATTGTGAGAAAATTGAAACAAGTAACACAACCGAATGCTCTCAGCAGTGACAGTAAAGAAGTTCAAGTTTTGTTTTCCAGCTTTTCTGATTAATCAGGAACCCAATTTCTTCATTTCAAACTGTCACATTTCTTACCTGGGAAGGAAAGCTGGACAACTGCTTTACCTGCACCCACAGAGGCAGCAGCTGCTGATCCACCTGCTGCTGTAAATGTCCTTCTTAGATAAGTTTTAATTTCAGTCCCACTAATAGAAGCTGGTGAAGCTCAATACTATGGGATACGTGCATGGCAGTCTGTCCTAGTCCTATTCATCATTCATCTCCACACCTCCTAGATACTTACCAGGTACATATTCTCTCAGCATCATTTTGTTTTAAGGAAAGGTAATTAATGTAGTTGAGAAACTCACAGACAACTCCAGGAGTTAACACTGGACCCAAATTACATGTTTTGGTCATATAAAGTTAACAACATAATAGAAAGAAATGTCATCTCCTTCAGGGTCCTGATGAGCTAAAACCTCCTACTGAAAAACTTAAACTGAGGAAATCAGCCAAGTCATTTTTCCCTGCCTAAGTTCTCAATGCTCCCAGCTCCATGCCGTAACACTAGTTTGGATCCCTAGATGTGGTTTTTGCACCACTGCAGCCATCTGCCTGGAGACCTCTGGTTGTTCTGCCCAACACACAGTGTGCACGTGTGCCTGCAGGAGCAGGCTGGATCCAGCAAGTCGTTCATTTGTTGAAGCCAAAGAGCATGAGAGATAGGAACCATGACACTGGGAGTTATATTGAGGATTTTGTTAGTTTTTCTTCAGCAGAATAAAAATTTTTAGTGAATTACTTTAAAGATTCCTCAAGACTGTTGATATTTTAAGTATTTAGAACTTTAACTATCAAAACCAACCCAAAAGCTGATTTCTAGTACTAGATGCTATTATGCAATTCTATAGCAGTGTGAGAAATGGAACTAATGCAGTGAGTATATCTCTTTTAAAGAAAGTGCTTGAAAGGAACCTCCTGCATCACACCGAGTATTATTCAAAACAAAAAGAGAACTGATTTTCTAGCAGAGCATTGCCTTAAATATCCCACAAACCTGGGGGGTTAAGAATACTAAGCTCCGGCTCCCTGCCTTCAGGTTCAAAAACCAACATAAGTTGCAGGTCCAGACAGAATTCACAACTTACCCGTTTCAAAGGGAATTTACAGATCACTCAGCATTGAACGCTCATGTCTGGCAGAAGTGTTGGATACATGGGTAAAAAACCCAAAAAGAATAGGCTGTCTCTTTATGCATAGCAACAGTTTCTGAAACAGTGTTTTACTAAGTTGCAGACTAATTTTGCCCCCAAAAAATAAAACTCCATTGCACTAAAGGTCAAATTTAACCAGTTAATCTAGACTGACACAATCAAGTAATTCAGTACAAGTAGACACCATTAAAGCAGCTTCAAAGAACCAAAGCATCCTAATTTCAGAACCAACAATGTTCTGTTCAACTCCAGTGCAATGGTGAGTGGGAGAAACCACCCCATCTCTACCTATGTACAATTCCAGTAGAGACTGGACAGTCTAAACTCTCTGTTGCCAAGCTGGAAAAAAGGAAACTTAGGAAAGGACACTTAAAAAATTTAATTTAAGAAAGAAAGTTTGCTTTCAGTGGAAAGAGAAATGCTGGAGTGATGCACATGGGCGGGCTTGCTCAGACATTCTCCCTTATATGCAAAAAGTCAAACTCCTTGCTGAGATTAGGTCACCCTGGTCTTGCTCTGTTGCATGATGAGAATCCAGGACTATGTTTTCAGCTGGCTCCTGCACGGGCCATCAAATCTTCCAAAGCTTTCTGCTGGTCATTGTTATGTAGTAATAAGACCTCATTAATGTCTTTTAGTTCAAAGCCCATTTCTTTAAATTGACTCATTAGTTGGAGAAGCTCTGTCATCTGAAAGACACAGACAGTCCATTATTTGCAAGAGAAAAGAGGATCAGTGCTCAGTGGAAGTTTAGCACACAGCCAGTCTTCAGTGACTGGGCACCCCATAGGGTGGATTTCTACACCCCAAGTACAGCCCATTCCAATGGTTGGAGAAAGTCTGCTCACACCACGGATGGCAGAGCTCTGGGTGCAGTAGCCCAAGGAGCCTCACCTTCAGTTCCCTGGGTTTGCAGGCCTGCATTTACAAAATCCTCTTCATCAAAGGGCACCAAAGTTTTGTCTGCAGGGGCGTCTCTCCCAGTAGGAAATTTATCAGCCTGGCTTAACAGACTCAGATCAATGTCACCCTGCTCCCCCACATCTACTAACTACTGTTGCATCTGAATTTTTTTAAAGTTATGTTGACTTTGAGAACAGAAGAGTAGCCCTTGATATCAAATGGCTCTTCAGACCTAGGACAAACTTGTGGGATTAGCACAAATCCTATTGGACACACAGTTTACAATACTATCAACATAAACCACAAATCCTCCCCAAATTTAAAAAAAAATAAAGTAACAAGAAGTGAATGACTGATCAGACTTTTATGAATCCTCTGTGAATTACAGGACCTCTGCTCCACTTTGGGGGAAGGGATGCCAAATGATGACAAAATCAAACCAAAATCAAATTGGTTGAGATGGACAATCAGGAGATTAGCCATTTGCAGTTTTGGGGTTAAGCCAGTAGCAAATTCATTTACTGAACTACATCACTGCTCCCGTCTTTACACTGTTGTTCTTTTGTTTGCAAGCTCATCACAAAGCCCAAGAAAGGCAAGAAAGCATATATATGACATCAGTACTGGCTGACATCATCTACCTGGACTTGTGCAAAGCATTTGACGCTGTCCCACATGACATCCTTGTCTCTAAACTGGAGAGACATGGATTTAAGGGGTGCATCACACGGTGCATAAGGAATTGGCTGGACGGTTGCACTCAAAGAGATGCAGCCAAGGGCTAAATGTCCAAGTGGAGACCAGTGATGAGTGGTGTTCTTCAAGGGTTGGTATTGGGACCAGTGATGTTTAACATCTTTGTTGGTGGCATGGACAGGGATTGAGTGCACCCTCAGTAGATGAGACCAAGCTGTGTGGTGCAGTTGACACACTAGAGGGAAGGGATGCCATCCAGAGGGACCTTGACAGGTGGGCCTGTACAAACTTCATGAAGTTCAACAAATCCAAGTGCAAGGTCCTGAACCTGGGTCAGGGCAAACACTGGGATCAATCCAGGCTGGGGGATAAATATATTGAGAGCCGCTCTGCTGAGAAGGACTTGGGGGTGCTAGTATATAAGAGGCTGGACATAACCCAGCAATGTGCACTTGCACCCCAGAAAGCCAAGTGTATCCTGGGTTGCATCAAAAGCAGTGTGAGCAGCAGGTCAAGGGAGGTGATTCTCCCGCTCTGCTCTGGTGAAACTCCATCCGGAGTACTGCATCCAGATCTAGGGTCCCAAGCACAAGAAAGATGTGGACCTGTTGGAACGAGTCCAGAGGAGGCCATGAAAATAATCAGAGGGGTGGAGCATCTCTCCTATAAAGACAGGCTGAAAGTTGGGATTGCTCAGCCTTTAAAAGACAAGGCTCTGGAAAGACTTTGTAGTAGCCTTCAAATACCTAAAGGGGCTACAAGAGAGCTGGAAAATTATTATTTACAAGGGCATGGAGTGATAGGACAAGGGGGGATGGCTTTCAGCTGAAAGAGGGTAGGTTTGTGTTAGATATTAGGAAGAAATGTTTTACTGTGAAGGTGGTCAGACACTGGAACAGGTTGCCAAGAAAAGTTAGGGCTTTGAGCACCTTCCAGATGTCCCTGCCTATGGGGGAAGGGGGAGTGGCTTGAACTAGATGATCTTTATGGTCCCTTCCAACTCAAACCATTCTATGTCTGGGGGGTTGGGTTGCACCTCTAAAGATTTCATAAAATAACTGGGCACACAACAGACAGCCAAACTTTAAAAGATCCTGCTGTCTTCTGAGCTGGCTACTTGCTCCTGTCTCTGTACTTTTGGTGTTTGTAAAACAGCCAAACAATTAAAAAATTTCACAGCCAGGGGAGGCTGGCAGGTTTTGAATAATAATTTGCTGCTTCTGAAATTAACTGTTTCTGTACCAAGCACCTTGCCCACAAGAGAACTCTGGGTTCAAAACATTGCAACCAGAATAAGCAGGGTCTTGAAAAAATCCTGTCTCCATAAAAATGCACGCAAGTGAGAATGATAAAGGAACATGGTATAATTCTAATGCTTTAACACAGTCACTTTATCACAACAGGAATGCCCTTCAGCAGTCAGTTTTGGAAACAAGGCGGCATTACCACAAAAGCCAGAATTACATCAGCCAGAGGAACTGCACATTGTCTCTATTCCTGTACACATTGCGTCCTCACCTTCTCCTCTGAACACTGGTACATTTCCAAAGCTGATTCAACAAGAAGTGGATCAAAGCCCTTCTCACAAAGCTGTCCATGTACGAACAGGTAATCCAAAACCTGTGGGGAATGAAGAGAAGAAACTAAGCTTGGAGAGCAGCATATGCAACACATGGCTGAATACTATCTTTGTACATGCAGAGGGGCTCAGCATGACTTTACCCCAGGCTTCACCAGGGACTCAGATAAAAATCTTCCTAGTAGATCTGAGACAGTCTTTATGCAAGAACTTGTTCAGAGAAAGCAGATGAACCCTTTTGTCCTCCTGTGTTCTCCCACCAGCTCTGAACATCATCTGCTCTAGTCAAAACAGTCTCACAAGCCAATTTTTAGAAGTTTAATTGTGTTTTTTATACTACAAGTTTTTAAGATGAAACTGTAGATTCAACAGTCAAGATGTCTCAGCTTTTAGCTTCCTCTCAGCCAGTCACAAGAGCTGATGCAATCTGAAAGCATTCAGCCTTTAAAGACCAACTCAGCATACGAGTGAGTGAGCTGCAAATCCCAGCTAATGTGCACAGAAACCACTGCCAAATTTCTTGTCTGATAGGTAATGCTAGGTCCACAAAATAACACAGCTTGCAAATACAGCAGGATTTAAAACCACCATCCTAAGGGACATTTTTTTCATTTGATACTACAGTTCACTCCAGCACACAGCTTAAATCACTCTTGATATGTAGATAGTGGGCAAGCAGATCAGCTCCGCAAGGAGTCACTGGGATGCTCCTCCTCCCCAGGCAACAGGCACAGTCCTGCCAGGCAATGTTCTGCCCACAGTTCACCAAGGGTTTCCCACACAGAAAGTTTGGCCACACTCTTCCTGCATTAAAATGTTTGAAGTGGATTGTCGTGGTTTGAGAGAAAATGAGGTTTTTTTGGGATGGTGTGGTCACACCAATTGGTGTTCAGATTTTAATATTGGCACCTGGTTTGTCCACTGAGGGCATGGATACGCCTCTGAGAACACAGGGGTTAAAAGCTGTGAACTCCCAGAGGAAACTCTCTTTGGGTTCCGGTCCTGGAAGAGAACAGACCTTCCCCTGCCTAGCTCGGAGCTGGGCAGGGGGAGGGGAGCCATGCGGCCGGAGGGAGGTAGGCCAGGCCTGGGCCGAAGGGTGGAGAAGCACTGCGAGGCTTCGGGCAGCCATCCCCCATTTGCCGCCCCCCCCCCCCCCCCCCCCGCAGGGAGAGAGCGAGAGAGAGCAGCCTTTGCCTGTGATAGCGTGGCTGGCGTGAAGGAGAAGGGGGGGGCGGTGCCCGGCAGGGCAGCCAGCTGTGGGAGTTCATGAACCGAACTGGCAGAGCCTGGGACTTGTAACCCTTCTGGGGATGATGGAAACCTTGCAAATGCTGATTCCTCCTGAAGTTGATGAGATTAAGAGAAGTTGAGAAGAATCCTAGGTGGGAGGAGATGATGGAGTGGCCTTTGGCTGGACTTTTCTTGAATAGCCATGGCAGAACCCTTGAGTTCCTGTGACACAGAGACTGCATTCTAGGGGGAGGCAATGGCTCAGAGCCAGGAGAGTACAGTGATGTGAAAGTGTGTGAACAGAGACAACGGGTGAGGAGGGTGGTGGTGGTGCCCTCCGTCTTCGAAGAAGAAGAAGAGGAAGATGATCTCTGTTCAAGAGACCCCTCAGCCCCAGGGGGTGAAATTTGGGGGGGACAGGTGTCCCAAAAGGAGAGGGACTGTGCTCTTTTTGGAACTGGACAAAGCATCCTTAAAAGGGAAAAACCCTAGAAGCAGCTCGGGTCCATGTGCAGTGGTGAGAGCACTGGACATGGAAGGAAGAGGTCACGATGGCGAATGTTCTCCGGACGGTGCCACACGTGACACGGAAACACGAGAAGTTTTGACTTTTTCCTGGGGAAGTCTGTGGTGCAAGAGGGACTCCTCTCTTCTCGAGGAATTGAGAATTGATTATCTAAAGGGTGGTGATGGACTTAGAGCGGGTGATCTAAGGGGTGGTAACAGAATTGGAAATTTGGTGGGGGGAGGAGGAGGAAATTTGGAAGGTTTTCATCCTGTGTTCTGTGTGTTTTTCCTTGTAGTTTTAGGTTAATAAAGTTCTTTTTTCTTTCAATCTTAAGTTGGAGCCTGCTCTGCTCTGTCTCTGATCACATCTCACAGTAGATACCAGGGAAAGAGGTATTCTCATGGGGGCACTGGCATTGCGCCAGGCTCAAACCATGACATGGATCCAAGACACAGAGCCATACTTCACCCTGCAGCACTTAATGTTAAATGACCTGGATTTAACAAGTGTTTGAGGCAACACAATGAGGCAGGAAGCAACACAGCACACTTAAAGAAAGTTGGTCAGTCATGCCTTGCAAGAGGCTTTCAGGGATGCTGTAAGCCTGCAGGGGCAAAATCCCTCTCTACAAGTAGAGACATCAGCATTGCAACCCATGCTCAGAACAAGGGAAGTTGGCTGGTTTTTTGTCACATGGCACTAAGCATGGCATAGAGCCATGCTAAGCTTCCTTTTGATGGTTTTGTGGCTTCTGGGAAAGCCCAGTACCTCTCCCAGCTTGATATGGAGCTAAGGGCCCATTCCAAGCTCAGTGCAGCTCTTACCCAGCACCCACAGGTGTGCTTGACTCAGTTTCTCATCAGAAACAAGTGTGGACACTCTTTTCTTTGGTTTTGGGAGCCTTTATTACCAGCTGACAATTACTCTAGTGGTTAACACCACAGCAGTTACAGGCTGCAACCCCTTTTTAGAATAAATATATTCCCCCTATACATTTTGCAAACCTAGGTTTGTTTCTCAGCAGTATCAGCATCCAATCAAAGGTTTCTTCCCCACTCCACAAGCTCTTACCTGGTCTATGTTCTGCCCCTTCTTCTTCATGGCTTTCAGGACGTCCTCAGGCGCGTATCCCATGTTGACAACTGTCTCTATGCACTGCCTCTCACTAGCAGAGAGGGCCTGCTGTAGTTCAGGAGCGGGGTCACCTGACTGCTTCTGCTTTGTCCAGCTGATATTATTGGGCACTTTAGACACCGGGAAATTTTGGTGTGTTACCTAAAGGGGAAAATCCAGAGCCTGAGGTGATGGTCATCTGCGTCCCCTCATCCTGTTTCTGGCTAGTGCAGAACCAGGATACCCCATATAATTAATCCAAGAGGCTTTCTAGACTGCCCTTGGGAAGTTACTCACTGTTCGGATGAAACCAAGCAGTGCACAGTCTGATTCCCACCGTACTTTTTTAATCCTCAAAACAGCAACCAGCAACTCAGATTCTTTCCAATATATCCTCTCCCACTAGTGGATGAAAACCTTTCAGTGCCCAACCATATGATATAGTCAACCCTGTACCTCAACAGAAGCATGCAGATTGCTTCCTTTACCCCCAGTTTACTCATCACGTATGGTTTTTCTGTACTCAAAGGAACACTACTTCTGGCGATTTTCAGAAACATGATGAAATGCAAGCACACAGGTATTTGGGAACTTACCGTAAGTATTTTTGTTTCCTTGTAGTCTGGGTGCACCTGTTGGACAACACACAAATAAGATGACTATAAACATTATGCACCAGTGAACAGAATTTGCTACAGCTGGGGAGGAAGGGTTTTATGGGAGAGATCTGGGAATAAGTCTACTATACTAGGGAGATTTGTGGTCTGATCAGGTTTCCACATGTGAGATGCAGACATTACACAGTTATGTGAAGTTATAGAATACACATCATAAGGATAATTTCTTCTTTCATCACTCTATAAAAACAGATTATATATCAAGAAGGATGTGTCCCCTCTCATAATAATTGTAAGCTTTTTTATTCTGTCACTGTGACTTACGTGTTCACAAAGCTCAGTGTAACACGCTGGCTGAATGATAGTGATAATTTTAAAATCATTGCCTAGAGACTTTCCTTAATATTTTTTGACCATGAGGAGTAAGAGAAACACATACCTCTTTTCTACTTTCAAAGCACTTCATTTCATACACCTGTGATGGATGCACTCAACCCCCCTTAACTAAACCTGCAGTAGTTTGATACAGGCTCCAAAGGAGGTAAAGGTCTGAGCTGTAGTTCTATGAAACTCAAAGGAGCAGAAAGCATTGATGCATATGAGCTTGGAACATGATTTTGCAATTACCACATGAATTGTGTGTGATTTTTCCAAGATGCATTTATCAAGGACCAAAGAAAGTTGTGGGTTTAAGAAGTCTCATGCATACTTTTCCCATCATATGCAATTTGACAATGAGCCAAACACTTTATCCCATAAATATGACAGTCTAAGTGAGCCACCTTTGAGCTCTCCCTGCTAGGCAGTGTGGCTGCAGGGCAGTTGTCTCCTCTTGAGCTGGGACACCTCTCAAGGTTGCTCCTGGAGGCAAAGACACTTTTTATCAACAACAGATCTTTGGACAAGTCCAATTTGAGTTCTCTCTAAATTACAACTGGACTGCACACCAGTGACTCTCCCCTTGAGCTGGGATGTCTCTCAGTTTTTTATATTCTTTACCTGAGGTGGAGATACCCTTTATTTCACAACAGATCCTTGGCAAGTGACTGATAGCATGCTGAATTAATACTAATGAAATCCATGTAGCTAATTCCATTAGACATAAACCATTGTCCAAGCCTGATACTAAAATTGGACCTAGTTGCACCTAAGCTCTGTCAGGAGTTTAGAAACCAAGGGGGTCCACTATGAACCTTGTGACTCAACAGGAGGGTCTATCTTACCCTTTTGCATCTTTGGTCTCTGTGTAAATGATTCTAAATAAATTCTAATTTTATTTTCTTTTGTATATTTCATCCATGTAGTAAGTAATAGAGTGAACCTTGCCATCAAACTTTGTTAAATGGCACTTTTAGAAATTCATATTAAAACCACTTTTGCTAATACTTTTGCTGGTGATTCTTTAAGTGACCTAAATCACTTATCCACACCACCACCATATACGAGCAAAATGGCACACTGGCTAAAAAGAGCATGCAATTTTTCTACCAGTGCCCAAAACTTGGTCCCATTCTCAGTATACCAACAAGGCTGGATAATGTTCCTTGCTGTACACCTGCTCCATTTCTGCAAAACCAGGCTGCCAGAGGGTAGAACCAACCCTCCACTTTATATTACTTTACCCAAGATAACAGCAGTGCAAAATCAGAACTCTGCCCTTTTCAAGTAATCCATTTCAAAGTCTTCCTGCATTTTAAATCAAATTTTAAGACTGCAAGAAATTACTTTGGACCAAGGGCCTATGTTTATTGCCTTTCCTTAATATCTTTTTAAGCCAACATAGATTGCTTGAAAGCTTGTCTACATCTTTCAGAAAAGCCTTCTTTGGGCCCAAACTGAAAAAAGCAAACAAACAAACAAAAACCCCAAACAAACCAAAAAACCAACACAACGAAAAACCCCCTATTCATAGAAAAACAATTTTGAGACTATATGTTAGGATTTTGGCAAATTCTATCTATTGGGGGAGGGAAGGAGGGAATAAAAGGCGGGTGGGGAGGGGGGGAGGGAAAGCCTTGTTCTGCATTTCTACCTATTTTCATCTCCAGGGTAATAATTTATCTTCTAGGACACAAAGCCCGAGAAATCATGTTTGGTCTGATGGACTGGTTTGTGCAAGAACCTCTCCTCATGGTGGTAGAAGGGTCCAAAGCTCTTCACACACACCCTTCCTCCAGACACTTTTGCCAAAGCAAAAAGCACTAGAATATGGGATACACTGAAGTGAGGTTCTAGAGTAGCCCTGAAATCAGCTGGTTATCAAACTGAAGGATGCTTTGTTATGAATGCTGCAGCCAGGAAAACCAAGACTGCTTCTTAGACTAGACCTTCAAGACTCCAGGACCAACTCCTCTTTCTCAATGTATTTGAGCTTAACAACCTGTGTTTGAGGTCAGCGATTTCCAGTGGAGGAGGGAAACAGCTAAAGGAATTTTGGGGGACAAAGCTAGGACTGGTCATTCAGCAATCATGCCCCCTTACATCTCAAAACTTGCATTTCAGTGCCTTTCAAGAAGCAAACATACATTGCTTTCAGAATGTACTTGTACACTGTGCCTACTTTTAGGGACTTTATAGGCAGGGAGCCCTGTCTGCAGCTGGTGTGCCTGCATACATCATGCTACTGCAGCAATATATATTCTGAATGGTCTACCAGGAGCGCCCCATTCTCCAGCATCCAGATTTCTTTAAATTCATCATACTAATCAGGTCTCTGATCAGCTTTGTTTAATTCCAACCTGCTGACTTCACTAATCATTTCTCCCCTCTGCCAATGCTGCAAAAAGCAAACTAGTGAGCTTAAAAAAAAAAAAGCCCAAACAAAACCAAACAACCAAGACAAAAAAAAAACCAAAAAAACAACAAAAAACCACCATAAACACACTGAGGAGAAGGGACCACCCAGAACAGAATCAATGCAGTCTCAGAGAAATCACAAGTTTATTTCTATCCAAAGAACCCTAGATCAAATTCACTGGTAAAGCATAAACTCCAGTGGAGACTCCAAATCCAAAGTTACAGTTTCTAGTCTTTTGAGAAAAAAAATTCTATATAAAAGCCACTGGGAAATACACTGGGACATTTAATTGTTCTGAGGCTTTCTAAAAAGGACAGGCTTATTCTTGCGTAACCTTGAAGGGAGTCATGCCCCTTCTGCTCCCAGTAACAGAGATGACTGTGACTTCCTTCTATCATTTCCACATTCTGAAGACTTTTGTTACATTTACTTCAATTACAATTTCAAAAATTTTGTTACATTTACAAACCATGTCCAAGGAAGACCTGGACATGGCACTCAGTGCGCTGGTCTAGTTGACAAGGTGGTGATCAGTCAAAGGTTGGACTCAATGATCGTAAAGGTCTTTTCCAACCTAAATGATTCTGATTCAATTTCTTGCAACTCAGCTGTCCTTTTCCAGCCACTGGGACCATATTGTGGAAATATGAAACAAGCACATTCTGAAGTCTAGTTCTGTTGGCATACCTATTTCTTTGCTACTTCCAAAACAGAAACAGTTTCAAATGAAGATCTTGATTACTTCTCCTAATAAAACTAATTTTTTTTGTTTATCAGTTTGTATCTTTCCTTACAGTATTCTTGAGAATATACCTTCGCTCTTAGTCTTTAATAAGTTTTAATCCAGCATAGAGATTTGAATAGTCAAGAGTGAAAATGTGGTCATCTATTTGTAAGTGATCTTTCATATTAACCACTAGAGATGTGTCATACTTCAAGTTTTCACCACTGAGCTACATACGAGGATAGTCACCTCTCAAACCTCTGATCTGTAACAGTGAGCAGTTGCTCAGCATGCTGCTGTTTCTGCCAAAGTTTACTGTATTAAATTTGTTCTAGTAATCAATAAACAGCTGTTCTCCTGTGCTGAAAAATACACTAGTTGTCAGAATACTGTAATTCACAATCAATAATGCATTTACCTAAGTCTGAAAAGAGATGAGAGAACAGGAGAGCAGCAGTGTCACTTGTTTCAGAGCACATGGTGTCACAACACCCTGTAATATGTCAGTAAGGCCATGGAACCACTGAAACATCATTTACAT
The DNA here is from genome assembly GCF_022539315.1 of Serinus canaria. Lineage (NCBI taxonomy): Eukaryota > Metazoa > Chordata > Aves > Passeriformes > Fringillidae > Serinus > Serinus canaria. The sequence goes on from NC_066342.1 coordinate 11,827,977, forward strand.
TGGACAGAAATAGCCAGATTATTTTAGAGCCATCTAGAGGATTTGACCATACAGCTTTCACTAGGCTTCATGAGTACTGGTGTTCAGATCTTAGGTTCTTTGGGGAGAAAAAATAACAAGCTTACTGATGTGCTGTTTTTGGCTGGGCTTGTTAGCTTTCTTCACAGTACCTAGTATAAGGTTCTGTGCTGGAAAGACTATTGATAACATAGAGGGGGTTTTTATTATTACTGTTGAGCAGGGTTTGCACAGTGTCAAGGCCTTTTCTGCTTCTTGTACCGCCCTGCCAGTGAGGTGGATGGGGATGCACAAGAAGTTGTGAGGAGACACAGCTAGGACATCTAACTATAACTGACAAAAGGGATATTCCATATCCTATGACATCATACTCAGTACATACCCTATGACATCATACTCAGTATATAAAGACAGGGGAAGAAGGATAAAAGGGGGAGACATTTGGAGTGATGGCATTTATATTCCCAAGTAATTATGTGTCATTTCACAGCTGTAAAACAGCTGAACACCTGCCTGCCCATGGGGAGTAGTGAATTAATTCCTTGTGCTGCTTGGCTTGTGCACACAGCTTTTGCTTTCCCTAGTAAACTGTCTATCTCAACTCACAAGTTTTCTAGCTTTCACCCTTGCAATTCTCTCCACAATCCCACTGGCAGGGGAATGAGCAAATGGCTGTGTGGGGCTTGGTTACTGGTTGGAGTTAAACCACAACAGTCCTTTTTGGCACTCAACATGGGGATCAAAGGGTTCAAGATAGCAGATTCGATTGGAATGCGCTAGGACAAATTTATAGCTGTTAGTGCTGTTTATTAATTGGCAGGCTCCTGCGCTTGCCATGGGCTTCCTTGCCTGACTGTTTTAGAGTCTAGTGCTCACTAGTGGCTGGTTTTTGCTTCCTCTGCTTGCTGTAGTGCTGTGCTACTCATCACCTCACTGTATTGTGCCTGGGAGTGTTTAGATAACAGCAATGGTGATATGCCTGGGCTAGCAGATTGCCAGGGCACTGCTGCTGTAATGGACAGGCTGGAACTCCAGTGTGAACTCGAGCTGAAGGGACTGTGACCTATGGATGAGTCTACACAGGAGCAGAGATCCACCTGCAGCCTGTGGAGGAGACTCACACAGGAGCATGTGGATACCCAAAGGAGACTGTGATCCCATGAGAAGCCAGCGCTGGAGCAGGCTCCTGGCAGGACCTGTGGAGAGAATAGCCCATACTGGAGCAGGTTTGCTGGCAGGATTTGTGAGCCCATGAGGGACCCACACTGGAGCAGTTTGTGAAGAACTGCAGCCCATGAGAAGGACCCATATTGGAGAAGTTTGTGGAGGACTGTCTCCCATGGGAGGGACCCCATGCTGGAGCAGAGGAAACAAGGATTCCTTGCAGTCTGTGGTGCAGACCATGGTGAGGAAGCTGTCTCCCTGTAGCCATAGAGGACTATGATGGGGACTAATAATGGTGGACTCTAGCAGGAAACCCCTTGTTTCAGCCAGGCTGGAAACAAGGGGAATTCATTGCAATGTTAAAAGCTATAACCTGGCCCAAAAGGACCAGGGGTAGAGATTGTAATGGATATACTTTTAAATTGTTGCCAGACATTATTTGAATTGTATGTTACAGGAATCACTATAACAGTGTCATGGTTTAAGTCCAGCTGGAAATTAAACACCATGCAGCCACTCGCTCAACCCCCCCCCCCATTCTGCCCCAGTGGAATGGGGCAAAGAATCAAAGTAAAACTTGTAACTTGAGAAAAGAACAGTTTAATTATTGAAAATAAAGTAAAATACAGCAATAGCAAATGATGATAATGATAATAAAAAGGGAAAAAACAAGTGATGCAAAATGCAATTACTCAACACCTGCTGACCAATGCCAGACACCCCCACCCCCACCCCCCCACCCTGCCCTTCCTTCCTGAATCCAGATTGGCCGCCCTTCTGGGTAACTCCCTGCAGTTCATATACTAAGCATGACATTCTAAGGTTTGGAATATCCCTTTGGTCAGTTTGAGTTACCTGCCCCAGCTACGCTCCATCCCAGTTTCTTTTGTGAATCTCCTTATCGGCAGAGCATGAGACAAGGAAAAAAGAAGTCCTTGACTAAGGATAAACATGACTTAGCAAAAAACTAAAACACTTCTGTGTTATCAACACCATTCTCATTCTGAATCCAAAACACAGCACTGTAACAGCTACTGAGAAGAAATTAACTCTACTCCAGCTGAAACCAGGAGAAACAGAAACCACATGAACCAATGGAGAAGAGAAGCCTTAAAAGCAGGAGTGTCCTGACCTGCAGACTAAGGGAATGATATTTGTGTATTATAACAAAGAATAGGAAGGAGTGGGGTGGTTAATGAGCTTGTATTGGATAGTGTAGGACGTACACATTATGTAAACACTGTGGAATTATCTTAGGCTAGAAATGCAAGATGTGGCTGGGGGTGTGTATTCCATTGCCTTCTGTTAGAGGTGGGGCAGTTATCTTCTGTTAATTGAGCCACCTGTTAAAACCAGGTGGGGCAGTTTTCTTTATCTCTTCCACAACCAGTCCTCCCTCTGGGGAAATATCTTCTGTTAATGGGCCATTGAGTCTCACTGCATGACTGATAAAATTACATCATCCCATTGTATGATGCTCTGTCCAGAGGGAGGAGCCAAGCATTGCTACATGGATATAATCTGAGATTTGGAACACCACAGGCAGGCTTTTCCTACTGGATTCCCAGAGGAAGACCAGGCCCATCTACACCACCACTGGATCTCCAGAGAAAAACTACACCCTTCTACAAGATCACTGCTTCAACAGAACCACATCTGTCACTCCAGGAGGACTGCAGCCACCATTTAATTGGACTGCTTCCACCACCCTCACCAACAGCGTGTCAGGTCATATTCTGACTCTGTCAGTATTGTTTCGTATTACTGCATTTTAATTTAATTTAATTTTATTTTTATTTCCTAGAAAAGAACTGTTATTCCTACACCCATATCTTTGCCTGAGAGCCCCTTAATTTCAAAATTATAATAATTCAGAGGGAGGGGATTTACATTCTCTATTTCAAGGAAGTCTCCTGCCTTTCTTCACAGACACCTGTGTTTTCACACCAAAACAGGAATAAGGGGTGGAATGTGCTGGTTTTCAGAGAGGTAGAGTTAATTTTCTTCACAGGAGCTAGTATGGACTAGTATGTTTTGGATTTGTGCAGGAAACAATGTTGATAACATAGAAATGTTTTTGTTATTGCTGAATAGCATTTGCACAGCATCAAGGCCTTTTTTGCTTGTCTGCTTCTGATTGTCTCTCCAATCCTGCTGGCAGGGGAGTGATCCGAGTGCCTGCCTGGAGCTTGGTTGCTAGCTGGGGTCTACCCTCAACACTTACTCAAATTTCTGCTCTTATTCCTAGACAATAACTGGCGTGAAGTTAAGTGTCCCCAAAATAATTTTGGAACTTACTACAAGTTTGAAGAAATGAAACATCAAATTCCTGTCTCAGAGCTGTGCAGCAACCAACTGTAACATTAGTGTTCCAAGATTTTCCTCCAGACTGCTTTTAGTATTCAGAAAGCAATCCTTGCCCCCTCCTTTACAAGGAAGATGGTAAATTTTAAAAAGTATCTCACAAAAAAAAAAATTAAACATTAAAAAAAAAAAAGACAATTCTTCCACTCCAGGTTAACTGCCAGCACTTTTTCTCCCAAGTGACAAACCACATGTGTTTTTTAATTTGTGATTGCTTCTATTCCTTGAAAAGCTGGCATATCCATTATTTCCAGCTAATATATAAGCAAACTGAAGAACAAATCTAGAAGAGATTTAGTTCAAAACCTAAGAGCAGTTCAGAATCTTATATCTCTCAGTTGGATAAGACAAAACAGGACTGTACAAAGATCTCATATGCTTAGCTCAGTGGTGTGCAACTATGAACAAGTACCAAAAAGCTGAAAGCAAAATCACCAGAACTGGTCTAAAAATATCAGATTTAGGGGAACGTGTGAAGTAATAATCTGAGGTTCAGAACTGCCAGCATGAACACCTGTTTAATTGATCAATTTGCAACATAAATGAAGACGAACTACCACACATGATCTACACATCTCTCCCATTAAATGAAGCTAAAACCACAAGACATTTTAGAAGCAACATCTGTCTCTGCACCTTCACAACTCCACATCTCCCCAGCAACCCCAACTCTAATCCACTGCGTGTTTACCATAATCGCTGTGTTTTGAGATGATTCTTCTGTACAAACTGTTGATGTAGCCAGGGAAGACAGTCTGGATGAAGAAGATAATGTTGATGTCTCCATGCCACTGTCCTCATTTAGAGCAGAAAGACCCACCGTATGGTGTCCATTCAGTTCACTGGTTTTACTCTGAGCACAGGTCTGCAAAGAGCTGAGCAAAGTGTCATTGTGGAGACAGGTAGTGCTGTGGAAAGTGCTCATAAGCTTTGATGATTTTTGATCACTCTCATCAGAGTCAAGTTTGGGAAAGGACAGGGATTTGATGTTGCTGACTGAAGTGATAGGGGACAGGGACACCTTGGAAGACAAGGACATCTTTTCACAGTTTCCCAACTGGGGTAAAGTGATAAAGCCATTTGGTTTGTGAAGGGGTTTGAAATCCAATGTAGCCCTTTCTATGGATGTCAGAACTTTCTCATCTTGCAACACAGACTCAGACTCTACTTTGGGCAAAGTATTATCAAATAGCTGGGCAACAATTGGCCTAGTAGTACCAACATGAATTTCCAGGATATTTTTTAATTCTTCCTTATCATTGATAGTTTTTAATTCCAGTTTGTCAAAAGGGTCTTCTTCACATTCAAAATCAGCTGGGTTGAAGTCTGCTTTTGGATGAGGTGGACTGAGAACCTTTTGCTTCACAGCACTGCTGTTGGCTGGTGTGGGAGTAAGAATATTATTGTGCTGCAGGCTAGCAAGGATGGGGTTAATAGGAGGAGGTGTGACTTCAGGGCAAGGTCCCTCTGAGAACCCCATTTTGGTGATGTCCTCTGAAGCTGCTTTTGATTTTGCTAGTGCTTCTTCTGCCTTGTGTTCAGCTTCTCTCTGGGCAGCTTCAATTCTTTTGATATCTTCAGCCCATTCAATTGTTTTCTTTTCCAGTGAGAAGTCATACTGGCCAGGGGTGGAAGGGAAAGGAAAGGAGAAAAAAGATAAATTATATCAGGATCATAGCCACTACTTCTAACAGCAACATAAGTAACAGAATAAGAGCTACATGAATTACCATGGACAGGCATAAATTTTTCCCAGCACCTCTTGTTTCCCAGCATGTCTTTTCTGTAGCTTTACAGACTGACAAAACCAAAAGACCTCAGAAATAGTTCATTTTGTCTCTAGCACTAAAAGCTGTCTATAGTCTAGATTAAAGTATCATATTTTGCCTCCTTATTACACTTAGTTTTAGTAAAGAGCTACTGATCTGTTGGAGGTTAAAATTTTTGGGTTTTTTTTCCTTTCTCTCAGGGAATTTTCTCCCGTCTATTGTCTAAGAGAAAATAATGACTGGTACTTAAGAGAGACAAAATAAGTGGCCAAAGTGGGGGGAAGGGGTGCAGCTGGCTGCAGCCTCTCAGATGAGGGGCTTTCTTTTGGAAGGGCAGAGATACCAGGAGATTTTGCTGAGGGGTGAGGGTCTGGGCTCAGCTCTTCTTTCTCTCCTGCTCTGAGGATTGGAGGGGAATGGTCAAGTTGCTCCTACCGCAGGAAGAACTCGCTGCCACCATGTCCTAGGATGATGTTATGATGCTTGTGTCCCCAATCAGCTGTTTTGTTTATGCTGGATATTATGTTCTGTGCCTTCAAGACTGGCTCTGAGAGCCAAGGCGGGGAGAAGAAGAAGCACAGAGTTTTGTTATCAGCCTGCTCTCACTCCTCCACTGTGGTGTTTGGGCATGGATGGGGCAGAATACAGCACTCCGTTGGTTTTTAGTTAGTTTAACTAGCTGAGGCAGAGAAGTTCCCTGGACTGTTTTTCTTTCCCTTTTTTTGCAACTGTTTGAACCTGCTCCGGACTGAGACCCTGGGGAAACACTGAGAGCTTGCACTTTGTAGCCTACCAGGGCCTACTCTGGTCAGCAGCCTTTCCCAGTGCTGGAGGGACTGATAAGAGAATGACCACCCACAGGAGAGATTTTCTGAATTTGTCATCTCTTCAGAGCGGCGAATGAGTTTTGTCATCTGGTATTGTTCATTTTTAGTGCTGGGGAGTGTTTGCCTGCTAAATAAACAGGTTTTTTTCCACTTCTCTCTGAGGAAATCCTTACCAAACAAGTTAGGGGGAGGGGCCATGTGGGTTTGCTTTCTGGGGGGGGCCCTTTTGGAGGTTTTCTCCCAAATTTGCCCCCAACTAGGACAAATTTTTGGTGCCCAACACGTGGCTCGAGAGAGTGGGAAAAAACCTGTTCTAATTGTCTTTTGTTTGCAATTACTCTGTGTTGGTATAGAGCAGTTAGTAGCCATGTTGTTTGAATTCATAATGTCTCTTGGGGTGGAGGCTTGCATGTGTTCCTGGTCCCTAGGTTTTTTTGAGGTCTCAATATCTCTAAGGTCCCTAGGTTTATTTTCTTATCCAGAAATATCTCCGGTATTGTACCTAATACATAGTTTTTGCAGTAGAGGGACACTAATTAGAATAGCTATCGGGCTGGGCTTGGTGGTAATGACTTGTAGGAAGTTTATAAAGGTGCTGGGGTCTGTTCCAGGTATGAATGATTCGTGGCTATGGTTATGCACCCAGTTGGTTAGAGGAGGAGCAGGGGATAAGGCTTTTCAGCCTTTGCTTTCCTTCTTCTCCTCTGAATCTGTTACATCCCTATTTGAGAATGTTCAGTTTCCCCTGAATGTTAAAGATACCATCTTTCTGGTATTTAATCTGGTAAGCTTCCTCTATACAGTCTGCAGCTTCTCTAGAATGAGGGCTGAAATTTCTAGAGGGGCTGATGAGACCCCTGACCCAGGAGTAGACCCAGGTGTGGAAAATCCTGAGTGGTGTGTGAAATGGGAGGATATGGGCCAAATCCTGAAGGAATTGTCTGACCCTATAGTCTGTGACTTTCCCCATGAACAAATTCAGACCCCAGCTGAGGTGGGGAAATGCCTGAAAGAGAAGTGCCATGATGACCCTAAGGAGAAAAAGATTATTGCAATAGGCTGGGCCCTGGCCTATGCTTATTGCACGCTGCCAGATACTGTAGGGCAGCAGACAGAGGAAGGGGGGTAGGGAGATAAATCAAAAGCTATCCCAGTCACTCAGGCTACAGCCAACACCCCAGTTAAGAAGCCAGTAGCTAAACCAGACAGTAAGCCTCAACCAATGGCTGTTGCTAATAGCACGAGAAGTGGAAAGTGCACAAACAAGACCGATTGACCAGTGGATGATGATGATGCAGAAGGACCCTCAACACTTCCCGACATAAAATCAGGAGTCAAAGCAACTGGAAAAAGATCAGAAGCCAATACTGAGTCCTTTTCCCTGAAGGACCTTCATGGCCTAAGGAAAGATTACACTCGATGACCTGATGAATCCATAATTAGTTGATTAGTCCGTCTCTGGGATGATGCAGGCAAGGCTACAGTTCTGGATGTCACTGAAGTGAGGCATTTGGGATCCCTGTCCCATGATCCCATCATCGACCAAGGAATGATGAGGAGGGCTAACCCTCACAGCCTCTGGGCACGGGTCCTGGAAAGTGTAACACAAAGATACCTGTGTGCAGACGATCTATATATGGAGCAAACCCAGTGGAATACTATTGTATTTGCTGGGAATGCCACGACGAAAGCAGGAATGATGCATCTGACTCCATGTTCTCAGAAGGCTAATTTATTACTTTATGACACTATATTATATTAAAAATACTATACTATACTAAAGAATACAGAAAGGATACTTACTAAATGCTAAAAAGATAATAATGAAAACTTGTGACTCTTTCCAAAGTCTCGACACAGCTTGGCCCTGATTGGCCAAAGAGTCAAAACAACTCACACCAGAATCCAATGAAACAATCACCTGTGGGTAAACAATCTCCAAACACATTCCAGATGAGCAAAACACAGGAGAAGCAAATGAGATAGGAATTGTTTTCCTTTTCTCTGAGGCTTCTCAGCTTCCCAGGAGAAAAATCCTGGGTGAAGGAATTTTTTCAGAGAATGTGAATGACACAGAAGACTATCGAACAAGGGATCCAATGCCTGAGAGAAATGGCAGTGGCAGAGATTATCTTCTCAGATGACCTAAAAACTAGGAATCCAGACTTGGTACCATGTACATCTGTGATATGGTGAAAACTTGTATGACTTGGGCCACATGAATGTGCTTCTGCTTTAGCAATAATGAAGCGGGATGACAGGGATGAGACCGTGCTTGATATGGCAAAGAAGCTCCGAGCATATGCAGATGCCGTACATGGCCCAACACATGCCATAATCGCTGCGGTGGAAATACATCTGCAGAAATTAGAGGACAAGATAGAGGAGAATCATAAGAAGCTCAGAGAGGAGATTAAAGAAGACCACCTCCAAATCTTGTCAGTACAGATCAGAGGTTCTGGTATCCAACGCAGACATTCCCCAGATGGAGAGAGAAGGTACACCCCATGAGCTGAGCTGTGGTTCTTCCTGTGTGATTGCGGAGAAAATATGAGGAGATGGGATGGAAAATCTACTGCTGCTCTAGCCCCAATGGGTGCATGAATTGAAGGAGACAGGGCTCAGAGAGGAAGTTCTGCCAAAAGGAAAGCAGCTCCAGTTGCCCATAGCCGAACTGCCAGGTATGATAATGATGATGATGATATGTCCAATCCCCTTGAAGGAACCTCCAAGACATATGCCCTAGGAAAGAAGGATAACCAGGCTTAGAGGGGCCCTGCCTCTGGCCAGGTAGAGGCTAGGGAAAATTGTGTTTTGTGGACTGTGGATTCGTTGGCCTGGCACATCTGACCCACAAGAATATAAAGCTTTGGTCAATACTGGTGTGCAATGCACATTAATCCCATCGAGACATGTGGGGGCTGAATCTGTCTCTATCACTGGCGTGATAGGGGGATCACAGGATTTTACTTTGGTGGAAGCTGATGTGAGCCTGACTGGAAATGAGTGGAAGAAACATCCTATTGTGACTGGCCTGTCACAGTCATATTTTCCAAAAAATCCCTTCACCCGTGATTTTCTCCTGGAAAGCTGAGAAACCTCAGAGAAAAAGGAAAACAAATTCTTATCTCATTTGCTTCTCCTGTGTTTTGCTCACATGTGGAATGTGTTTGGAGACTGTTTATCCAACAGGTGATTGTTTCATTGGTTTCATGTGAATTGTTTTGACTTATTGACTGTTGGGGAAGATGAAACTGGAAAGCCTTACAAATATGATTGCCTGGCAAAAAATTTTGAGAATATAGAAACTATAAGCGAGACTGAAATGAAAGCAAGCTTTGAGATCCCCTAGTTACTGAACAACGGGAAAACAATGGTGTGGCTGGCTGAAGGTAATCCCCTTTTGATGATACAAGACCCTCTGCAAGCAGGCAGGTCCAAGGGTCTGAGCAGACCCTGCCAGCTTGGCAGAAGGGGTCCGAAGTGTAGTTTTTAGGGTTTAAAATGTAGCACAGTATGGTAATGTAGTGATTCTTATAGGCTGTATGTAAATGCTATAGGATTTGTGTGTTGTACTAGACTGGTTAGTGAGAATCAGAATATTCAACACAGAAGATGATTTATTGTATTGTAACGGGAACTTCGCACTCGTACTCTTGCTCTCTTACTCTTACTTACTTTTCTATGCTCTTAGCTCTTGCCTTTTACGTTCTTACCCTCTCATCCTCTCTACCCCTCTCTTCTCTCGGGCCTGCTCCGAGCTGCAGCTGGCAGTTCCCAGCAGGGCCCTGTACCCACACCCTTTGCAATAAACTGCAAGTTCCACGACCTGGCTTTAGAGATCTCTCGTCTCCATCCGTCCCGACCGTGCTACCCCCCGTCTCGCCCACAATTGACCAGTCAGGGTCGAGCTGTGTCGAGGCTCTAGAAAGAGTCATGAGTTTTCATTATCATCTTTTTAGCCTTCTGTAAGTATCCTTTCTGTATTCTTTAGTATAGTTTAGTTAAGTATTCTTTAAAATAATACAGCATCATAAAATAATAAATTAGCCTTCTAAGAATATGGAGTCAGATTCATCATTCCCTCCTTTGTCTGGGCACCCCGGAAATACAATAAATGGTGACCCCAGACTTTGGCTGTAGCCTGGAGCTGAAGAACCAAGACCCTGATATCGGGCAGAGTTCACAGCTGAGGCTAAACATGCAGAAGATCTGCTGAATTTTTCCAGACAGCATGTCAGGAGACCTTCACAGAACAGAATTCCTATGCTGACCAGCTTGCTGAAACTGAACACTGTCGCAAGGTACTGTTAACTCTTCCCCTACTGACAGTGCTGTCCTACGCAAAATGTGGGGGGACGGTTGGGAAGAGGTGCCTTCAGAAACAGAAGTTCAATTTTCTCTGTCGGAGGAGGACATTACTTGAATGTGGAGATTTTGGGCTCTGCAGGACAGAATTCATATGGTGAAGAGACATTTCTATGAGTCTTTCAGATGGGCAAAATTTCATGAGTTTTTCACAGATAGGAGGTCCTCACTGGACCTGAGAGCCTGGCAGACACTGGATCTCTATTTTGGGGAAAAATACGAGCGGGGTGAGGGCACGTGTCGAATTTTTCCAGCGTATGCAGCTCTTTTCTCTGTTCTGAGGAAGAGAACCCCTGTCAGAACCTAGGAAATTCTTCTGGCTGCCCTGGAGGACTTGAGCCCCTGCCCAGGGGGCTCAGAGACCTTGGCACAGAGCCCAAGACCCCTGTGCCTTTGATTTAGCTCTTGGGAAAAACAACTACCAACCTTATATGAAGAATTACAAGCCACAAAAGTTTAAGTAGAATGACAGTGAATTTATCACAGGGTGAAAAATAGATTTTTTTGGGTTTTTAGAATGGGGGTTCAGCGGGCAAGATGGAGGGATCTGGGCATGTCCTGCCTTCCTCCTTCTTTTTCTTGGCCTCTATCTTCTACTGTGATGTTGGCAGTTGTAGATTGGTTTAGAGTAGAAGCTCACTGTCTAACATAGGTGACAGGTATTTGCAACAATACGTGGGTTTCTGGGCTTTATATGAGTCCAAATCTGGCTAGCTCAGACTCTAGCCCACACAGACTTGCATAGACGAAAGTAAGAGACGAGAAGCGCTCTTCTCCACGTGGGGACAAGTATCGTGTTTATTGGCTTAGAAGATACTTCTGATAGACGGCAACCACCCAGATAGGAAAGAGGACATGGCAGCCTCACAGTGGAGTTTTATACCCAAGGGGATGGGGGCGGGGAGAGAGGACCATGGCCAATGGGATGCCATTGGGGAGGGGCGAGAGGAGGGGTACCCATGGGACAGACCACCAGGTGTGTATAATGGGGGGGTGTGTGAGGGAGAGACCATGTGATGGGGGAGGGGAAAAAACCATCCACATGACCTAACATACTCAGTAAAAATTTCGCATCACTCAGTGCAAAACAACAACTAAATAAACTATTTAGTCCAATACAACAGGTATTGGAAAGTAATTGTAAATATTGTACACATCGTTTTTAGTATAAAAAGATAACACCACTCTGGGGGCAGGCAGAGTGCCTCTGACTGTCCTGCTGAGTGGACCTCGGCAGGACAGGAGAAAGAATTTTATAGATAAGAAACAATAAACAACCTTGAGACCAAGAACTGAAGAGTTCTGACTCCTTCTTTGACTGCCGGGCTGGGAAAAGAGATTTTCTAACGTATCTTGGGGTCACTTTGACCAGCTAAAGTCCCGAGAAACCCCCTTGGGGAGGCACTTCGTCTTGTGCGGGGGGTTACCAGCCCCCCTGCCAGAGCCAGCAGGAGAAGAATCCGTCCAAGGACAGGAACTGTTGGTTCCAGCACCCTCGCACCGTGGGGGGGGAGGGGCGGTTTTGCCCACGGCTCAGGTTTTTTCCTGCCTCTCTGGAGCATGCGCAAAAGGAGCTGTTTTCCCCCTCTGCTCCCTTCCCCCGTGGGGCGTGTTAGCCAGCTTTGCCGGCCCCGCCCCTCCCGCGGAGGGAGGCGGCCACCGGCCTCCGGCTCGCAGCACCGTCTCTCGCTGTTTCGCCCGGGTTGCCAGGCAACGCAATGGCTGGCATCAGTGAGCAACGGCAGCCTGTCATTAAGATGGGGCGTGTCTCCGTCTCTGTGTGTCATCCCGAAAACTCTCCGGCAGGGCTGAGAGAGCTGCCTGTGGCCCCGCCGCCTCCCGTGCCGACCCGAGCACCGCTCCCACCGCATCCGGAACTGCTCCTCGCAGATTCCGGCGTGTTGCTAAGCAACGGTTTAGCGGTGCCGCAGAGTGCGCCTGCCCTGTCCCCCCCGCATCCAGAGGAAGCAACGGCAGCCGCACCACGATCCGATTTGGTGTCAGCGCCAAGCCCCACAACCTCTCCCGCAGCGATAGAGATCACGCCAGCGCCGCCCCGCCCAGAACAAAGAGAGACCGCGGCAGTGCTTCCTCGCGCGGCCCTGCCGCCCCCAGCGGCGGTTCCGCCGCCTTCAGGGACTCTGTCATCCGCATCAGCGTCTGCGTCGGAGCCTGCCACCGGCCTGACCCTCAGTGGAGGCGGCACAGCTCGACAGCTGCATGCAAGCGCCTCCCGGCTGAACACTTTGAAACTCAGTGTTTTTCTGGGACACAGCGTTTTTTGCGGGCCGATTTTCGTGTGGTTGGGGGCTTCTCGCCGGGGCTCGGAACGCCTGACTTCCCCCGCGCGCGCCAGCGGCATGGGGGAGGTGGGTCCCAGAGGTGCTGCCTCTGGCCTCAAACCCTGAGGGGGTGGGGGTGGTGCCGGGAAGCAGAAAGCGGGACCACTGTTGTATGCACTGTGAAGGAGAGAGGCGCAGCGGACGACAGGCGTTGCTCACTTGTTCTGGGAAAAGAAGACCCCCAGATCTGGGATGGAGATCCCTGGGAAAGCTTCTTCCCAGGTGCCAGCGTGGCCCAGTGGTTCTGGGGGGACAGGGAAGGAGGCGTTCGGTCACTCGTGTTGCCAAGGCACTGGCAGCGTGATGGGGGCGGGCTGTGAGAACAAAGACCCTGCCCTGCGGGCCGGGTCTGGGCCGTTTGGCCCGCCCACCACCAGGTTTGGGGGCTTTGATCCCTGGGCCCGGGGCCACCATTCTGTGGGGCCGAGTCTGGGGTCCTTGGTCCGCCCACACGGACCAGGGCCATGGACACTGTCCTGCCCAGTGGCGCAGGGTCCAAAACACCCTCTGCTGCTGCTGTTCTTTCTGAAAAAAAAAAAAAAAAAAAAAAGGGAAAAAAAAAAAGGTGGAAAGAGCTACAAGCTTATAGTGCTGGAAAGCCACGAGTGAGCCTCAGCCCAAGTGGTTCAATTAAATGTTTTAATATTGTTTGATAAATATAAATGGATTTTTTATAATTGTTGGTGACTTTCCTTGGCAGTTCTTTGTTTCAGGATTCTGCAAGCCTGTTTCAGGACCAAGAAGGACTTTCAGGGATGTCAAAGAGCAACATCTCCAGTCAATGGACCTTTTCCTGAAACTCAGCTGTTTGGACTTGAAACAATGAACATTTTTTGCATATTTTTGCATTTTCTTATATTGTAAGCCTTGTTTTAGTGATATGACGGAAGTAGGTGTTCTACAGGTAAAAGATCTGCATGATCATTCTATGGCAGCACATGACTGAGGTTTTGATTGGCAATGGATAAACCTCTCGACATGTGTTTGTTCCCTCTTCTGCATGGGCCCAGCAGAAGAACTACAAATGCAGGCTCTTTTTATTTTCATTATACTAAAAAGGGTGAAGTGTCACAGTCATATTTTCTGAAAAATCCCTTCGCCCATGATTTTCTCCTGGGAAGCTGAGAAACCTCAGAGAAAAAGGAAAACAAATTCTTATCTCAAATGCTTCTCCTGTGTATTGCTCACATGTGGAATGTGTTTGGAGATTGTTTATCCAACAGGTGATTGTTTCATTGGTTTCATGTGAATTGTTTTGACTTATTGACCAATTAGGGTCAAGCTGTGTCGAAGCTCTAGAAAGAGTCACGAGTTTTCATTATCATCTTTTTAGCCTTCTATAAGTATCCTTTAAGTATTCTTTAGTATAGTTTAGTTAAGTATTCTTTAAAATAATATAGTATCATAAAATGATAAATTAGCCTTCTAAGAACATGGAGTCAGATTCATCATTCCTTCCTGCCACGGGGGACTCTGCAAATACAATACTGGCCCAGAGGCCCCATGCATTTTGGGCATAGATTACCTACGAAGTCGGTATTTCAAGGACCCAAAAAGACTCAGGTGGGCATTTGGGATAGCAGCTGAAGTGACAGAGGGTGTCCAACAATTGAACACTTTGCCCTGACTGTCCGAGAATCCATCTACAGTCGGACTTCTGAAGGGAGAAGAGCAACAGGTACCAACTACCACTTCCACAGTGCATCGACGACAGTATAGAACCACTCGAGATGCTGTGATCCCCATCCATAAGATGATCCGAGAGCTGGAGAGCCAAGGGGTGGTCAGCAAAACCCACTCACCCTTCAACAGCCCCATTTGGCCTGTGTGTAAATATGAAGGAGAATGGAGATTGTGGACTACCGTGCATTGAATGAAGTGATTCCACCACTGAGCGCTGCTGTGCCAGACATGTTAGAGCTCTAGTACAATCTTGAGTCAGAGGCAGCAAAGTGGTACGCCACTATCGATATTGCCAATGCATTTTTCTCCATTCCTCTGGTAGCAGAATGCAGGCCTCAGTTTGCCTTCATGTGGAGGAGCGTGCAGTATACCTGGAACCAACTGCCCCAGGGGTGGAAGCACAGTCCCACAATCTGCCATGGACTGATCCAGACTGCACTAGAAAAGGGTGAAGCTCCAGAACACCTCCAGTATATTGATGACATCATTGTGTGGGGGAGCACAGCCGCAGAAGTGTTTGAGAAAGGAGAGAAAATCATTCGAATCCTCCTGGGAGCTGGTTTCGCCCTCAAAAAGAGCAAAGTAAAGGGACCAGCTGGTGAGATTCAGTTTCTGGGAGTAAAGTGGCAAGATGGACAGTGTCAGATTTCTACAGATGTCATCAACAAGATCACAGCTATGTCTCCACCGACCAATCAGAAGAAAACACAAACTTTCCTAGCACTATAGGTTTTTGGAGAATGCATATTCCTGAGTACAGTCAGATCGTGAGCCCTCTTTACCTGGTCACCCGCAAGAAGAACAATTTCCACTGGGGCCCTGAGCAGCAACAAGCCTTTGCCGAAATCAAGCAGGAGATTGCCCATGCAGTAGCCCTTGGCCCACTCAGGACAGGACCAGAGAAGAGCATGCTGTGCTCTGCAGCTGGGAACCATGGTTTGTCCTGGAGCCTTTGGCAGAAGGTGCCTGGGGAGACTCGAGGCTGACCACTAGGATTTTGGAGTCGAAGCTACAGAGGGTCTGAAGCCCTGAAGGAAATCTTGGCTCCCCATGAAGGAGTCCAAGCCGCCTCACAAGTGATTGGTACAGAAGCACAACTCCTCCTGGAACCCTGACTACCGGTACTGGGGTGGCTGTTTAAAGGAAAGGTTCCCTCTACCCACCATGCCACCAGTGCTACATGGAGCAAGTGGATTGCTCTTATCACACAGTGCGCCTGTATAGGTAAACTGAATCGCCCTGGGATTTATGAAGTAATTACAAATTGGCCCAAAGGTGAAAATTTTGGTGTCACATATGAAGAACAAGTGATACGGGCTGAAGAAGCTCCACCATCCAACCAACTACCAGCAGAGGAAACATGCTATGCTCTTTTCACTGATGGTTCCTCTTGCATATTAGGGATGAATCAAAAGTGGAGAGCAGCCATATGGAGCCCAACACGTCAGGTCGCACAGGCCACTGAAGGAGAAGTTGGATCAAGCCAACTTGTGGAACTCAAAGCCGTTCAACTGGGCCTAGGCATTGCAGGAAGAGAGAAGCTGCCAAAGCTCTACCTCGACACTGATTCATGAATGGTAGCCAATGCTCTGTGGGGATGGCTGGAGAGGTGGAAAGAGGCTAATTTGCAGTGTAGAGGGAAACCAATTTGGGCTGATGAAGAGTGGAAAGACATCACTACCAGGGTAGGGAGGCTACCTGTGAAAGTCCACCACGTAGATGCCCATGTCCCCAAGAGTAGAGCTAATGAGGAGCACCAAAACAATGAGCAGGTAGATTGGGCTGCAAACATAGAGGTGTCAAAGATAGACTGGTAACACAAGGGAGAGTTATTCCTGCTCAGTGGGCCATTAGGGTAGGGATGCCACCTATAAGTGGGCACGAGACCGAGGGGTGGATTTAACCACGGACAGTATTTTGCAGGTTATCCATGACTGTGAGACGTGTGCTGCCATCAAACAGGCCAAGCGAGTGAAGCCCCTATGGTATGGTGGGCAGTGGTCCAAGTACAAGTATGGGGAGGCCTGGCAGTTTGACTGCATCACACTGCCCCAGACATGCCAAGGCAAGCGCTACGTGCTCACAATGGTAGAAGCCACCATGGGATGGCTGGAAACCTACACTGTGTCTCATGCTACTGCCCAGAACACCATCCTGGGCCTTGAAAAGCAGGTCCTTTGGAGGCATGGTACCCCTGAGAGGATTGAGTCGGACAATGGGACTCATTTCAAGAACAGCCTTATCAACACCTGGGCTAGGGAACGTGGCATTGAATGGGTGTACCATATCCCCTACCATGCACCAGCTGCAGGCAAAGTGGAGAGGTACAATGGACTGTTAAAAACCCAGTTGAAAGCCTTGGGTGGGGGATCTTTCAAAAATTGGGAGCAGCATTTAGCAAAGGCCACCTGGTTAGTTAACATCTGAGGTTCCACCAACCGAGCAGGTCCTGCCCACTCTGAGTCCCTGAATATAGTAGATGGAGATAAAGTCCCAGTGGTACATGTCAGAGGTTTGTTAGGGAAGACAGTGTGGATCAATTCTGCCTTGAGTACAGACAAACCCATTAATGGCATTGTCTTTGCTCAGGGACCAGGTTGTACATGGTGTATAACGCAAAGAGCTGGAGCAACACGATGTGTACCTCAGGGAGATCTGTTTGTGGGGTGAGAAATGATATGCAAATGTGAGTCTTTGTTGGATGTTACTGCCATTGTCTCCACATTAAACCACACAGACATGAAATAGAAGGAAATGTATAGGTGTTGAAGGTCTGAGCGAGTGAAAGATGGAGTTTTGAATGAGTAAAATGAAAGTGGGGAATCCTGCAGCTCTGTAGTCTGGGGCCTGGATTCAGTGGTTCAGTGCGGGGACGTGACAGCGGCACGATGGGTATTGCTTGCAATTTTTTGGGTGGAACAGATGGAAGTTTTTACGTGAATAAAATGCATGATGTTTGGTAGTAGGTTGACAATATGGGGATAAGGGGTGGAATGTCCTAGGATGACGTTATGATGCTTGTATCCCCAATCAGCTGTTTTGTTTATACTGGATATTATGTTCTGTGCCTTCAAGACTAGCTCTGAGAGCCAAGGCGGGGAGAAGAAGAAGCACAGAGTTTTTTTATCAGCCTGCTCTCACTCCTCCACTGTGGTGTTTGGGCATGGATGGGGCAGAACACAGCACTCTGTTGGTTTTTAGTTAGTTTAACTAGCTGAGGCAGAGAAGTTCCCTGGACTGTTTTTCTTTCCCTTTTTTTGCAACTGTTTGAACCTGCTCCGGACTGAGACCCTGGAGAAACACTGAGAGCTCGCACTTTGTAGCCTACCAGGGCCTACTCTGGTCAGCAGCCTTTCCCAGTGCTGGAGGGACTGATAAGAGAATGACCACCCACGGGAGAGATTTTCTGAATTTGTCATCTCTTCAGAGCGGCGAATGAGTTTTGTTATCTGGTATTGTTCATTTTTAGTGCTGGGGAGTGTTTGCCTGCTAAATAAACAGGTTTTTTTCCACTTCTCTCTGAGGAAATCCTTACCAAACAAGTTAGGGGGAGGGGCCATGTGGGTTTGCTTTCTGGGGGGGGCCCTTTTGGAGGTTTTCTCCCAAATTTGCCCTAAACCAGGACACACCATGGAGTGCAGCCCAGCACTGCTTCGTCTTTACCGTGCGTGAGTCTCTGCTATTAAGACTAGAAGGTCACCTGGCCCCTTAGTAATACCCGATCTGACTGAAAAAGACCCTCACCATATATTCAGGTGCCTCAGTGGAAAACCTGGGACCCTGATGCCTTCCCCCTTCCCGGAGGGTATGTTACCCAGTTGCGTGTGGCAGTTGCTATGGACAAGCCCGGATGCAGGTGCCAAGCCCCACTGCTTTATGCCACCGCCAAGTCTCGCTGCTTTTTGCCACTGCCTCGGACTTTTCCACTACACTCTAACCCAGCACCCCATGTCCACCTGACTGCCACGGCTGCTGCTACAGCTGTGGAGTTTTCTATTAAATTTTGTTTGCCACCCTGGGGCGTGCCTTCCTCTGCTGTTCTAGCCGCTGCTCCGACATTCCTGCTGCAGCTCCTTTCTCTGTCTGGTGGGGCACTGGGCCTGTCGTGAGTTTGTAAAGGAAACCCCTTTTCTATCTCTCCCACCTGCGCGTCTGCCATTGCCCACATGGAGACAGGCGGCTGAACTCGTGCCACAGCGACCCCTGGAGCTGTGGGGGAATCATTGCACCATTCCTGCCCTGCTCAGCTGGGAGCCACCAGCACTCCTGCTGGCTGTGACCATCACTGCACTGAAGGGGAAGTGCCTGCAGCCAAGAGAAGGCTGTTACTGGGGCTCTGTTTTTGTTTGCTGTTGCGCTCATTTGTTGTCCTTCTTATAGAGATATATATTGAGTCCAGGAAGTTTTTAGACTGTGTGGAGGATAACTTTTTGTGACAGCTGGTGAGTGAGCCCACCAGGGGAGGGACTATGTTAGACCTGTTGTTCACAAATAGAAATGGGCTGGTGGGAGATGTAGTGGTTGGAGGCCACTTGAGGCAGAGTGATCATTAAATTATAGAGCTCTTTATATCTGGTGAAATGAGGAGGAACACCAATAAGACTCTTACACTGGACTTCCGGAGGGCAGACTTTGGCCTACTTAGGAGACATATTCTGAGATCTCCTTGGGAAGTAATCCTTAAAAACAAAGGAGTCCAGAAAAGGTGGGCGTGCTTCAAAACAGAGATGTTAAGGGCACAGAAACAGACTGTCCTTGTGTGCCGAAAGATGAGTCGACGAGGCAAACATCCAGCCTGGATGGGCAACGAGGTTTCAACGGAACTTAAGAATAAAAAGAGGATGTATCATCTTTGGAAGGAGGGTCAGGTCTCTCAGGAAGTATTTAAGGGGGCCGCTAGAGCATGTAGGAAAAAAAATAGGGAGGCCAAAGCTCAGTTTGAACTTAAAATGATGACTTCTGTAAAGGATAATAAAGAATGTTTTTATAAATATATTAATGGTAAAAAGAAGGGTAAGACCAACTTTTGTTCTTTACTGGATGAGGGAGGGAACTTGGTAACTGCAGATGAGAAGGCAGAAGTGCTTAACACCTTCTTTGCCTCAGTCTTTAGTGGGAAGACAGCTTGTCCTCAGGACAACTGTCCTCCTGGGTTGGTAGATGGTGTCAGGGAACAGAATGGTCCCCCTATTATCCAGGAGGAGGCAGTCAGAGAACTGCTGAGCTGCTTGGATGTTCATAAATCTATGGGCCCAGATGGGATCCATCCCAGGGTGATGAGAGAGTTGGCAGATGAGCTTGTGAAACCACTCTCCATCATTTACCAACAGTCCAGGCTCACTGGTGAGGTTCCAGATGACTGGAAGCTGGCCAATGTGACACCCATTCACAAAAAGGGTGGGAAGGAGGATCCTGGTAATTATAGGCCAGTTAGCCTGACCTCAGTACCCAGAGAGGTAATAGAACAGTTTATATTGAGTGTCATTACGCAGCACTTACAGGATGGCCAGGGTATCAGACCCAGCCAACATGGGTTTAGGAGGGGTAGGTCATGTTTGACCAACCTGGTCTCTTTGTATGACCAGGTGACCCACCTGGTAGATGCAGGAAAGGCTGTGGATGTTGCCTATTTGGACTTCAGCAAGGCCTTTGACACTGTCTCCCACAGCATACTCCTGGAAAAGCTGGCAGCCCATGGCTTGGACAGGAGCACTGTTTGCTGGGTTAGGAACTGGCTGGATGGCTGGGCCCAGAGAGTAGTGGTGAACGGTGCTGCATCCAGGTGGCAGCCAGTCACCAGTGGTGTCCCTCAGGGATCTGTGCTGGGGCCAGTTCTGTTCAATATTTTTACTGATGACATAGATGAGGGGATTGGATTGAGTCTTTCATTAGTAAATTTGAAGATGACACTAAGCTGGGAGCATGTGTCGATCTGTTGGAGGGTAGGATGGCTCTACACAGAGACCTGGAATGGTTGGATGGATGGGCAGAGGCTAACACGATGACGTTTAATAAGTCCAAGTGGCGAGTCCTGCATTTTGGCCACAATAACCCCCTGCAGCATTATAGGCTGGGGATGGTGTGGCTGGACAGTGCCCAGGCAGAAAGGGACCTGGGGGTACTGGTCGACAGCCAACTGAACATGAGCCAGCATTGTGCCCTGGTGGCCAAGAAGGCCAACGGCATCCTGGCCTGTATCAGGAATAGTGTGGCCAGCAGGAGCAGGGAGGTCATTCTCCTCCTGTACTTGGCACTGGTGAGGCCGCACCTTGAGTACTGTGTCCAGTTCTGGGCCCCTCAGTTTAAGAAGGACATTGAGATGCTTGAGCGCAACCAGAGGAGTACTACGAGGTTGGTGAGGGGCTTGGAACACAAGCCCTATCAGGAACGGCTGAGGGAGCTGAGGTTGTTCAGCCTGGAGAAAAGGAGACTCAGAAATGACCTTATCACTCTACAACTTCCTGAAAGGTGGTTGTAGCCGGGTGGGGATTGGTCTCTTTCTCCAGGCAGCAACTGACAGAATGTGAGGTCACAGTCTCAAGCTGCGCCAAGGGAAATTTAGGTTGGGTATTAGGAAAAAGTTTTTTCTAGAAAGGGTGACAAAGTACTGGAATGGTCTGCCCAGGGAGGTGGTGGAGTCACCATCCCTGGATGTGTTCAAATAAAGACTGTTTGTGGCACTCGGTGCCATGGTTTAGTTGAGGTGTTACGGCTGGGTTGGACTTGATGATCTTGAAGGTCTTTTTCACCCTAGTGATTCTGTGTGTGATTTTGTGTATGATATATTAGTAAATAACTGTATTGCTTTCCCCATATATTTGTCTGAAAGCCCCTTAAGTTCAAAGTTATAATAATTTGGAGGGCGTTGGGGGGGGGTCACATTTACCATTCCAAGGGAGGTTCCCGCCTTCCTTGGCAGTCACCTCTTCTTTTAAACCAGGACATCATCCCAAGATCAGTTTATCAGTTTCACAGCTCTTCCACCCTCTACCCCCAAGACAACAGATGTAGCAAGCCTACTAGATAGCCATACCCAGATTGAGCATCACTGAACTACCTCCTGTCCACAAGTTCCCCAAGTCATTCAAGAATACAGCAGAGTATTTTTTTTTTTCATCCAAAGACCAGTACAGTATTACTCAGTTCTCCCTAATATATTTCTAAGGGACTTGATATTATAGTTTTATACCCACTAGATTAAGAGGTATTGGTATTAGTTCAGTGCCAGTGGCTCACCAGCAAAGGTCATATACTGGCTACACCGATGATGACAACTACCTGCAGTAGCAAATTTTGATGCAGTTACTGGCATGACAAGATCTCACAAGCTTTTCTCATTGAACATCAGCTCCTTCAGGGCCAGGTTAGCACAGGAAGGCATTTACATGCTATTCACTATCAGTTTACTGGTTATAGTAGTGGCCTGGTTGAAAGGACAACATTCTGAACAGACTAAATTTACTTAAAGCTTTAATATCTTAGTAAGAATGAACAACCTCAAATGCTCTTTAAATAACCAAAAAATGTTCAGAAAACACAGCCTACAAGTTAAGTCCGAGATATAACCCGTGACTCACAAGAAGTTATACGATACCCTTGCCAGGATAATGGCACATAACTAGAGTACTCTTGCCATGGGACTGCTAGGTCATATAAATTCCTGTCTCTAAAGAGCAACAAACCAACAAGGCTTGCTAGGCTTCTAAGCTTTTCTGGGACTTGCTATGTGTTGTACCACATCTTATCCTATAGCAGGCTCCAGTGAGATCCTGGAGACCTGTTGTCTTAACTGCATAACAGTTTTCCATTTCCTTAGCTCTAAGACTCCAAGAGATATGATACACAATTTATCAGCAAGGCAACTTTAAAAAACAAATCACTGGCAGAAGTACCGAGCACTACTCCATATATATTCTTTGCTATCCGAGCAGAGCTATCAGGGTTTTGTGTGTGTGTATGACTATATACATGGACCAAAAATGACCAATTTTTTAAAATATTAAAAAAGGGGGTATTTATATAAAAATATATAGTTTTGGGCAATTTTGCTTCCTTGCACTTTTATTTTTTTAACAGCTCTCACTACAGCTGTAAAAAAAGTCAAAATGCACTGCAATATGTGTATTCTACATAGTTGCGTCCTATTATGCAGGGTACTTCAGTCCAATTGTACATATTATACTTGAGCCTCAGCATGGCAGGAAAGTAGAAACATAGCGCAATGAAACCAGCAATATGACACTAGTTGCCTTTAGCTCTTCCACACCACTTTAACTGGGTGGAAATATGTTCATTAAGATAATCAGGTAATCATTTAATGGTTATAATGAATAAGCCATGATGTAGGGTAATTGAGATAGTCAGCTCTCCAGTGGATGAGTTGCAGGGCAGAAAAAAAATTTAAAAAAAGAAAAAAGGGAAGAAAAAAAGCAGAACTATCTGTCACAACTGAAATGAAACGAAACATCAGTTTGGACTGCCAAGGAAAATCATGTATCCAAAATGAGAAAATATAGTTCAGTTAGACTTCTTGTATCATAACCTGTATTTGGAGATTAGATTTTCAACATTTACTTTAAAGCCATTGATTTTATGCTACTATGAGTTTATGGTAAGAGAGACCTGCTTCTCAAAGACCTGGAAGCCATCTGTGTACCATGCTGTAACCTGTTTACCTACAGCTGGAAAAGAATTCCCACTCAGAACTCCACAGAAAACAAGAATTGAAAATTTATTTCTTCATCCCACAATTGTGAGAACACATAAAATATGGTTATATAAACATTTGTTACCCTCAAACAAAATTCTGCAAGTATACCATAGCATGGGTGTATCAGTTCTTAGCATTTGCCTCTTAAAAATGCTATTCAGATTTAGTCGGGGCAACATTTAGACCTATAACCACCTGTTAGAGGTTAGGCCTTTTTTTTCCTTTTCTATCTCTCAGGAAATTTTTTTCCCATTTTTTGCCCCAGAGATGATGAATGAATGGTATTTAAGAGACAAAAGGCCTAGCTGGACATCTTGGAATAACATTGAAATGGTCCTTGGGGAGGAGAGAGGAAGGGGTGCAGTTGTTGCAGTCTTTTAGCTGGGGAGTGACCTCTCTGACTGGGGGGTTTCTCTTGGGAAGTGCAGAGATACTGAAAGAGGTCGGGGTGGGGGGTGAAGGTGGAGGGTGCTAACGGAAACTTGGCTAGGCTCAGCCCCTGCTCTTTTGGCAATTGGAGGGGAGAGCATGTGGTGTGTGGAGTGGGCGTCTCTCTTTCCCTAGATGGGGCTGCGTTGTGGTTTGCTGGCAGAGTCTGGGAGGTTTTCTTTGCTGTTTGTAATGGCTGCTGACATCGACTGCTGCCCGATCAGATCTGCCTGTCCCCCGCTGCTCTGGGATTTTGGCTACACTTGAGCTCGACGCCCCCCCCCCCCCCCCCACAGGTCCACCCAGCCTCCACTGTTTCTGCTGCCGTGACAGGGTTATTGCTATGCTTTGATTTGCTGCCCCGGGTCTGCTTGCCTCTGCTATTCCAGTCCGCTGCTCTGAGGCTAGTGCTCCAGTTCAGCTCACCACCCAGAGGGGTACTGAGACTGGCTGCTCCCCGTGAGTTTTGCAAGGGGAGCCATCTCCCATCTACCCCCTTGCCCAAGCTGCCATAGCCATGAGGAAAGGCTGCTGCGCTCATGCCACAGCACCCCCTACAGTCACGGGGGGAATCATTGCACCTGTCCTGCCTCACCAGGACCCAGTAGCGCTCTCTGCTGGCTGCAAGAAGTCACTGAAACTGTCTCCTCGCCAGGCGCTCCTGCTGGTTGTGGTTGTAACTACACCAAAGAGGAAATTGCTTGATGGGCGAGGGTAGGCTGTTATTTGTTTTCTGGTTTTGTTTGTTGTTGCTGCTGTTGTTTGTTTATCTTGTTAAATATATTCTAGTAAAGAAATGTTATTCCTTTTTGCATATCCTTGCCTGAAAGTGACGTAATTTTAAAGTTATAATAATTTGGAGGGAAGGGAGTCATATTTTCCATTCCAGGAAGGTTCCTGCCTTCCTTGGCAAACACCCGTCTTTTAAACCAGGACTCCACAACAAAAACGCTGTACTTTTTTGAAGTAGATACGCTAAAATAAATGTTATTAGGTTTTTGCCTATCATATTTTAATTTTTCTATACATTCTAACAGATCTTCTGCAACTACTGCCTGGCATACAAAACGGCACTACAAGACCGTCAAGACTAACATTTGAACACGTGTAAACTGTGACTATTTGCAGTTTACAGCACCAGGGGGAAGAGAGCAGAAAGGCAGAACACATCACTTACCTGGGCTTCTCTGACAAGCTGAGAAGAATCAGGCAGGCTGAAACCAATGGGTAATCCAACCTTTGCTGGGGTTTTGAATTTGTCTCCTATCTTAAATGGGACATCATCAAGATAACTGAAAGGACCTAAGATCAAAAGTAGAAATTGTATAAAAAAACCTTACAAGCTTAATGCATTCAATTAAGACTCACATTTGTATATTTGGGAGCTATCTATCTCTGATGCCCAAACTATACCAGGTGACTCAATACAAAGGAAGTTGCTTGATCAGAAACACATTGAATCTGTTTGGACTTCATTGCCTCAGTTTTGGGTTTTTGGTGGTGTTTTGTTTTGGTTTTTTTTTAATGTTTTAGCTCATAACTACTAAAAAAAACCCCAAACACAAAACAATCCAACAACTGAATAGATTTTGAAGTCAATACACCCAATGTTTTAGCTTTTCTTGTGACAAGACTATTCCTACACAATTGGAAGTTGAAGCTCTCTCCTGAACATTGTATTCTGTTATGTCTCTAAAAAGATCCATCTTTTTTATCATATTCAAAACAGGTTTTAAAATGGCCCAGCTTTAGAGCAGATAAGCTAAAGTAAAATCCAAGTATTGGCATACAAATGGGAAGTCACATTTATACACAAGTGCTCACAAGGGCAAAGTGGCCTAAAGTCTAGACACTCCACTTGAACCAAAACAGTGAAATAGCTCAAGATTATTTAGCATAGCAAGTCTGATTTTTGAAACAAGGCACTATAACTTAATTAGCTGTCTGATTTGTGATCACTCAAATGAGAAGCCTCAGACTTATTTCGTGGTCCTCCATCTGTTCTTTATATTTGTCACTCAGGTTGTATTTAAAAAGTATTTTAGGATTAAACTCTTTCTTCAGGCATCCTGCAAACTCATAAGGCAGAATTACTTAAAGCTCAACCACCTCCAAGCAGCCAGACTACAGGTTTCCTTTCCTTGAGCTGCCGTGAAGAAGTATTAGAAAACACACAATATAAATTGCACTCACTTTCTTGGATCTCCGGTCTAAGTGTTTGGAATTACAAGTAAGGTTTCCAGCTGTGTATAACAATCTGAAGCATTCCTCTAACACTCATTTGTAACTTTGCTTTGAGTGATACAGATCCAAAGAGACATGAGTGGCATCACTAAGATGGTGTTCAGAGACTAACCTCTTGTTCAGTGAGCTGTGACTCACCATTTTTATCTGACTGTAGCAAAGCATCTCACTCCCCACATGAGCTTATCTATTGTTTGTTAACCAGGCAGATAACTCAAACATGACAAGCTGTCTTGTAGTGAGTTATTTTGGCACCATGGGGTTAACACTGGTCTGGCATCTCCCAACTGCAGATAAGCATCTTACTTTTGAAGTGAGATTTGACAAGATAGGTGTCATGGTTTTAGACTGGGCACAATGCCAGTGCCTCCATGAAAACACATCCACCCTGGTGTCTACTGTGAGATGTGACCAGAAACAGAGCAAGCAAACTCCAACTTAGGAATAAGGGGGAAAAAAAACTTTATTAACACACACACACACACACACACACACACACACAAAGAACAGAATGGAAATCTTTCAAACACATTTCTCCTCCCCCTCTCAACCCACATTACAGCATACCGTACAAACTCAAATCTCCCTTCAGTCCCCATCTCCCAGGTTTTAATTCTCAGTCCATTATCCTTCTTCAAACAATCAATACATTCTATTAAAGAGGAAGGAGTCTTCTCCTTGTACCATTTCTTGACTAACCCCTCTCCATATTCCATGCTCTCACCATGGAAATGGACCAGAAGATTGCTTTTGGGGTTTCTCTTTTTAAGGATACTTTGGTCAGTTCCACAAAACGACAGTCTCTCCATTTTGGGATAACAAAATCCCCCCCATTTCCCCCGGGGCTAGGGCTTCACGACAGAGATCCTCTTCATTTCTGATCTCTGCCCACCACTACTCTTCACTGCCTTTCTTGGATCCGAGCCATTGCTTTCCCCCCAAAACCGCAGTCTCTGTGTTACAATAGAAAGTTAGTCCATCCACAGCCGAAAAAAACTGCTCCTCCGTTTATCTCTTCCCAAGTACATTCTTCTCATTATCTCCACTACTCCCTACTCACACAAACCTCTCATTTCACTTGTCCATTTCTTCTTGTTCTTATCTCTGTCCTCCAGGAGGATCAACGTTTGGAAGGTTTCCATCATGAGGGAAAAAAAAGGGGTTAAAATCATCTTTTATAGGTGCCGGACTCTCTTCTCACTTTTGGCCGACTTCCCAGGAACTGTACGGCACATCTTATCTCTTTTCTCTCCTTTCTCTCTCTCTCTCTAGGAAGCGGGGGGGGGGGGGGAATTGCTCGGTGCTCCTCACTACTTCCACCCCTCCATCCTTTCACTTCCCCCCCCCTCGGTCTCTCTCTCTCCAAGATCCAAAGCCTCCGGCCTACCTCACGCCGCCTCATGGCCTTTTCCCCTCCCCCACCCGGCCTACAGCCGGAGGGGGAGAGAGAACTGACCGATCCCTTTGCTGACCGACAGGCAAGAGAGTCACTTCCTGTGAGTTCTTCTTTTTATACCCTGTGTTCTCAGAGGCGGAACCATCTCCTCATTGGCCCAAACAGGTGCCAATATTCACACCTGAGCCCCCACTGGGCTAACCACTGTCTCCAAAAAAAACCACTTCCTTTCAAACCAGGACAATAAGTTATATTTCTGACTGACAGACACTCACTTTACAACTGTAAAAGCCACACCAAACCAGAAATGTTCTATACATTTTCCTGGAAATGGGTGGAGTTTCTCCCATGAGTGGGGACACCTATTTCATGGTTACTTTCCAAGGGATTAAGTGAAGGAATCTATGTACATTATTGTCATTTCAGTGGTAAGTTATGTTCAACTCCTAATCAATACTATTTATTTTGCTAGCTTTAATATAGGTACTTTGATATAGTGCACTATTTTATGCTATACTATAATCTACTAGTAGTTCTTTTAGTTTTATACTGTGCAGTAATTCTGATTAAGATCTTTCATCAGTTATCTTTTGTCCGTTCATTTGTCTTAATAAATAATTAATTTTTATACAAATATATCTGATTTGCCATCATTAGAACTAGCAGGAAAAAGTTGCAAAATCCAAACTGTTGATAGTCTGAGGCTAAGATGCCATGCTCAGGCTCCTCTCTCTGAGGAGTTCTGAAAGCAAGGGGGGTCTTCTTGGCACGTCGTGACTCAGTGGCAGGGCTTCTTTAATAAACTTTGTCTGAAGCTTCCACTCCACTCATGACACTGACCCATTTTCATACTCAGATGGCAGTTAAGGTACTGTTTGTGTTCCTTCACAATTGACAAGGCAGTCGCAGGCTCCAAAAGGATAAGAAGCTGTTAAAATGAGGAACATCCCATTAATTTGGAATTCATAGAATCATAGAATAATTCCCTGAGTTGGAAGGAACCCACAAGGATCATCGAAGTCCAACTTCTGGTCTGGCACAGGACAGCCTCAAGAATCCCACCATGTGCCTGAGAGTATTGTCCAAATGCTTCTTGAAGTCTGTCAGGCTTGGTGCTGTGACCACTTCCCTAGGGATCCTGTTCCAATGCCCAACCACCATGTGGGGGAAGAACCTTTTTCTCATATCCAACCTAAACCTTCCCTGACACAACTTCAGGCCATTCCCTCAGGTCCTGTCACTGGGCACCAGAGAGAAGAAATCACTGTCTGCCCTTCTTCTTCCCCTCACAAGGAAGTTGTAGGCTGCAATGAGGTCTCCCCTCAGTCTCCTCCAGGCTGAACAGACCAAGTGACCTTGGCCACTCCTCAGTTTCCCCTCAAGGCCCTTCACCATCTTCACAGCTCTCCTCTGGATGCTCT
The DNA here is from genome assembly GCF_022539315.1 of Serinus canaria. Taxonomy (NCBI): domain Eukaryota; kingdom Metazoa; phylum Chordata; class Aves; order Passeriformes; family Fringillidae; genus Serinus; species Serinus canaria. The sequence goes on from NC_066342.1 coordinate 11,856,712, forward strand.
CTGTAGAAGGACTTGTGGTCTGCCACAGAAGAGCTTATCTGTTTTGCCTGTCAGCTGGTGCATAACTCAGGGCATTTTCCCCCTCACAAGAATTGGTGAGATAACCTAGGCCAGACATCTGTCTGGCAGCAAGTTATCTCTGGAATTATCCAGGGAGGTGAGATCCCGACCTAACAATAAACATCTCACCTTGAGAGCAAGATTGTCTTAGGTTACAATGTAAGATGTAACCAAAAGTATGTATTCTATCACCATCTTCATACGCTATTAAAAACAGGTGGGGCAGTGTTCTTTATTTCTTCCATGACTTATCCCTGATAACATCCTCCAGGGTATTACGGCATAAGATGGACTGTATGCCTCATAAGAGGAGGAGGGGTTTGGCTACAGAGCCAGTCCCAGATATGAACGCAAGCAGGTAGCTATTGGTCAATAGCTGTGTGGTAACCAATTAGATTCGAACGCGGAGTCTTTTGAATAGCCCATAAAAAGGGCTGTGTACACCAATAATGTCTCTCTGCTGCATGAAAACCCCGATGTTTGTCATCTCTCCGTCCCCACACACTGCGACAATTGGGGACCCCGTGTGAGGAAAGAAACTAAGCCATGAGAAAAGGAATGAGACAAAACAGCAGAGCCGCAGCTGAGAGCTGTGAGAAAATGCAACCAGAGCTAGCGACAGCCAGAGCTGTGAGAAAAGGACAGCTAAAGAGCTGTGTGAAAAAAAAGACAGAAAAGATGGTAAAGCTAGAAATCCAGATGGCGTAAGAGCCAAAGAAACAAAAAAGCTCAAAAATAGAAGGAAAACCCCACCAAAGAAAGAGGCAGATTTATCTCTGTAAAATAACAACAAGTCATTAAGGTATGAACTTTTCTCTTACTTCAGTGAGGAGTAAAGTATGAACAATAAGCTCTGAAAGCCACTATGGACATTTTAAAACTCTTAATGTTTATCTCAAACTGGCTGGGGCACTTAGAAGCCGAAAAGGATGCAGAAACGGCAGGAGAGATGCTGCCCATACCACAGCTGAAAAAGCCATCTTTAGGCTCCACGCTTCATACCACCAGTAATGCACTGTGGACACAGCCCGCAGAAAAACCCCAATATGGCAGACGCCATGCGCTTTGGATGCAGATCACCCAAGATGGCGGTCAGCACATGGTGCGTAAATCACTCACCCAAGATGGCCATCGCCAAGTGACGCAGGAGCTGCCAGCCAAATCATCTCAAAATAGCAGAGCACAGACAGCATCGTGTGGGAAAAGACATACCGCGCCGAACACGTGGAGGCAGCAGCCAGGATCACCTCTGGCATGGCATCCAGGAATCCACCCCGTGCATCCACCAGACCCCAGAAGCATCATCACAGCACCAGAAACCAGAAGAGAAGCTGGCAGCCCCACCACCAGAAAACCCTTTCGCCTGGCAACCACAGCGCTGGCCGTGTGGATGATTTCTGCACCATCAGTGGACAACCGTGAGTTTGCCGGGACTAGGGGAGGAGGGTCAGGGGGTGGCCCCTGGTCCCCCAATGCAGGAGGTCCCCTCGTAACACTGTTTTTCCCCCTTTGCCTGACCTCTGTGAAAGCGGAGCAGCAGGGACAGAGGCGATGGGGGTAGGGACTGTACAAAGCCACGGGAAGCTGCAAAGCAGAGCGAGAGGGCAGCAAAAGCGGCAAGAGACGGAACCTGCAGAACTGCTGCGGCGAGAGCCCAGTACCAAGCGCATGGCTGCAACCACATGGCCACGCCGCAGGACAATGGCAAGCGACGAGCCACTTTCTCAGCAGGTCCAGAGGTGTCAGCAACCCCAGCACCAGCACCCCCAGCAGTGACTCAAAAACCCCAGAGTTCAACACAACGCCCTGAACCAACCCTGACTGCACAGAAAGTCGCCACCCACCCTGGGGGGAGGGGGGGGTGTCTCCCAAGTGCTCTTATCCTACCCTGGGGACAGGGATCAGGGCATGGGAAATGCCTATACGGGCTGAAAGCAGCGGTGAGGATGGGGGGAGGGGACATGCGGGGGCGCGGTGCCTCGAGGGTGGCCCCGATGCATGCCGCTCCCGCCGCTCCTGCAACAGCCCATGCTCCATCTGCTGCCGACTGTTATAGATACATATTATAATATTGGCTTTTTGAAAATATTAAAATGGATTTTATATGTGTGGTGTTAAAGTAATTTTGTTACAAAGATATAGTTTGTATTTCTGCAGTTACTTAAGTTTAGACATGGTAGTGAAATAGCTGTGCTTGTGTTAAAATGCCTGCTTTGATGGGATAACATTCAATAAACACAGGATGAGGACATCTGCTACAGATATGCCAACTATCAGCCCTCACCGTCTGAAGACAGTGTGGACCAAGGGCCGTAATAACCTTTGCTCTATGGTCCTTGTCTCCTATTGTCCTTTATTAAACTTTTTAAATTTTCACAGGAGAGTGAACATGTTTTTCATAGGACCCTCGTAAACTAACACTAAAACCTAGCTGGACAGGTAACTTGCTTGGAGTTGCTTGCATTGAGAGCCATTCAGGAACAGGAGGAGGACCTTCCTTTGTTCCTGAGTGACTGATTATACGAGGCCTCTGGGGAGCACTGCAGCGTGGTGAACAGGAGCGGGCAAACAGGGGCATGGCATGTCTTTGGGGTGGTCACGGCAGTTTGCGCAGCAGTTTGCACGCAGGCAGGGCAAGCAGGCAGGGTTGCAGGTTTTCTTGCTAATAAGGTGTGCTGTGTGTTGTTTGAGGTGTTACTGTTGGCTGCTTGATTTCGGGCTTTCTGCTAGTAATGGTTTTAACACGGTCGAAAACTGTGGCTGGTACAAGTGTATGTGACCGAGTGGAGCCCTTCAAAAAGGATGTGTCTGTACAGACCCATTCCTGCCTGGAGTGTTTGAGCTTATCGATGGTTTCAGGGGGTGTTGTGGAGGAGGCCTGCCTATGGTGTGAACAGGTGAATGACCTCCTTTCGCTGGTAGCCGAGCTTAGGGAGGAAGTTGAAAGATTAAGGAGTATCAGGGAAAGTGAAAGGGAAATAGACTGGTGGAGTTCAGCCCTTACATCTTTAAGGGAGGCCCACCAAGAGTCAGAGGACTCATATGCCTCTCACTCTCAGGCAATAGAAGGGTACCTGGTAGATGAAGAGGAGTGGAAATGGATCCCTGCTCGGGGAGGTAATAATAAAAATTCCTCCTGACCCCCATCCCCTAGCCAGGTGCCACTTCAGAATAGGTATGAGGCCCTGGATCTAGAGAGCAGTCAGATGATTTAGAAGAAAATTATCTCCCCAATGAGCCTCCCAATTATGACTCATCTGTAAGATGGATCACCACCTCTAACATCAGGAAGATAAGAAGGGTAATATCGTAGTGGGTGATTCCCTTCTGAGGGGAACAGAGGACCCCATATGTCGACCAGACCCATCCCACAGGGAGGTCTGCTGCCTCCCTGGGGCCTGGGTATGAAATATGACTCAGAGACTCCCTGGGCTGATTCAGCCCTCTGATTATTACCCACTGCTGATACTCCAGGCTGGCAGTGATGAGACTGTAAAGAGGAGTGTCAAGGCAATCAAAAGGGAATTCAGGGGACTGGGTCAAGTGGTCAGTAGGACAGGGGCACAGGTAGTGTTCGTCTCAGTCCCTTTGGTGGCAGAGAAAAATGATGAAAGAAATAGGAGAACTCACATCATTAACAAGTGGCTCAAGGGTTGGTGTCATTGGCAAAATTTCGGATTCTTTGATCATGAGCCAACTTTTACAGCACCTGCTCTACTGGATCCATATGGGATACATCTCTCTGTTAAGGGCAGAAGAATTTTTGCTCATGAACTGACAGACCTTTCTGAGAGGGCTTTAAACTAGGTCTGAAGGGGGAAGGGGATGCATCTGGGCTGTCTGGAAGCAGACCCAAGGGTGGTAAGCCTGAGTTAGGAGTGAAATCAGCATCCCAGCAGAGGTGCATGTATACCAATGCATGCAGCATGGGTAACAAACAAGAAGAGCTGGAGGCCATGGTGCAACAGCAGAACTATGATGTAGTCGCCATCACAGAAACATGGTAGGATGACTCACATGGAGCACTGCACTGGATGGCTACAAGCTCTTCAGAAGAGACAGGAAAGGGAGAAGAGGTAGAGGGGTGGCCCTTTATATTAAGGAGGCTTTTGATGCCATAGGTATTGAAACTTATGAAGACGGAGCTGAATGCCTATGAATAAGAATTAAGGGGAAGGCCAACAAGGCTGATATCCTACTGGGAGTCTGTTATCGTCCACAAAACCAGGAAAAAGAGATGGACAACATATTCTATAAGCAGCTAGATACTGTTTCAGGATCACCAGCCCTTGTTCTTGTAGGTGACTTCAACCTGCCAGATATCTACTGGGAACATAATACAGAAGAAAAGAGGCAGTCCAGGAAATTTTTAGAGTGTACAGAGGACAATTTTTTGTTGCAGCTGGTGGGTGGACCCACCAGGGGAGGGACTATGTTAGACCTGTTGTTTACAAATAGAAATGGGCTGGTGGGAGATGTAGTGGTTGGAGGCCACTTGAGGCAGAGTGATCATTAAATTATAGAGCTCTTTATATCTGGTGAAATGAGGAGGAACACCAATAAGACTCTTACACTGGACTTCCGGAGGGCAGACTTTGGCCTACTTAGGAGACATATTCTGAGATTTCCTTGGGAAGTAATCCTTAAAAACAAAGGAGTCCAGGAAAGGTGGGCGTGCTTCAAAACAGAGATGTTAAGGGCACAGAAACAGACTGTCCTTGTGTGCCGAAAGATGAGTCGACGAGGCAAACATCCAGCCTGGATGGGCAACGAGGTTTTCAACGGAACTTAAGAATAAAAAGAGGATGTATCATCTTTGGAAGGAGGGTCAGGTCTCTCAGGAAGTATTTAAGGGGGGCCGCTAGAGCATGTAGGAAAAAAAATAGGGAGGCCAAAGCTCAGTTTGAACTTAAAATGATGACTTCTGTAAAGGATAATAAAGAATGTTTTTATAAATATATTAATGGTAAAAAGAAGGGTAAGACCAACTTTTGTTCTTTACTGGATGAGGGAGGGAACTTGGTAACTGCAGATGAGAAGGCAGAAGTGCTTAACACCTTCTTTGCCTCAGTCTTAGTGGGAAGACAGCTTGTCCTCAGGACAACTGTCCTCCTGGGTTGGTAGATGGTGTCAGGGAACAGAATGGTCCCCCTATTATCCAGGAGGAGGCAGTCAGAGAACTGCTGAGCTGCTTGGATGTTCATAAATCTATGGGCCCAGATGGGATCCATCCCAGGGTGATGAGAGAGTTGGCAGATGAGCTTGTGAAACCACTCTCCATCATTTACCAACAGTCCAGGCTCACTGGTGAGGTTCCAGATGACTGGAAGCTGGCCAATGTGACACCCATTCACAAAAAGGGTGGGAAGGAGGATCCTGGTAATTATAGGCCAGTTAGCCTGACCTCAGTACCCAGAGAGGTAATAGAACAGTTTATATTGAGTGTCATTACGCAGCACTTACAGGATGGCCAGGGTATCAGACCCAGCCAACATGGGTTTAGGAGGGGTAGGTCATGTTTGACCAACCTGGTCTCTTTGTATGACCAGGTGACCCACCTGGTAGATGCAGGAAAGGCTGTGGATGTTGCCTATTTGGACTTCAGCAAGGCCTTTGACACTGTCTCCCACAGCATACTCCTGGAAAAGCTGGCAGCCCATGGCTTGGACAGGAGCACTGTTTGCTGGGTTAGGAACTGGCTGGATGGCTGGGCCCAGAGAGTAGTGGTGAACGGTGCTGCATCCAGGTGGCAGCCAGTCACCAGTGGTGTCCCTCAGGGATCTGTGCTGGGGCCAGTTCTGTTCAATATTTTTACTGATGACATAGATGAGGGGATTGGATTGAGTCTTTCATTAGTAAATTTGAAGATGACACTAAGCTGGGAGCATGTGTCGATCTGTTGGAGGGTAGGATGGCTCTACACAGAGACCTGGAATGGTTGGATGGATGGGCAGAGGCTAACACGATGACGTTTAATAAGTCCAAGTGGCGAGTCCTGCATTTTGGCCACAATAACCCCCTGCAGCATTATAGGCTGGGGATGGTGTGGCTGGACAGTGCCCAGGCAGAAAGGGACCTGGGGGTACTGGTCGACAGCCAACTGAACATGAGCCAGCATTGTGCCCTGGTGGCCAAGAAGGCCAACGGCATCCTGGCCTGTATCAGGAATAGTGTGGCCAGCAGGAGCAGGGAGGTCATTCTCCTCCTGTACTTGGCACTGGTGAGGCCGCACCTTGAGTACTGTGTCCAGTTCTGGGCCCCTCAGTTTAAGAAGGACATTGAGATGCTTGAGCGCAACCAGAGGAGTACTACGAGGTTGGTGAGGGGCTTGGAACACAAGCCCTATCAGGAACGGCTGAGGGAGCTGAGGTTGTTCAGCCTGGAGAAAAGGAGACTCAGAAATGACCTTATCACTCTACAACTTCCTGAAAGGTGGTTGTAGCCGGGTGGGGATTGGTCTCTTTCTCCAGGCAGCAACTGACAGAATGTGAGGTCACAGTCTCAAGCTGCGCCAAGGGAAATTTAGGTAGCATCCCTGGAAGTGTTTAAAAAAAGACTGTTTGTGGCACTCGGTGCCATGGTTTAGTTGAGGTGTCAGGGAATAGATTGGACTCTATCTTGAAGGTCTCTTCCAGCCTTCTGATTCTGTGATTCTGTAACCACTTCCTTAATATAGAAAAGGTTACCACTGACATAAAAACCCCAACCCTCTCTCATCTTAAAGCAAAACACTAAAAATGCATAAACTCTTCTGTTAAACATGCTGTCCTTAAAATATAATATTCTAGAAGTCTCTATGAACTCCACAGCTTTAAATTAACAAGTTTCAGTTGCAGTTTTCTAACTAATACTTGACTCTTGTCACTTCTGTTTACAATGCCTATAAAATAATTTTCAAACTAAAAATCACTAAGTACTACTTGTCATATTTGTGCTTAGCTAAATCGTTCATACCAACTCCTGTTGAAATTAATAGCAAGGTTCTAAATATACCAAGTCTGTCACTGCTATCACCAACTCACCATAACCAGATGTACTAACACAGGTAAAGTGTGCCTTTGACAAACAGAGAGGGGGAGATGCATATATTTCCACAAATGCCAGTATTCAATGAGTAACAACCCTCTGCACAAGCTAGAAACCTTAGGAATAACAACTCACCTGTGATTTCACCTAGACCTCAAAAATCAGACACTTAAAAAACATTAAATACTACCCCTAACAGTTTTTAATGTTACCTCTGATAGTTTTTAAGTTTTGTTTGCAATGTTCAAGTTATAACTTTCAAGTAATTAACCTGCAGCATGCCACCTAGTAACATTGTACCTTAATAGCTCCTAGACATGATAGTAAAAAACTGATGGAACACACCAATATCTAGAAAGATTGAGTTTAGTAAAAAGCTTTATATTTTAAAACAGAAAAGGTAGAATTGTCACAACATAAGATGGACTGTATGCCTCATAAGAGGAGGTGGGGTTTGGCTACAGAGAGCCAGTCCCAGATATGAATGCAAGCAGGTAGCTATTGGTCAATAGCTGGGTGGTAACCAATCAGAGTAAAACTCAAGAGTCTTTTGAATAGCCTATAAAAAGGGCTGTGTACACCAATAAAGTCTCTGCTTCATGAAAACCCCAATGTTTGTCATCTCTCCATCCCCACGCACCACGACACCAGGGTATATCTACTGCTAATAGACCATCAAGTCTCACTGCATGACTGATAAAATTACATCACTCCATTGTGAAATGTTCCACCCAGGGGGAGGAACCAAGCATTCCTATCTGGATATAATCTGACGTTTGGAACACCATGAGTAGCCTTATCCACAGGATTCCCAGAGGAAAAGAGCTCCATAACCACCACTGGACCTTCAGAGGAAGAGCAGACCCTTCTACAGTATCACCGCTTCCACAGAACCACATCTATCACTTCAACAGGACTGCTACCACCACCCTGCCCAACAGGGTGTTCAGGTTGTATCCTGACTGTCAGTTTAAGCCAGTGTTCTTTGCCTTTATTTTAATTTTCCTACTAAATTGCAGTTCTGACTTGGAATCCTCTGCTGGTTTGTTTTCAAACTAGTACAGAGATGTAGGAAGATAAGCTGCTGGAATTTCTGACTGACAGACACATCATTTTACAAACTATAAAAGCTGCACAAAACTTTCACAAAGCAGAAGTTTTCTGCGCACTAATATGTAGGGCTGCTCCCCAAAGTTTGGATGCAAACTCCGTGGTTACTTTTCTGGGAATTGAGTGAAAGGACTTTATGTGTACTCCATCATCAATTTGGTGGTAAGTTACAATGACTCCTAATCTATACTAATTCTTTGCTAGCTGTAATATAGGTACCTTTTATAATGCACTGTATTTGTATCTACTAGAAATTCTTAGTTTTATTCTGTATAGTAAGTCTGTTTAAAGTCTTCTGTCTGCTAATCTTGTATGTATTCAATAAATAATTCATTTTACAATAACCTTAATTGGCCATTCTTAAGAACTTGTGAGTGAGATCACAATTGAAAAAACTGAAGAGAGCAAACCAGGAAGATGGGATATCATAATGTGAAGCTGTAATTGGACAATTAACCCCAATATGTAGATGGACAAAAACTTATCAAAGTGTGAAAACTCGTGACCCTTCATCCATCTTGTGACTATCTTGGGTCCATCTTGGGTGTTAGCCCTGGCCAGGCTCTTGTACTGCCCAAGGTGTATCCTTTAAGACCTTTCGATAAATACCTACCGTATTGTTTTAAGTCTGTCTAGTCTCTGTTCTAGATCAGCCTCTTTAGGCATCACACCAACATAGTTATTTGCAACATGGCATCCAAATTGCATTTGAACTGGCAATTTGAGAACGTGGATATGCCAAAGCATTTGCTTATGTAGAAATAGCAACTCTAACAGCCTTTGCACTGAGACTGATAAATCATGGCCAGGTCACAGACCACTAGATCTCTCAACTGCTCAAAGTCTGGTGCGACTGCTGCTACTATGCCCTGCTTAGTCCAACTGGCACAAGTCATGCTCTAAGCAGGATGCTTCAAGTGAAGCAGTATTGTGGAATGCCTCTGTTCCTAAGAGACAGGAATTTGATCTTACCCTTCTTGTGTTGCTAATAACTCCTTCCTTGACCCAAACCCTAAGTCTACCCCTGTGACACCCTATAAAAACCCCATGACCCTGCCTTTGCCCTGTCTTTTCGTCTACATCCCGCCCTTCCTCCCTGGGGGTAATAAATGGATTCTTGAGCTTTCTGAAATGAGGACCCGTCTCATTTGTTCCCATGCCTGGCACCGGCAGCTGTACTGTCCCTGGACACGATGAACCCAGTTGCAATGCACTGCAACAAATGGTGGAGAATGTGGGCAGCCAGTGAGAACAGAACTACCGGCACCCCGTAAGTCTTGCGGGACCCCCATCTTAAAAGGAACATGGAGGTAAAAAGCTTACGGGGAAGGGAATTCCCAGTAAGGCCACCAGCTTACTGGGACCGGGCAATGGGACTAACATCTACCATCACTCAGTGACACGCTTATGCATGGTTTAAGTTTTTCATTTTTCATGGGAGGGAGTTTTTAAGAGCTACAAGCGGCTAGTCTGCCTGCAAAAGGGACCATTCCATGGACTTGTGTCAACTTTCCTGACATGTCTGCTGCAGCTTATGGACAGTAAAAGCTCTGGAGGGTACTTATGGACAGGTATGAATGATTGCATACAGAGTATTGATGCCGTGAATCTGTAGTCCCCCCTCCTGTGAACCCCCATGTTTTTCAGTTTCTGTGAAGCTGCCCATATGTGATAGATGAGTAATGTGATGACTGATTCTCATTATTAACAGACAAATATAATCTGTATAGGTTAAGAAAGGTTTTATAGATTTATAGTTATGTTTTAACCCTTTATGTTGTTATCAAGAGACAGCCAGGGTTGGGACATCTGGGAAGGTCAGCTTGTCACTATGGCAACAGCTGACCTCCAATCAGGATTTGAGGAAGAGATCTCCACCACTGGACAGCAAAGAAGGGGTTGATGGACAGAACTTTGGGAGGGGTTAAAGGGTTAAAAGGCGAAACCTCCATTGTGTGAGTGAGCACATGGTCGGGAAAATCCTTTGCTCCCTGGTACCGTAGCTTTTTCTCTATTCAGTCTTCTGTTGTTTTTTTGATAAGGTTTAATAAACCTTTCTAAAATTATGAAAAGTGAGTAACCATTTCTCATACATATATTTCCTTATCCTTTTCTTCCTAAGAGTGTGACAAGGAGTGAAAACTACCAGGATGGCATGGAGTTGCTACTGTCTCACTGTCACTCCGTGTCCCTCTCTGCCACCCTTTCCCCCTTTCCCTGAAGGCATCCTTGACCCAAACCCTCACTACACCCCTGCGATACCCTATAGAAACCCCATGACCCTGCCTTTGCCCTGTCTTTTCATCTACATCCCACCCTTCCTCCCTGGGGGTAATAAATGGATTCTCAAGCTTTCTGAAATGAGGACCCATCTCGTTTGTTCCCATGCCTGGCGCCGGCAGCTGCACCCTCCTGGACATGATGAACCGACTTGCAATGCACTGCAACACAGGATCACCTCTATGCACCGATCTTGCAGTCCAAATTACTCAAGTGTTGCAAATACTCATCTTATTAGACCTACTGACATACTAAGTGGTATTGTTCAAAACAACACATCCCCTTATAAGACACCTCCCCTTTAAGAGACTTCTTGTTTGTCTGAAATTAATACTAGCCACTGAGAATACAAACACACATTGTAGTACTTACATAGCAACACTCTGTTTTGGTACAGGAAAAAAAAAATCAAACAACAAAACCCATTTAGTTTCTTCCTAGTATGCTTTTTTTAAAAATAATGACCAGTGATATAACCTCATCTTGAATACAACTTTGCTACAAAACCCACAAGCACACATTAAGAAATACACCAAGTATTTTAGGACATTTGAAAACTAAAAGTCTTCCTGAAGCAAAACATGGATGGACATAGTATTCACTTTTTTCCAGCCCAATCAGAACAGTACTAGTCTAGTGAAGTATATTGAGTTTGTATGCCAAGCTTTGGTAGCTGGGGGCTGCAGGGGTGGCTTCTGTGAGAAGCTGCCAGAGGCTTCCTGCATGTCCAGCAGAGCCAATCCCTGGCAGCTCCAAAGATGGATGTGCCCCTGGTCAAGGCTGGGCCAATTAGAAATGATGGTAAGCCCTCTGGGATAACATCCTTAAGAAGAAAAAAAAAAAGTGATTGTGCAGTTGTAATTGCAGACAAAGAAGAAGTGGAGGTGAAAACACGTGAGAAGAACAACTCTGCAGACACCAAGGTCAGTGGAGAAGAGTGGAAGGAGCTGCTCCAGGTGCCAGAGCTGGGATTCCTCTGCAGCCCATGGTGAAGACCACAGTGAAGCAACTGTCCCCCTGCAGCCCATGGAGATCCATGGGGATGGAGAGATCCACCTTCAAACCATGGAGAAGACCCACAGCCAGAGCAGGGGGATGCCTGAGAGAAGGCTGTGACCCTGTGGGAGGCCTGTGGAGAGAGGGGCCCATGATGGAGCAGCCTGTCCTTGAAGGGCTGTACCCTGTGGAAGAGTGACCCATGTTGCAGCAGTTTGAGGAGGACTGTTGCCCGTAGGATGGACTCACATTGCAGCAGTTCACAGAGAGCTGTTGCTCATAAGATGGGCTCACACTGGAGAAGTTCGTGGAAAACTGTCTGCTGTGGGAAGGACCCCACAGTGGAGCAGGGGAATGACTCCTCTCCCTGAGCAGTGGGAAAAACCACAGGTGATAAATGGACCATAACCCCCATTCCCTGTCTTCTTGCCTGGCCAGGAAGGAGGAAAGGTGGAGAGAAGGTGTTTTTAAAAGTTTATTTTACTTCTTATTATCCTGCTCTGATTTTGTTAGCAATTAATTCAATTAATATCTTTAATTTTAGTCTGTATTGCCTGTGACAGAATTTGGGGAGTGATTTCTCCCAGTCTTTATCTCAACCCACAAACCCTTTGTTAAATTTCCTCTCCCCAATGCAACTGGGTAGGGGAGTGAGCGAGTGGCTTTGGTGGGTGCCAGGCATCTGGACTGTATCAACCCACTACATGAAGTTAAAATCTGATCTAGAAAGACAAGAATAATTTTATTTTTGTAAACAGATGACCCTTCTGCTTGAACACACTGATGGGTAAGAGCGCAAATTGTTTTTAATGACAAATTCTAAAGCAGTAAGAAAAACCTATGTAGAGGAAGTATTATACAAACTACTGTTGTATAGTCACATCTTAAAGTGGAACAATGAAATGGGTTTTTTAAACAGTTATTTAATATGGCTATTAGCCACTTCATCTTTTGTGTTAGTTTAAAACAATCTGGGTTTTTTAGTGGGCAGGGGAAGCCACAGAGGCAGCTTCTGAGAGAGAAGATGCTCGAAACCTACTATGTCCAGTAGAGCCAATCCCTGAAGGCTCTGACAACAGACATATTGCTGGCCCAATTAGAGAAGTTGATAAAGCCTCTGTGATGACATATTTAAGAAGGAAAAAGATGTGCACAGTCCTTTTGTTTTCCGAGAGGCGGGGAGGTGCCACAGCTAGGGCCCTACCGGTGCCGGAAGCAGCCACGCAGCTGATGCTGGGAGTGGCTGGGGCCATAAGGCCAGTGCCATCTCAGCACGGCTCACAGTAAACTTTGCCTGCTTAGTCGCTTCTAGCCAGCTGTGCTGCGAGCAGAAGGGCAGAAGTGGCAGCAGCAGCTTCTCCTTTTCAGCACCCTGCATGAAGAGAGGTGCTGGAATGGTGCCAGTGCCGCCCATGAGGTGCCAACGGGGACTACGTGGCTGACAGCGAGGGGCATGGCGAGCAATTCCCCGATAGGGAGCCCAGAAAAAATCAACCTTTCAGCACTGCAAAACCCTGTAAGAACTTTTCCATTGATAGAACTTGAGAATAGATGAACCTACAGACAACAATTTTCTCCCAAGTCAGAGAAAAGGTGAAGACACACGAGTAAAAAACCATGGCAACTCTAAGGTCAGTGAAAGGAAGGAAGGGGAGGAGGTGCTCCAGACTTCGAATCTGAGATTCTTCTACAAGCTGTGGTGAGGACTATAATACAACAAATTGTTTCCCTCTAATTCATTAAGTGCATGGGGGGGATGCAGAGATCCACTCGCAGCTCATGAGGAAAGGTGCTCATGCTGGAGTGACTACATGCTGAAAACTGTAATCTAGTAGGAAATTGAAAAGAAAGAGAAGACCCTTGCTTCCAGAGATAGAAAAAGAGAGCCCTTCCTTCCATACTAGAGCAGCTTATCCTTAAAAGACTACACCCCATGAACTAAAATGACCCACGCCATGTAGTTTGGGAAGACTATTTTTGCCTGTGGGAGAGACTCATGTTACAGCAGGTTCGGGCAGGACTATTACTCGTGAAAATTAGAACCACGCTAGAGAAGTTGACAGAGAACTGTCTCCTGTGGGAAGGACCCCACAACATAGCAGAAGAGACTCCCTCAGAAAACTGAAGAAAGATTTTGAGTGAAAAACTGACCAAAGCTCTCACGCCTTGTCTCCCTGTGCTGTCAGTGGGAAGGAAGGAAGGGCTGGAGGGGAGAAAAACATGTTCTAAAAGTTTATTTTAGTTTTCCTTATCCTCTTTTAATTCTGTTAATTTTAATTCTGCTAAAAATTTTTTTATACCTTTTACATTTTGAACTTCTTTTGCCCTTTAAGTGTTTTCTTCTAATCCTTATCTCAACTTATAAGCCCTTCAGTTTTTCTTTCCCCCTCCTATGCTCAACTACAGCAGAGGAAAATGAGTGAATATTTTTTTCATGAGTGCCTGGCACTTAGCCAGTGTCAAACCTCAAAATCCTTCTAGCAGTTGAAAGCATTTTGAGGAAGCTCTGAGAATAGCCCTGGCAAAACTGTGCCTGTCAGTCTCAACTCTGACACCATGTACCATATGATATTCCTGGCCCAAGGTTCTACTACAGGAGTAAGACTTGAGTATAATATGCTGGCCAACTCATAGAAGTGTCTTCCAGTTTGGTAGCTATGAGAGACTGGAGGAGATTGCTGGCTCAAAACATTTTGGGTGCATGTGTGTGAGGGAAGGGGTAAGTTAGGCCTTGCCTTTGGTAAGGCAATGCACTGCCTGTATACCCCATGCCTCCCCAGGCCTGTATCCCAGCCCCACAGTGGCTGCCAATCACTATCACACCAGAGGCAATGCTCCACACCCCACCGGTGTAGCCCAAGGCTAACCCCAGAGTGGCCAGAACACCTGAAATCCCACATGGGGGAATGGTCCAGGAAAGCCAAAGGATATTTAACCTGAGATACAAAGCAAGCATGTCTTGCTTGACCCTAGCTCCTCTTGGAATTTCTATTAGCTGAACACCACTGGAACTAGTAGCTATGTTTGGTTTTTTTTATTTCTTTCTCTTTTTCTACTAATTCCCTCTTCTTGGAATGTTGAGTAACAGAACATTGGATGGGCTTGAAGTTAGTTAAGTTGAATGAGCTAAGTTAATGCTTTGTGAAGTGTTTAAAGTTGATTGAATGCTGCTACCATGGTTTGAAAAGACAGGTATCTGCTGAGGAAAGCAGAAGCCGTCCTTGAAATGGAAAATGTAAACCCCCTCCTTCCAAATTATTATAATTTTGAAATTAGGGAGCACTCAGGCAAAGATATGGGAATAGGAATAACAGCTGTTTATTAGGAAAATTAAAAATACAAATGCAATAGTACAAACAAAAGAAAAACAGACAGAGTCAGAATACTACCTAACACACTGTTGGTCAGGATGTTGGTAGCAGTCCAATTAAATGGTGGCTGCAGTCCTCCTGGAGTGACAGATGTGGTCCTGTTGAAGCAGTGATCCTGTAGAAGTGTGTAGTTTTCCTCTGAAAGTCTGGTGGTGGTGTAGATGGCCCTTGTCTTCCTCTGGGAATCCAGTGGGAGAAGGCTACCTGTGGTGTTCTAAATCTCAGATTGTATCCAGGTAGGAATGCTTGGCTCCTGCTCCTGGGCAGAGCATCTCACAATGGGATTGTGTAATTTTATCATTCATGAAGTGAGATTTAATGATCCATTAACAGAAGATATTTCTCAGAGGGAGGATTGGTTATAGAAGAGATAAAGAAAACTGCCCAATTAACAGAAGATAACTGCCCCACCTCTAACAGATGGCAATAGAATACACACCCTCAGCCACATCTTACAACCTAAGACATTATCCACCCCTTATTCTATTAATATCTGCATCATACCCAAATCAATAAACTCTACACAATGAAACCTTACACACAGTTCTCACTTAAGACTAGGTTTCCCTGTGGTACACAACGGGCTTCTCCATCTTTCTGCATTACCCATCAAGTGTAACCAGGTCCTTGAGCAAAAACAATGCCACAGATGGGTTTACCTTTGCCTGAGGTGAGACTAATCCAAACAGTCTTTCCTAAAATACCATTCACTAGTACATGGACTTCATCCACTGTGTGCAAGGGTTTATACTGGGCAGGACCAGCTCAATTGATGGACCCTTGGGTGCTGACCATCCAGGTGGCTTTTGCTAAGTTCATTTCCCAATTCCTAAAGGTTCCTCTGTCAAGTTGCCTTCAGGATAGTCTTAAGTAGTCCATTCCACTGTTCAACTTTCCAAGCAGCTGGTGCATAAGGGATATGATATATCCATTCAATACCATGTTCTCTGACCCAGGTGTTTATAAGGCCATTCATGAAATGGGTCCTGTTGTCTGACTCAATTCTCTCTGAGGTGCCATGTCTCCACAGGACTTGCTTTTCCAGGCACAAGATGCTGTTCTGGGCAGTAGCATGAGACAAAGGGTAGGTCTCCAGCCATCCAGTAGTGGCTTCCAACATGGTTAGCACATAGCGCTTGCCTCGGCATATGTGGGGCAGTGTGATGTAGTCAGTCTCTCAGGCTTCCCCATACATATATTTGGACCACCACACACCATACCATAGAGGCTTCACCTACTTGGCCTGCTTGATCTCAGCACATCTCACAGTCAGGGGAAACCTGAGAAATACTGTCCATGGTTAGATCCACCCCTTGGTCTCGTGGCCACTTACAGGTAGCATCTCTGCTCTGATGACCTGGGGCATCATGGGCCCATCGAGCTTGGACCAACTGTCCCTTGTATTACCAATCTAAGTCTATCTTTGACACCTATATCTTTGCAGCCTGATCTACCTGCTTGTTGTTTTGGAGTTCCTTGTTAGCCCGACTCTTGGGGACATGGGCATCTACATGACGGACTTTCACAGGTAGTTTCTATACCCTGGTAGCGATGTATTTCTGGTCATCAGCATCCCAAATTGTTTTCCTCTACACTGCCAGTTGGCCTTCTTCCACCTTTCCAGCCAGCCCCAAAGAGCATTGGCCACCATCCACAAATTGGTATAAAGGTATAGCTTTGGCTCCTTCTCTCTTTCAGCAATGTCCAGGGCCATCTGAACAGCATTGAGTTCAGCAAGTTGACTAGATCCACCTTCTCCTTAAGTAGCTTGTGGAACCTGTTGTGTTTGACTCCATTCGGCTGCTTTCCATTTTCGTTTCACCCATACGATGAGACAGGAATCGTCAGTGAAAAGAGCATATTGTGTTTCTTCTGCTGGTAGTTGGTTGTACGGTGGAGCTTCTTCAGCCCATATCACTTGTCCCTGTTCTTCTTCATCAGTGAGACCAAAGTTTTCACCTTCAGGCCAATTTGTAATTATCTCCAAAATCCCAGGGCAATTCAGGTTTCCAATATGGGTGCGCTGTGTGATGAGACCAATCCACTTGCTCCAGGTGGCATTGGTGGCATAGTGGGTAGAGGGAACCATTGCTTTGAACATCCACCCCAGCACCAGTAGTCGGGGTGCCAGAAGGAGTTGTGCTTCCATGCCAGTCACCTCCGAGGCAGCTTGGACTCCTTCACAGGCTGCTAAGATTTCCTTCTCTGTGGGAGTGTAGTTGGCTTCAAACCCTCTGTAGCTTTGGCTCCAGAATCCCAATGGTCGGCCTTGAGTCTCCACAGGCACCTTCTGCCAAAGGCTCCAGGACAAGCCATTGTTCCCGGCTGCAGAGTAGAGCACATTCTTCACCTCTGGTCCCATCCTCACTGGGCCAAGGGCTACCGCATGAGTGATCTCCTGCTTGATCTGGACAAAGGCTTGTTGTTGCTCAGGGCCCCAGTGGAAATCGTTCTTCTTGCGGGTAACCAGGTAGAGAGGGCTCACAATCTGCCTGTATTCAGGAATGTGCATTCTCAAAAAACTTATGGTGCCTATGAAAGCCTGTGTTTCCTTACTGCTGGTCAGTGGAGACATAGCTGTGATCTTATTGATGACCTCAGTGGGAATCTGACACCGTCCATCTTGCAACTTTTCCCGCAGGAACTGGATCTCTTGGGGAGGTCCTTTGATTTTCCTCTTCTTAATGGAGCGGCCGGCTTCCAGCAGAATCTGGATGATCCTCTCTCCTTTCTCAAATATTTCCATTGCTGTGTTCCCCCAAACAATGATGTCATCGATACACTGCAGATGTTTGGGAGTTTCACCCTTTTCCAGTGCAGTCTGGGTCAGTTCATGGCAGATGGTGGGATGTCACCGACATAGTTTATGAAAAATCCTTTACTTAGGAATTTTCCTCTCCTGAGAGCTGAGAAGCCTCAGGAACAAACTGTAAACAATTCTTATCTGCTACTGTGGAATGCCACGGGAAAATCTCTGATTGGCCCCGTCGGACTGTTTCCAGTTGAGAGCCTATCACGGGGCACCTGTCCAGTGTTTCGGGCTGAGAAGACTTTTCGTTTACACATTCTTTTCTATTCTTAGGATAGCCTTGGTAGTGAAATCTCTAGCTTTATTCTTTTAGTATAGTTTTTATATCTTATATATCATATAATAATAAATCAAGCCTTCTGATGCATGGAGTCAACTGTCTCGTCTCTTCCCTCATCCTGGGACCCCAGAAAACCATGTAACAGTGGGACTGTGTTTTCACTCCTGGGGCAGTTGGTTCCAAGTGTACTGCATGCCCCTCCAGGTGAAAGCAAATTGAGGCCTGCATTCTGTGGCCAGAGAAATGGAGAAAAATGTGTTAGCAATGTCAATAGTGGCATACCACTTTGATGCCTTGGAATCCAGATTGTACTGGAGTTCCAGCACGTCTGGCACAGCAGCGCTCAGCCGCGGAGTCACTTCATTCAAGCCACGATAGTCCACAGTCAATCTCCATTCCCCCTCAGATTTCTGCACAGGCCAAATGAGGCTGTTGAAGGGTGAGTGGGCCTTACTGACCACCCCTTGTCTCTCCAGCTCACGGAACATTTTGTGGATGGGGATCACAGCATCTCGATTCATCCGATACTGCTGGCAGTGCACCGTCAAGGTGGCAATTGGTACTCGTTGCTCTTCCACCCTCAGGAGTCCTACTGCAGATGGGTTTTCTGATAGTCTAGTCAAGGTGTTTAACTGCTTAACGTCCTCTGCTTTTGTGTTGTGATTTCAGGGTTTACCTTGGAACCTCGGGTCCCTCCCCTGATAATTCCCTGCCAGGTGTGTCAGTCACCTCTCCTTTCCCCTGCTGAGTACTGTCTGTCAATCTTGGCATTCCAGAAGGGCGTCGAGTCATTGGCAGATTTAAAAGATGCCCTCTAACCCTGGGGGGACATTGGGCCATCCAGGTTTCCTTTGTCCCTTAAGACCTCCTCTCATGTACCTGGTTGGTGGGCTTCCTACCCCTTCCCTTCCCATCTCCCTGGGGTTAAAAGAGCCAGCAACCACGCGGTTCAGAGAATTCTGCTGGAGCTGTTGCTGGATTCAGAGGCCTGTGGGCCAGAATAAAACTCTGGATCGAAACCCTCCATCAGAACCAACTCCTTTCTTTCACCATCGCCTTAAAGCTTCTCCGCCAGAGGTAAACTCAAGGAGCAGACTCTGTTACAGGAAAAGCTTCATCCCGCAGCCACCGGCATTTCCTGTATGCCTGGACTTGTCTCCAAGCGCCCAGCTGTAGCACACAGCTAGCCAAAGGTGTCTCTGGGGTGAAACACCACAGTTGCCGCTATTTGGTTCAGCATCAAGGGCCAGACGAGCTCAGGCACATCCCGCCTGGCTACACCGGTATTATTCCAATACTCTGCCTCTACAGTAGCTCTTTTAAAAGCCCACCTGAGTCCCTTTGAGTCTTTGTAATAGCCGTTCTAGAGGAAGACTATTCCCAGAATACACGGGGCCTCTGGGCTGGTCACAATAGGATGTTTTTGCCACTCCTTCCCAGTCAGGCTCACCTCAGCTTCCAACAGGGTCAATTGCTGTGCTCTCCCGATCACCCCAGCAATGGAAACAGGTTCTGCCCCAAAATGTCCTGATGGCATTAGGTTACACTGCGCATCAGTATCAGCTATTACTTCATATTTTTGTGGCTCTGATATGCCAGGCCATCAGATCAACACCGTCCAAAAGACCCGGTTTTCCCATGCCTCTTCCTTGCGAGAGGCAGGGCCCCTCTAGCCCTGGTTATTATTTCTTTCCTGGGTGTACGTACTAGAGGTTCCTTCAATGGGATCTGACAGGTTGTAGCAGACGCAGGGCTGGCTACGGCTCCATGGAGGGATGTTTAGAGATAGGTATTTGCTGAGTCATAGGAATTGAACCAGGAGTCCTCACTCTGGTCCTCCTTATCTCTCTGTGACCCCATAGGCTAGTTTCCCTAACCCTTACAATTGGTCAGTTTTCAATCCTCCCTAACCCTATAAAAGAGGCTGTCTGGGCCCATTTTCTTTAGAAGAGCGGCTTCAAGACCCTCTGCGAGACCCTTATAATAAACCATTGTGGAACACTCTTAGCGGCCTTCTCCTCTCTCATTTTGTCTGCCTTCCAGAAGCCACGGCCAGACGCAGCCCCTACGAGCAAGCTGAGAGCTGAAATCACAACAGAGCTGATTTTCACTAAGAGCTGACAATCACTAAGCTTGCTAGGGGCCACGGTTGTGCGGCAGTCTGGCCTAGGGCACCCCAGCCTCTAGAGGGCTGAGGTGTTTAGCCTTGGGCCGCTTGCCTGGGGCGCTTACCCTGCGGGGAACCAGCTATCCGGCTAAGAAGCTAGCCCCTGTGGCTTCATTTATTTTACAACAGATCATACCCAGCAGCTCAGTCATGGGAGTTTGAGGCTACCTTTACTTTAGTGGAACTCCTTCAGTTAGTGTTTCCCTCCTTGAGTTGACGCACCTGTGCTGCCAGGATAGAAGCAGGTTTCCTGTCCCACCTCCTCATGTCTTCCCCATGGTCACGCAGGAAGAACCACAGGTCAGCTTGTGGGGTGTATCCTCTCCCTCTAGCTGGGGGATGTTGGGCTCTGACTTCCGGGCCTGTGACTCGCACTGGTGCCATATGGGAACTGTTCCTCCTCACCTCCTCCCTCATCTCCCTCTCACCTCCTCTTTGAGGTCCTTAACCTTGTCAGAGACATGAGCCTGCATTGGGCCATTGATCATACTCTCATAATTTCTAAGCTTGTTGACAACAGAACCCACTGTCTCTCACTTGGTATTGGCATCAATCATTGCAATGAAGGTGGTGTATTGACATGGCCCTAGATTGGCCAGATTCCACAAAACTTGCCCTGTGCACCTGACCTTGTCAGGGTCATTATCATGCTGTTCATCTCTCCCATAGAGTACCTCCAATACCTCCACTTCTCTCAGCTGTTGGATCCCTTCCTCAAGGGTCTTCCAGCACATTCTATGGTGGTGCTCCTGCATTCTCTCCCTATGGAAAAACCTTTCCTTGACACTCATTAAAAGCCGCTCCCAGAGGGAAAGGGACCCTGGCTCCCTTACAAAAATCTGATTCATATGAGTCTGGGGTCAAGGGTCCTAAATTCCTTGCCTCACCACCATCCAGTTGAACACTTTTTCCCATAAGGTCCCAGACCCAAAGTAACCAGGTTGTATAAGCCTCACATCCCCTTCGTACAATGTCTTTGTGCAGATTATGGACACTTTTGTATGTCAGGGACTTGGTGATGATCTCAACTGTTGGCTGCCCTGCGGGTTGTGAGGACCCTCTTTTGTTATCATTATCTGGGTGCTCTGATTTCATCTTGGACTTCCTCATTTCCACAGGGGCAACTGCTGCTGGCTGTGACTGCCTTTGTGGTTCAGCTGGAACCTGGATGGTTGTAACATCTGTGCACCATCTGTGCATCTGTCCACTGCTGCACCATCAGACTCTCTTTGAGGTAGGGGAAGGGTTTCTCACCAGCTGGGGAAATGTAGTCCTTCAGCATTTGGCTCATTTCACGTATCTCCTTCACCAGAACCCCCACTCAGTCCGGGTGGTTCATTTCTGAGGTGGGCTGCGGGGCAGGGTCAGGCTCTGGGACAGCATCCCTGTTTTCTGGGATAGGTGTCAGGGTGGTTATTCAAGTCAATCTTCACTTATCTCTGAATGCTAAATAGAACAGGCCTATCAGCAACACCAGCCATTGTATGATATCATTAGCATTTAGAGAAGATTTGAACCCTTCAAAAACTGGTGGGGCAGACCCAAAGAGCTGGGTGAAGGGTTGGGAGAAAAATTTCACCCAGTGTCATTTCCTTCCAGTAAGTACCAATATTAAAGTAACCCCAAAAAAATACAGTTATTGTTTGATAGTGCTGAATCCATGTGCCCGCCTTCCAGAGGAAGTTACAAATCCATTAGTTCCTCACCTTATTAACGCATAAAGCAAACTGGATAACAGCCACAGCAGCCTTAGTTATAGAACCCATGTTTAGATAAGGGCCTGCAAATGGGAGAAATGTAGCCACAACCACATGCCACCCGAACCAGGGTAAGCTAGACCACATGATGACACTTAACAAGGTTTCTATATCAGCACACAAAAATTAGGTTATTCAAGAACTGTTATTCCTTTTTCACCCTTTTTCTTTCAATACCCTCAGGCCTCACATTGAGCGCCAAAATCTGTCTTGGTTTGAAAAGACGTGTGTCTGCTAAGGAAGGAAGAAGCCTCCCTTGAAATGGAAAATGTAAACCCCCTCCCTCCAAATTATTATAATTTTGAAGTTAAGGAGCTCTCAGGTGAAGATATGGGAATAGGAATAACAGTTCTTTATTAGGAAAATTAAAAATACAAATGCAATAGTGCAAAAGAACCCAAAATACTGACAGAGTCAGAATACGACCTGACACCCTGTTGTTGGTCAGAGTATTGGTAGAAGTCCAATTAAATGGTGGCAGCAGTCCTCCTGGAGTGACAGATGTGGTTCTGTTGAAGCAGTGATCCTGTAGAAAGGTGTCGTTTTCCTCTGGAGATCCAGTGGTGGTGTAGATGGGTCTGGGAATCCAGTGGAGAAGAAAGCTGCTCCTCTGGGAATCCAGTGGGAAAAGGCTGGCTCTGGTGTTCTAAATCTCAGATTATATGCAGGTAGATTCCTCCCCCTGGGCAGAGCATCTCACAATGGGATTATGTAATTTTATCAGTAATGCAATGAGACTCAATGGCCAATTAACAGAAGATATTTCCTGGATGAAGGATTGGTTGTGGAATAAAGAAAACTGCCCAATTAACAGAAGATAACTGCCCCACCTCTAACAGATGGTAATAGAATACACACCCCCAGCTACATTTTGCAACCTAAGACAGCTGCTCTAAACCTTTCGCCACAGTTCTCTGATTTTCTGAAGTTGCCAATAAAGTTTTTCTTCTTGTTTTGACCTCTTGATAATATCTTGTTGGTATTTCTCCCATGCATGTAACTCAGAGTACATGAAAAAAACATAAGCCCTTTTAAGTGTCTCATCAAGTGACAATTTTGTTGTCTTAAAGTAGCAAAATTGAAACATTTCAGATAAAACCAGTTACTAGTTATAAATGGGGAACAGTTTTGAAACCAAGTGGAACTTAGTTTTTGTGATCACAAAACACACATAATTCGCAGAAATTGGAATTAGGAGCTTTGAAGTTATATAGTGACAGTGAGAATACAACAGCAATATTAACATACTGCACTTGATATAACAAACCTTTTGTGCAATAGATAAGAGCTGTATTTCTAGATGGTACTAATCACTGGAACTTAAGCTTGAATTTCCAATTATTTAAATTATAAGAGCATTTCAAGTTATACGCTTAAGCATAGTTATAGGTGTATGCTAAGAATACCTTCCAAAACAGGAAAAGTGTTCCTTCCTCTCCATCCATATCTTATGTTTCTATCTTCATCTCCATCTGACCACAGTCCTGAGTAGGTGCTTTAGGTGGCTCTACTTGAGCAGGGTTTTGGACATGACCATCTCCAGAGGTCCCTTCCAACCTCAAACATTCTGTGATTCAACAACAGTCCTCTAACCTCCAATAAGCAGCTCAATAATAAGTACAAGAGATACATCAACTATATTGACTGATTCTATCAGCCTGCCAGAGACACTGAACTGATAAAAACCAGGTAGCTGTTCAACTAGATGCTTTACAGCAAGCCAAAATTCACTTGGTCGAAATAATTCTTAACAACCCTGGAGAAAACTGAAAAGAATTGCCTTGCTAATTACTTAAGACATAATAAGCCAAGGAAGTTGCTCTACTACTCCTCAGAAACAATACCATGACAGTGTCACTGGTATCATTAGGAACAGAAGGTACACAGAAGAGTAGACAAGTTAAGCAGCCTGTTTACAGTACCATTTATTTTGATTTTGTTATTTTGAAGCCAGAAGCATGTTCCACCACACCATACTGTTTTGAGAAATATTTAAGACAGATTGAATTCTAGCTCTGAGCAGTGTCTTTGCTAGTCTGGTTTAGGAAGCAAAGAAGAGAAGTAAAAAAAAACTCAGAAGACAAGCAGATCAGAATGTTCATAGATACAAGAGAACAACTGGTCAAAAGCTGGCAGATAGCAAATAAATAAATTAATTATCTTGCAGTAGGATCACTGGGCCAAAAAAGAGACCATATAAAAATTGAGTTTCGATCGGTCATTTTTAGTAATCCTTAACCACGTATTTAGGTAAGGCATTTCTTATTCTGTAGTTCAACTTTTTACTTGCAAGACTGAATAAAAAGCTGAAAGAAAAATGGAATTCCCCAGGACCCTCTTATCAGAAAGATTACCCAGAAAGATCAATGCTGAATTTCTATAGCGTGAAAAATTGTGTTAGAAATTTCACATGAACTGCCCTGTACTGCATTGAACAATTGCTGATTTGAAGAAGATACATGACATACAACAAACTGGACTTTAAAGTTCCACAGAAATATTAATCCTTAAGAGATAAGCACATATACAGGTAAATAATTTTTATTATACCAATCATCTTCATGACACTATGCATCTCATATGTGGAAGAAAATATTCTCTTCACTTGCCTGCTGAACCAGATTAGTCCAATTTAGGAAAAAAAATCACTGCTGAGCAAAAAGCATAGTTCTATGATATATTAAAAGCTTCACTTTCAATCCAGCTGTTCATGTGACTTCCATAGAAAGGAGATACAAATCTAGTGTCCACTTCAGCAAACATCAAATCAGTATCACAACTGCAGTTCAGCTTTCATTTTGAAGGGGGAAGTGAGGGGAAGGAGAAGGTGTTATTCTGTCATGAACAAGTAGGAAAGTCATAGGCTGAATTTCACTTTAACTAGAGAACGGGCATGGCATCAGTAAGTACCTATGCAAGAAGGAAGGCAAGATACTTAATTAAAAACAAACAAAAAAAAAAAAAAAACAAACAACTCAGAGGCTGAACAGATTAGTTTCTATGGACTGTCTAGGCTGGAACATGAGTCAGCAGCAATAGTAGGATTCATCTTATTGAAGAGACAGGGATACCAAATTTTACTTACCATGAGACTCAGATCCCAACTTCTTAGAAGCCATTTAGAACCTGAAAAACATTTTAAAACAGCTTTAACAACATGTAGTACAGCATAAGCCTATGCAGTTCTACACTGTCTTATCTCTAGATTAAGAGACATGTTGCAGATACTTGCTGTTTATCCTGTTCCCAGGACAGATAAGAAAAATTATTTTACAGCTCTGAGAATTGATTAGGCAAATAACAGCCCAGGGTATGACAATCTAACTGGCAAAATGAAGAAAGGTCAAAACAGAGCCAAGAAGCAGCTAGGTTGATCAGAAAGGCAATTTTCCAGATCACAGTGCTCAGAGTCTGCTCTGTCCCAGCACCATAGAGCACACCCTGCCTCCCCTAGCATTAAGACTAGCCCTTCCTACCGGAAATACCACACTTATTCTCTTCAGTTTAATCCTCGCTGCTCTAAAAAGGGATACTATCATACTAGGTATGCAGTCAGCCAGCATGGCACTTGTCTTGACACACTGGATAATGCACAATAGAGGTATATAATAAATGGTATCATTAGGAAGATATTTTTGGATACACACAAGAAAACGATGTTTACAAGAGGCCTCATTCGCTGCCCACAGAATTTTATTAGCAACTTAGAATTTGGATGCAAATCCTACATGGTCAAGATGTTAAACACAGAAGCACCTAGCCAGCTTTTAACAGAGCCAGCCTGTCCTGTGAAAGAGCTGATCCAGGATGCTTATGGTGTGTTCAGTAACATAATTGGTTCTTTTGCTAGATTAGAAATACGTCACAATACCTTTCTTAAGACACCACAACATAATTCTTCAAATAAATTATTTTTAAAGTCCTCCTTGTGGCATTATACATAACAAAGAATCAGAGTTGCCCTTTGTTTCTGAAGCCCTCCAGCTATATGAAATATCCAACAGCCATTCTTCCAAAACATGAAGTTATCTGGTTGTTGTGGCTTAACGTAGTTTGGTTTTTAGTTAAGGAAAAAAATCCACGAGCTACAGAAGTGATTCCCTGTAAGGACCTTGGCAGCTTCCTTCAGACCTGACAGAACCAACCAGCTAGCTAGTTCTGAATATTGACACCCTGCTAAATCACTTAAGAGAGCTGAATACGGTTCTGTGAAATCCCATTTTAAAATGAACAAACGCCGAGAAAAACTGTAACAGGTAACTGGACGCTGGCCGAGATGGGCTCTGCTCCGCCGCGCAGCCTGGCCGGCTCAGCCCGTGGCACAGCTCGGCTGAGATTCTGCCACGAGCGAGTTCCAACCACGGCCGGTGGGCCAGGCCGGCTCTGTTCGGCTTCGAGTGGAGCCGAGCCGGGCCCTGCTCCAGCCGTGAGCTGCCGAGCTATCTTGCTGGCACCGCGGAAAATCATGCGGCTAAGAACAGAGGCGGCCCTGCAGCCCCACGCAGAAAGCAGCCCCGCGGCTGGAATTGAACGCGGCAGGGGCCGGAAAACAGCCATGCAAGTCAGAGCGGCCGCTGCCCGGCAGAGATCACATGACCATCCGCAGGCCTGGGTGAGACATTAACTCTTTCAGTGCACAGATGAAACTTGCAGACATCAATCCTCTCTCGAGTGAGAGAAAAAGGACAGGGGGAAGACACGTAAAGAAAACAACATGGAGACACCGAGGTCGGTGAAGAAGGAGTCAAATCCCAGATGGGAGGAGAATGAGGAAATGCCTTAGTCTTGGGCTGAAATTCTCTTGTAAGGCTATGGTGAAGATATAATTAATACACAAGACTTTTTTCCTGTAACTCATGGAATGCATTGGGGGGATGTAGCATTCTAGTCATAGCCATGAGCAGAAGCACCAGTGTTGAAGCAAGCAGATGTTGAAGTAACTGTGATCTAATGAAAAGCTTGAACAGAGAGAGATGAGAAACCTGGCCTCAGGAATGGGAGAAAACCTCTGTTCCCAGAGATAAAAGAAAAAAACTTTTGTTTCTACAGTAGAACAGCTCATCCTTAAAATTGCATCCCAATAAGCTGAGATGACCCATGGTGGCAGTTGTGGGAAAACTACCAAACCATGGGAGGGACTTCACAATTGCAGATTTCCAGGCGGCTGCTATTCACGAAAATTAAAACCATGAGAGAACTGTTTCTTGTGGAAAAGTCTCCATGGCACGGCAGAAGAGATTCCAGATTCCTCTCCCTAAGTAAACTGAAGAAAGATTATTTTAGAAGTGGTAAACTGACTAAAAATACCAAATTTTGTCTCTTTACATTGTCGGTGGGAAAAGAAAGAGGAGTTGGGGGGAGGAGAAGTGTTGTGAAGGTTTATTCTGATATATTATTTTCCTTTTAGTTCTGTTAATAAAGTTTTTTTTTTACCCTTTAAAGTTTTGAGCCTGCTTTGCTCTCTTCCTAATCCTTATCTCACAGCAGAAAATGAGTAAATAATTCTAGTGGGTGCACTGGCGTTTGGCCAGTGCTAGACCCACTACACTGGTACACCCCACCAGCAGCAGATTGCACTCAAAGCACAACGTGGAGTAGATCTAACATTCACATCCATCATTTCCCTATCAAGATCTTAATCTTAGCCTCACTGTTTCCATTGCTCATTCTAACTACTTACATTACCTTAAATGGTGTCATAAGGTGAGGATTATACAGACATCTTAGCTATTCCTCCTGATAGCTGCTGACACATCTGGGGGCAGGAAGAGCCAGTTTCAAGTACTTTAGGAAAGCACTTTTGCTGTGCTCTGTGGAATCCTCTGAATCCTTCCCCCTCAGGGAAATCCCCAGGGCCTTGCCTTGGAAGAATATACCATAGTTTCCCTCACCTAGGCTAAAGAGAGGACCTAGCCCATAGTGCTCTGCAGCACTACTGCCAATCTACATTAGATTGCTTCCCCCATTGGCCAGTTGACACTGCCCACCCCAATTATTCATCCCTCATTCCCCCTGCAGGTTGCTGCCCTTTGCCCTGCCTTTTGCACTGTCTTGTGCCCTCAGGTCATTGGTCCCTGACCCCATACTTAAGTCTGTACAGACCACATGGTTTCGTCTTTGTCCCTGATCCCTTTGGTGTGCTTTGGAATAAACCTTCACTGGAATACATCATATAAAGATCCTTCTTGTCTTTTCTCTGCTGAGCTATCTGTGGCATGTGTGTGTGCATGGACTTGAAATGGCTGTTCTGGTGGCCTTACTCTGAGCGGCTTCTGAAGGAGATGCTTCAAAGAAGGTTGCAGCATTTCTACCACCCTGCCACTCTGCAACAGTGCTCAAGTCCCTTTAAACATTTTGTTGAAATCAATAGGTGAACCATATTGGCTAATGGAATTTCAACACACAGCTAAAGCCAAAGCTGTATGGAGATTACCTGAGTGCAACCAGACTGTGAAACACAGTGGGCAAGCGCTGGGCCATGGGCAAGTGAGTCATACTAGGCAGCTCCAGGTGTACCTTGTAGATAAAAGTGTCATTCTGCTCAACATTTGTCAGGTTCCTCTCAGCACATCTCGCCATCTCTGTCAACATTGGCTTTATGTCCAAAACCAGTCCACTAAAGCCAGAGAACTGGTTTCAGCACTAGCTGGCAACTGCTTCTCAGAAGCAAACAAAACATAGCAGTTTCAAAGGCAGAAGGAAAAGGTGGTGAAACAGTGCTGAGCCTGCCACCTCAGGAAGGATGTTAAGGGCAAAGCCACAAGACCACCCAGTACAGTTGCATGTCAACCACTAGAGATGAATGGGCTTTATTAGTCCCAGTGCCACAGAGGGGGAGATCAGACTGCAGACTACAGCACCCTGAATACTACCTACACATGAAATAGGCTGCACCTTTCAGACACAGATCACACTGTCAGACAAGCTGCTACATTGCTAGTTCCTTTGTATGAGAGTAGCAATTAAGATGTCAACTTAATATGCTATTATGAAAAAAGCCAGGCCACATGTGAAATCAGACAGACTCCATGTACCTCACCGTTCTTCTGTATGTCATTGGAGACTGTGAGGCACTGTTTGCAAGCATGTACTATGGCTGCCCATCATTCACTACTATTATAGCAGAGTTGAACTTGGGAGAACGCCTCCACACACTTTCTTTAATTTCTCCAAGTTTGTCTTTCTTCTAGTTATTACCTCAGACTGAAAAGCAAGTGCTACTTTTCTAAAGGATTTAATTTTTTTTATGAAAGTAACCTACTCACTTTGGCAACTCAATTGACAAGGAAGTTTTTTCAATGCAGAACCAGTTATCTACAGGCAATAGGGTTTATGCTGTCTACCTCATTTACCAGAATGTTGTGGTGTAAAGCTAAATCCTGTCCCTCAGCTGTGACTACTTCCTCCTTGCCTGCCCCCTGCCCTATTCCTGATTACTGTGTCTGTCAAGTTCCACATTCCAGCAAGGGTATCCTGTGATTGGCAGAAGTTCAAAAGATGCTCTTCAGGCCTGGAGTCATTGGCCTGTCCAGGTGTCATTGTCCCCTGAGACCCTCCCCCTCCCACCTGGTTGGTGGCTCACCTATCCTCCCTCCCACCTTCCTGTGAGCTTAAAAGGCATTGAAGCCAAGCGGTCGGGGTCTGTCGGAGCTGTACTGAGATTAGGAACTGTAATACCTTGGAATAAACTCTGGATTTAACCCTCCGGCAGAACCCACTCTCTTTCTCTTCACCATCGCCTGGACCTTTTCCACTAGAGGTAAACTGAGTTCTGCTTTGCATGGGCCTATTCCGAGTGCCTAATAGCAACTGCCTGTGAGCCAAAGGTGTCTCTGAGGAAAAATATCCCCAGTAGTCACCTCTAGCTCAAGTGCGATCTATACCAGAAGCAGCTTACTCCAGACTGTACCTACATAAAGGACGTTGAAAAGAAAATTCAAAGATATAATTTTTAGAATGGTAATTTATAACCCTTCTCCAGTAGGCCATTGCAAGGACATTTTAAGTTTACCATCTCACACACTGATCTTGGGCAACAGAACATTAAGTTACCATGACAAAATCAATTTACTCCAGGGACACTAGTAGTAATGCATAAAAATCCTGCAAAGTTAAAGATGTGCACATCCAGCTTCCAGGGAGGTTTTCAGTAGTATATCAATCTGGAGCTGCATAAAGCCTTGGATGCATCCTCAGTGTCAAAATATCCCACATAAACAATAAGTATCTTGCTTTTGTTGGCAATCTTGTAGTAAAATCCTAGTGCAGACCAGGCATCTGCATTACATTTAAGGCACAGTGGGAAAAAATTATTCCTCTGCCATATTAAAAACCTTATTTTAACTACAGAACTAGCTAAGGCACATAAATAGCAAACTAATCATGAAATGCACCATTTCCAGAGAGACAATCACACTGTAGATTCAGGTAACATTTGAGTTTATATCACACTAGCTCTTCCTGATGCACTGTGTGAGTGTGTACTTATTAAGATACCATTACTGCAGAAGGCACTGTCAGAATTGTTAAACACTGCACACAGTAGCACTAGAACAAGCTGCCAGCCACATTTCATCACCTTTCCAAAAAACTTTTAGTTAAAATAGTGTCTTGCAACTAATCAGATTTGATAGGCTATTCAGAGACCACTATTATAAGCATCTTTCTGTTGCTCTGTCTTGCTGGCTTGGAGGGGGAAAAAAAATTGCAGCCAGTTAGAAAGTTAGTGATGTTGCTACTATGCTTCTGGGTCTGAACTATATTTGCTTTAGTCAAAGTTGTTACACTGTGCAGTAAAGGTTTGTTTACATTTGTTACTGCTCTTTTAGAAATTTAAAGGACTTGCTCCCAAAGCCTTACTCCAAATGAGTTAATGAAAGACTGCAGCCCTATCATTGTTGCCTCTGGAGAACAAAGTCCAGAACAGGATGCTGAAGGGCACCTGTGGGAATGGCACATAGGGGAACAAATTTTGGTCTGATGCTTTACTGCATGCTTTAAGTTGACAAAGAACATAAAACACCTTTCCTGGTCTAGAGAAACGAGTTAGTTGCATAGTACTACAAGGTTTTCTTACAACTACCTACAAGCTCACTCCTATAAATGTAGACATCCTGTCCTGGTTTAGGGCAAATTTGGAGAGAATCCCCAAAAAGGGCTTCTCCAAAAGCAAACCCACAGGCCCCTTCCCCAATTGGTTCAGGAAGAATTCCTCGGAGAGAGGTGGAAAGAACCTGTTTATTTGACAAGCACAGCACCCCCCAGCACACACAATGAACAATACCGGATGACACCACTCTTCCACTGCTCTGAGAAAGATGACAAATTCAGAAAAGTCTCTCCTGGGGGTTTGCTGTTGTCAGTCCCTCCGGTGCTGAGGCAGCTGCTGCAGCCACAAGGTGTAACCTCTCTCTCTCTCGGTGTTCTGAATCCCAGTCCGGAGCAGTCAGCAGGTCCAACGGCGGGGGGGGGGGGGGGGAGAACAGTCCAGAAAGGAATTTGGACTGTTTAGCTAAGGTAACTAATGAGAAGGGGGGAAAGAAGCAAGAGCAAGCAAAGCAGAAGCGAAGCAGAAGCAAGAGCGAGAGCAAAAAGCAGGGCAAAAAGCAGAGAAGCCGCAACATGCTCTGGTGCTATCTGTATGTCCCGCCGAGTAGCTGATAGGAGGCCCAAAACAAAACTCTCACTCTGCCAGTCTTAAAGGCACAGAACATAATATCCAGCATAAATTACATACACACGAATGGGGATAACAGTCACCCTAGGACATTCCACCCCTTATCCCCATATCGTCAAACAATTTCATTCTCACCCCACAATCAGGTCTCCCTGAGGTACACATCGTGTTGTTCCATCTCTCTGCATCACCCACCATGTGCATCCTGGTCCCTGAGCAAAAACAACCCCACGGATGGGTTTGTCCGTACTTGAGGCAGAATTGATCCACACTGTCCTCCCTAACAAACCTTTGACATGTACCACTGGGACTTTATCTCCATCTATTATATTCAGGGACTCAGACTGGGCAGGACCTGCTCGGTTAGTGGAACCTCGAGTGTTAACTAACCAGGTAGCCTTTGCTAAGTGCTGCTCCCAATTTTTGAAGGATCCCCCACCCAAGGCTTTCAGTTGGGTTTTTAGTAGCCCATTGTACCTCTCTACCTTCCCTGCAGCAGGTGCATGGTAGGGGATATGGTACACCCACTCAATACCATGTTCCCTAGCCCAGGTGTTGATGAGGCTGTTCTTGAAATGAGTCCCATTGTCTGACTCAATCCTCTCAGGGGTACCATGCCTCCAAAGGACCTGCTTTTCAAGGCCTAGGATGGTGTTACGGGCAGTGGCATGAGACACAGGGTAGGTTTCCAACCATCCCGTGGTGGCTTCTACCATGGTCAGCACGTAGCGCTTGCCTTGGCGTGTCTGGGGCAGTGTGATGTAGTCGATCTGCCAGGCCTCCCCATACTTGTACTTGGACCACCGCCCACCGTACCACAGGGGCTTCACTCGCTTGGCCTGTTTGATGGCAGCACACGTCTCACAGTCATGGATAACCTGAGAAATACTGTCCATGGTTAGATCCACCCCTCGGTCTCGTGCCCACTTATAGGTGGCATCTCTACCCTGGTGACCTGAGGCATCATGGGCCCACCGAGCTAGGAATAACTCTCCCTTGTGTTCCCAATCTAGGTCTATCTTTGACACCCCTATCTTTGCAGCTCGGTCTACTTGCTCATTGTGTTGATGCTCCTCATTGGCTCTACTCTTGGGGACATGGGCATCTACATGGCGGACCTTGACAGGTAGCTTCCCTACCCTAGCAGCGATGTCTTTCCACTCATCAGCAGCCCAAATTGGTTTTCCCCTACGCTGCCAATTGGCCTCTCTCCACCTCTCCAGCCATCCCCACAGAGCATTAGCTACCATCCATGAATCAGTGTAAAGGTAGAGCCTTGGCCATTTCTCTCTCTCAGCAATGTCCAGGGCCAGCTGAACAGCTTTGAGTTCAGCAAGTTGACTTGATCCACCTTCTCCTTCGGTAGCTTGAGCGACCTGTCGTGTGGGGCTCCATACGGCTGCTTTCCACTTCCGGTTCATCCCTACAATGCGACAGGAACCGTCTGTGAAAAGAGCGTAGCGTGTTTCCTCTGGTGGCAGCTGGTTATATGGAGGGGCCTCTTCAGCCCGTGTCACTGGGTCTGGTTCTTCATCTGTGACACCAAAATTTTCACCTTCGGGCCAAGTTGTAATCACCTCCAAAATCCCAGGGCGATTCAGTTTACCTATACGGGCGCGCTGAGTGATAAGGGCAATCCACTTGCTCCATGTAGTGTCAGTGGCATGATGAGTGGAAGGAACCTTGCCTTTGAACATCCACCCCAGCACCGGCAGTCGGGGTGCCAGGAGGAGTTGTGCTTCTGTGCCAATCACCTCTGAGGCAGCTTGGACTCCTTCATAGGCAGCCAAGATTTCTTTCTCCGTTGGAGTATAGTTGGCTTCAGAGCCTCTGTAGCTTCGACTCCAAAATCCTAGTGGCCGACCCCGAGTCTCCCCAGGCACCTTCTGCCAAAGGCTCCAGGACAAGCCATGGTTCCCGGCTGCAGAGTAGAGCATGTTCTTCACATCTGGTCCTGTCCTGACCGGACCAAGGGCTACTGCATGAGCAATCTCCTGCTTGATCTGGGCAAAAGCTTGTTGTTGCTCAGGGCCCCAGTAGAAATTGTTCTTCTTGCGGGTGACCAGGTAAAGAGGGCTCACGATCTGACTGTACTCAGGAATGTGCATTCTCCAAAAGCCTATGGCACCTAGGAAAGCTTGTGTTTCCTTCTTATTGGTTGGTGGGGACATAGCTGTGATCTTGTTAATGACATCTGTAGGGATCTGACGCCGTCCATCCTGCCACTTCACTCCTAGGAATTGAATCTCACGAGCTGGTCCCTTTACTTTGCTCTTTTTAATGGCGAAACCAGCTCCCAGGAGGATTTGGATGATTTTCTTCCCTTTCTCAAACACTTCCGCAGCTGTGTTCCCCCACACAATGATGTCATCAATATACTGGAGGTGTTCTGGAGCCTCACCCTTTTCCAGTGCAGTCTGGATCAGTCCATGGCAGATGGTGGGACTGTGCTTCCACCCCTGGGGCAGTCGGTTCCAGGTGTACTGCACTCCCCTCCAGGTGAAAGCAAACTGAGGCCTGCATTCTGCTGCCAGAGGAATGGAGAAAAATGCATTGGCAATGTCAATAGTGGCATACCACTTTGCTGCCTTGGACTCTAGCTCGTACTGGAGCTCTAATATGTCCGGCACAGCAGCGCTCAGCGGTGGAGTCACTTCATTCAATGCACGGTAGTCCACCGTCAATCTCCATTCCCCCTCCGATTTACGCACAGGCCAAATGGGGCTGTTGAAGGGTGAGTGGGTCTTGCTGACCACCCCTTGGCTCTCCAGCTCTCGGATCATCTTACGGATGGGGATCATGGCATCTCGAGTGGTTCTATACTGCCGGCGATGCACTGTGGAAGTGGCAATTGGCACCTGTTGGTCTTCTCCCTTCAGAAGTCCTAATGCAGATGGATTTTCGGATAGTCCAGGCAAAGTGTTCAATTGCTGGATGCCCTCAGTCACTACAGCTGCTATCCCAAATGCCCACCTGAGTCGTTTTGGGTCCTTGAAATACCCACTTCGAAGGTAATCTATGCCCAAAATACATGGGGCCTCCGGGCCAGTCACAATGGGGTGTTTCTTCCACTCATTTCCCATCAGGCTCACATCCGCTTCCACCAAGGTGAAATCCTGGGATCCCCCTGTCACACCAGCAATAGACACAGACTCCGTCCCCACATGTCTCGATGGGATTAATGTGCACTGTGCACCAGTGTCAACCAAAGCTTTGTATTCTTGTGGTTCAGATGTGCCAGGCCAACGAATCCACACAGTCCAAAAAACACGGTTTTCCCTAGCCTCTACCTGGCTAGAGGCAGGGCCCCTCTAAGCCTGGTCATCCTTCTTTCCCTGGGCATATGTCTTGGATGTTCCTTCAAGGGGATCAGACATATCATCATCATATCTGGCAGTTCGGCTATGGGCAACTGGAGCTGCTTCCCTCTTGGTGGAACTCCCTCTCTGAGTCCTGCCTTCCTTCAATTCACGTACCCGTCGTGCCAGAGCAGCAGTAGATTTCCCATCCCATCTCCTCATGTTCTCTCCACTATCACGCAGGAAGAACCACAGCTCAGCTCGTGGGGTGTACCTTCTCTCTCCATCTGGGGAACGTCTGTATTGGGCACTAGGACGTCTGATCTGTACTGCTGAGATTTGGAGAAGGTCTTCCTTAATTTCCTCCCTGAGCTTCTTGTGATTCTCCTCTATCTTATCCTCTAACTTCTGCAGACGTGTTTCCACTGCTGCGATCCTGGCATGTGTTGGGCCATGCACAGCGTCTGCATATGCTCGGAGCTTCTTCGCCATATCCAGCACGGTCTCATCCCTCTCATCCCGCTTCATTATGGCTAAGGCAGAAGCATATTCGTGTGGCCCGAGTCGTACAAGTTTCCGCCACATCACAGACGTGCATGGTACCAAGTCTGGGTTCCTAGTTGTTACGTCATCTGAGAAGATAATCTCTGCCACTGCCATTTCTCTCAAGCGTTGGATCCCTTGCTCTATGGTCTTCCACTGAGTCTGCTGCATATAAAGATCATCTGCACACAGGTATCTTTGTGCAACACTGTCCAAGACCCGTGCCCAGAGGCTGTGAGGATTAACCCCCCTCATCATTCCTTGGTCGATGACAGGATCATGTGACAGGGATCCCAAATGCCTGGCTTCAGTGCCATCCAGGATTGTGGCCTCACCTGCAGCATCCCAGAGACGGACTAACCAACTAATTATGGATTCATCGGGTCGCCGGGTGTAATCCTTCCTTAGGCCACGGAGGTCCTTCAGGGAAAAGGACTCCATATGGGCTTCTGGTCTGGCACCTGCTGCTTTGACTTCTGATTTTACATCAGGAGGCGCTGAGGGTCCTTCTCCTGCATCATCCTCATCATCATCCACTGGCCGATTGGTCTTGCCCGTGCATTTCCCACTTCTAGTGCTGGTAGCTACAGCCATTGGTTTAGCTGCTGGCTTAGGCTCACTATCTAGCTTGACTGCTTTGTCTCCCCGCCCCCCTGCCTCTGTCTGCTGGCCAACCGTATCTAGCAATGTGCGATAAGCGTATGCTAAGGCCCAGCTCACTGCAATGATCTTTTTCTCTTTAGGGTCATCCTGGTACTTCTCTTTCAGATATTTCCCCACCTCAACTGGGTTCTGAATTTGATCATGGGGAAAGTCCCAGACTATAGGGTCAGAGAATTCCTTCAGGATTTGGCCCATATTCTCCCATTTCCCACACCACTTAGGATTTTCCACACCTGGGTCTATTCCTGAGTCAGGGATCTCATCAGCCCGGCTAGAAATCTCAGCCCTCATTCTAGAGATGCAGCAGACTATATAGAGCAAGCTTACCAGATTGAGTACTAGAAAGATGGTCTCTTTAACATTCAGGGGAAACTGAACATTCTCCAAAAGCGATGCAACAGATTCAGAGGAGAAGAAGGAAAGCAAAGGCTGAAAAGCCTCACCCCCTGCTCTTCCTCTAACAATCTGGATGCATAACCATAGCCATGAACCATTCACAACCTGGAGCAGACCCCAGCATGTTTACAAACTTCTTGCAAGCTATTACCACCAAGCCCAGCAGGATAGCTACTCTGGTCACTGCCCCTCTGCTGTAAAAGCTACGTATTAGAGACAATACAGAGCTATTTCTGGATAAGAAAACAAACCAAGGGACCATAGAGGTATTAGATCTCAAAAAACCTTAGGGACCAGAAATGCATGCAAGCCTTCCCCCCAATAGACATTATGAATTCAAAAAGCATGTCTATTAACTGCTTTACACTGAAACAGAATAATGGTAACCAAAATGCACTCAAAACAGGGTCTCTCCACTCTCTCTCGAGCCCCACGTTGGGCGCCAAGATTTGTCCTGGTTTAGGGGAAATTTGGAGAGAATCCCCAAAAAGGGCTTCTCCAAAAGCAAACCCACAGGCCCCTTCCCCAATTGGTTCAGGAAGAATTCCTCGGAGAGAAGTGGAAAGAACCTGTTTATTTGACAAGCACAGCACCCCCCAGCACACACAATGAACAATACCGGATGACACCACTCTTCCACTGCTCTGAGAAAGATGACAAATTCAGAAAGTCTCTCCTGGGGGTTTGCTGTTGTCAGTCCCTCCAGTGCTGAGGCAGCTGCTGCAGCCACAAGGTGTAACCTCTCTCTCTCTCGGTGTTCTGAATCCCAGTCCGGAGCAGTCAGCAGGTCCAACGGCGGGGGGGGGGGGGGAGAACAGTCCAGAAAGGAATTTGGACTGTTTAGCTAAGGTAACTAATGAGAAGGGGGGAAAGAAGCAAGAGCAAGCAAAGCAGAAGCGAAGCAGAAGCAAGAGCGAGAGCAAAAAGCAGGGCAAAAAGCAGAGAAGCCGCAACATGCTCTGGTGCTATCTGTATGTCCCGCCGAGTAGCTGATAGGAGGCCCAAAACAAAACTCTCACTCTGCCAGTCTTAAAGGCACAGAACATAATATCCAGCATAAATTACATACACACGAATGGGGATAACAGTCACCCTAGGACACATCCTTAGCCTCATTCTCTCATTCTTGGTTCTGGCTAATTCTCTGAAGAGATCAGGACTACAGGTGCCTAAAGTTATAAGCAACTTTAATGTCAGCAGCCACCAAGGCAACCTCTTCCCTTCTTGTATGTTCATTTTCCGCTTAACACTGAGTCAACAGGGCAACTTTTTTAAAACCAGACAGTCAGAGGAACACAGCATACCAGAGCCCAAGATGAGAGCAGCGGATCTCAGTTATGATGATAGAAGGGGAGGAGGGGGATTCATACAGAGAAACAACCACAAAAACAAACAAAAAAAATACAGATGCAGAAACAGAGAAGTGACAAGACAAAACTGATGACAGAAACAACTGCCACAAAGAGAAAGATGACAAGTTGGAAAGGCTTGAAGGGACAACACAGGTAACCAAGACAGCCCACCTGACATGTCACCACTTAAAACTGAATGACTATTTACTTGTGCTGCCAGATAACAAGGAGAACATAGAGAAGTGTGACTTGGTACAGGCAAGGTATCAAAAGGAGAGTCTCATAAACAGATGAAGAAAAAAATTTACTACCATGAGAAGCTGCTAGGAAGTTGGGGTATTTTTCAATTATAATTTTATTTTGATGTTTCTTCTACTGGTGTTTTCCCTGAAGTTTATATCTACATTCCTTTCCTTCTGAAAGAGCTCTGACTGGTCAAATTGAAAGCATCCTATTGCTAATGGTACCTGAAACACCTTTCTCAGTGATAACTCAAGCCAATTTAACTATTTGTTGAGAAGAATTGGTCTTTTGTTGCTATATCCTTCATTTTGGGGTGCAACTGTGTTTAGATTCCAGACCACATGAATTTTCTGAAGTAATTCCCACCTTCTAAGGAAAGTATTATGGGTCAGAGGAAATCAAAATGCACCAAGTTATCAACTATAATCAATATAACACATCTGTGATTTTCAGAGAAAAAAATCTTGCAATTTCCATTTTGCCTCCTGATACTCATTGTGTAGCCTAAGAATGCACAACTGAGGATGCACCATTCACTCTGAAAACTACAAAACTACCCAAAAAACCCAAACTTTAAAGAGATTATTTTTTTCTGCCTATATTACATTCATTAAGTATTACTGATTGTACACTGAAAACCAGTGAAAAGCAGTTTAATTCCAGTGATTGATTTCTAATGCACCACAGGTATTTCAGATTCAGGCAGTGGTTTAAGTTTTTACTGTAACTACTTGTTTCAGTGCAAGTGAAAGGCTAAACCAACATCAGCATTCTATATAAAGTGCAAGACAGAGGAACAAGATGCTTGTAACAGTGGTCCCTGAATAGCCTTTCAAATCTTTTTAGTTGCAAGACACTATTTTAATTAAGTTTTTTGAAAAGGAGGTGATGAAATGTGGCTGGCAGCCCGTTCTAGTGTTACTGTGTGCAATGCTTAAAAATTCTGTTTGCTGTATATACAACAAAACCAGAAGTAGACAGTGCCTGTTGCTAAGATAAAACAAAAGTCAAGGTTCTATCAAAGCTTTCCACCTATGTAAGCATTCCATTATTGCTACACAATTGAAGTCTCTGAGACTGACAGTAAAAAGCTGATCAGAGTCTACTACAGTGCAAAATGGATTCTGTTTTCATTTATTGCAGTCTCCAAATGGATGAAATCAACCCAAAATCTGCAGCAACTGCTTCTACTTTTTACCTCTTACAATTCTGCAAACAAGCAGTCATCTGCATGGAGATACTCCCCTTTCATAAAGCAGTGATACTAGGCCACTGATAATAGCTCTTTGGATAAAGTAACTGTACAGGTATATTTGACACATTGCAACTACACCTCCTGCAGAAAAAAAAGCAAGCATCACTATGACCAGTCTTAACAGGAAAAAAAAAAAGTTTTAAATACATTTACTGCAATCCAAGAGATAAAGTACATTAAGGTTCTCGGTCTATTTTAAGATCAACAAGAACAAACTAGACCCTCCTTGAAGCAAATGCTGGTAAGAAGTTTCCATTCAATTTTCAGTATTTGCTAGTGTGGAGGCCCTGGGGGGCATCCCCTAAGTTAGGGAGACAAAAGAAGCTTACCTCAAAGCTGTTACACCCCATTGGCTCCTTCCCCTGTTCCTATGTCTGTTCTTATGTCCCTGAGGCACTCCTCCCTATTCCCTGATTGGCCCTTATCTTTGTACTGCCCCAAGACCAGGGTCAACCCCCGGGCCCCTCGAGGGAGAGAGCTGGACCCTGAATGTGTGTGCCTTGGACCCGAACATCTCACCGCGTGGCTGAATTAAACATCTGTGGATATTATGCAAAGGCCCTTTTTGCTTCTTTACCTTGGACTTTACTAGCAGCAATTCAGGCTGCTACATGCTGTTTGAAACAAATTTAATGACATGTCTCCATCTTATGGGATACAAGTGGTCACCTTACATTTAACCAAATGCAGAGCAGGGGTTACACTGACAACAGTGGAGGGAGGAAGGGATTAGATCGCTGTGGCATACACACTCCATGGATCAAAAACCCAAGCAACTGTAACAAGAAATCTAAATTTGAAGGACAGTCCATAACATCAAACTAATTCAGTTATTTCCAGTGCAATGACTGAGGAGCAGAAGGACAGGAATCAATAAAATAGCACTTTTAAAAATGTTTCCAGAATACATGAGTAGGAAAGACATGGAGAAAAGAGCCACTGAAGAGTAGGTCTGCATACAGATCACATTATTGGATTACAAGACAACACTCTAGTGATGGCAATAACATCCATATGACTTTACATGCAGATGTTGGATAGCATCTTCCTAGCAGTGACAAACATTAGGAGAAATTGATTCTTCAAATTGTGCCATTGCTTAGCATAACATAATGGGCAACTAGACCTTCTGATTCAGTACATATCAGTCAAGTTAAAGCAGAAGGCAGCCCTTCCATACACTCTCAGAGAAGCATGGCATCTCTCACTCTCTTGTTCCATATGGCTTCATTACATTAACGTTAGACACCTGTAGTTATGCAGCTATCTTCATGTTATGTCCCACTTTGGTCATATCGTCTCTCACAGAATCCTTCTGGACAAACTGTCCAGCACACAGCTGGATAAACACACCATGTGATGGGTGAGCAACTGGCTCACAGGTCAGGAACAAAGTATTTTAGTGAATGAGGTGACATCAGGCTTGTGACCTGCCACAAGTGGGGTTCCACAGGGCTCAAAATTAGGCCCTGTGCTCTTCAACATCTTCATAAATGACTTGGACACAGGACTGGAAGGGGTACTAAGCAAGTTTGCATATGATACAAAACTGGGAGGAACTGTTGACTTCCTCAAAGGCAGGGAGTCCCTGCAGAGAGACCATGAAAAATTAGAGATCTGAGCAATCGCCAACTATATGAAGATCAACAAGGAAAAGTGCTGGATTCTGTACCTGGGATGAGACAACCCTGGGGAATGAGACACTAGAAAGCAGTGCCATGGAAAGGGACCCGAGGGTCCTGATTGATGGCAAGTTGAATATGAGTCAGCAGTGCCCTGGCAGCCAGAAGGGCCAACCACATCCTTGGGGTGCATCAGGCACAGCATCACCAGCTGGTTGAGGGAGGTGATTGCCCTGCTCTGCACTGGTGTGGCCTCACCTTGAATATCATGAGCAGTTTTAGCCACCACAATATAAGAAAGGTATGAAACTATCAGAGAGCATCCAAAGGAGAGCTATGAAGATGGGGAAGGGCCTTGAGAGGAAGATGTACAAGGAGTGGCTGAGGGGAGACCTCATTGCAGTCTACAACTTCCTTGTGAGGGGAAGAAGACGGGCAGACAGTGATCTCTCTGGTGCCCAGTGACAGGACCTGAGGAAATGGCCTGAAGTTGTGTCAGGGAAGGTTTAGGTTAGATATTAGAAAAAGGTTCTTGACCCAGAGGGTGGTTGGGCACTAGAACAGGCTCCCCAGTGAAGTGGTCACAGCACCAAGCCTGATAGACTTCAAGAAGTGGTTGGACAATACTCTCAGGAACAGGGTGTGACTCTCAGGGATGGTCCTATGCAGGACTGGGAGTTGGATTTGATGATCCTTTTGGGTTCCTTCCAACTCAGCATATTCTGTGATTAAAGACACTGGACTTGCTAAAAGCACATACTATTTGGGCTGGTTAAGGATTTAAGGCTCATAACTGATAATAGACAGCTCTATTCCTCCTTCAAGATCCTGATGGTATATTTGGGACATAAGTTCATTTGCCAAACATTTCACCCAAAAATAAGGGAAAATGCTACAAGGGTAAGAAAACACAGTACACTAATGCACCAATTTTCAATCACCAAATGACTTACCAGCCATATAAGTTTCCAATGAAGCTGAAGCTTTTATACCACACAAACCTCTAGAACTACAAGTTTCAGAGGCAAGAACATAAGAAAATAAAAAAATACTTATAGACAGCCTGGTGGTCAAGGCAGATAATTGCAAGCTTTTTCTTTGGCCAGAGACTGATGTATCAAACAAGAGTCTAGAAGATGCACCTATTCTAAATTCCCATTTAACTGTTGCAGCAAATGGGTGACTTTGTTAAAATGGACCCTTTCCAAAAAGGGCCCTGTCACAAGAGAAAAGAATCTGCAACTAATATCTAAGGCTGGCTGACTTCCAAACACAACATATAAGGAGATAACACAGGTTCTGACAACTCCAAGAAGAGATGTGGGTTTAGTGTAGTTCCTACTATTGACTGTTACCCAAGCGATTTAAAGATCATCTAAATAGATAAGCAGAAAAGAAAAAAGAGTATACATCTTGTTTTGGCCTCGAGATCAGCTTCACTAATGTAGAAGCTACATCACCACCAAGAAAAGGGTGTCATGGTTTAACTCCAACTGGCAACAAGAGTACCACACAGCTGCTTGCTCACTTCCACCCCACCCTAGTGGGAACAGGAGGGGAATTAGAAAAAAAAAAACAACAAAACTCATCGGTTGAGATAAGAACAGTAACAAAGTAAAGATTAAAATTATAATATTATTAATAAAAAGGGGGAGGAACATGAAAGATAAACACCAAGAAAAACAACTGATGCGCAATTGCTCTCTACACGCTGACTGATACACAGCCCATCCCTGAACATCAATCGGCCTTTGGGTAAATCCCTGTAGTGGGTTGACCCTGGCTGGTTGCCAGGCAGCCACCAAAGCTGCTCTCCCATTCCCCTCCACACTGGGACAGAGGAAAGAAAATATAATGAAGGGTTCATGAGTTGAGATAAGGACCAGGAGGTCCCCAAATACCATCATGGGCAAAAAAGGCCCTAATTAGAGATATTAATTGAATTTATTGCTACCAAAATCAGAGCAAGATAATGAGAAGTAAAATAAACTTTAAAAAACACCTTCCCCCCATCCCTCCCTCCTTCCCAGCTCTACCTCCTCCCCAAACACAGGGAGACAGGGAATGGGGGTTATGGTAAATTCATCACCCATTGTTTCTCCCACTGCTCAGGGAGAGGAGTCCTTCCTTGGCTCCACCGTGGGGTCCCTCCCACAGGAGACAGTTCTCCACAAACTTCTCCCAACATGAGCCCATCCCACAGGCAATAGTCCTCCCCGAACTGCTGCAGCATGGGTCACTCTTCCATGGGGTGCAATCCCTCAAGGACAGGCTGCTCCATCATGGGCCCCTCTCTCCACAGGCCTCCCACAGGGTCACAGCCTTCTCTCAGGCATCCCCCTGCTCTGGCCATGGGTCTCCTCCATGGTTTGCAGGTGGATCTCTCCATCCCCGTGGATCTCCATGGGCTGCAGGGGGACAGCTGCTTCACCATGGTCTTCACCATGGGCTGCAGAGGAATCTCAGCTCTGGCACCTGGAGCAGCTCCTGCCCCTCCTTCTCCACTGACCTTGGTGTCTGCAGAGTTGTTCTTCTCACATGTTCTCACCCCATTCTTATTTTTCTGCAATTACAACTGCACAATCACTTTTTTTCTTTCATCTTAAATATGCTATCACGGAGGTGTTAACACCACTGTCCCAGCTGTGCTCCCTCCCAACTCTCTGCACAGCTCCACTCTGACAGAGCATGAGACACTGAAAAGCCCTTGACTCAGGGTAAGCCCTGCTCAGCAACAGCCAGAACATCAGTGTGTTATCAGCATTATTCC
Organism: Serinus canaria; assembly: GCF_022539315.1. NCBI lineage: Eukaryota > Metazoa > Chordata > Aves > Passeriformes > Fringillidae > Serinus > Serinus canaria. The sequence goes on from NC_066342.1 coordinate 11,900,387, forward strand.
CATACTGAATCCAAAGCACAGCACTGTACCAGCTACTAAGAAAAAAGAAACTCTATCTCAGCTGAAACCAGGACAGGGTGGTAAACTAGACTATTTCCCCCTCCTTGAAATACAATAGCAGCAACACAGACATTTGCATGATAAACCATGCCAGAAAATATAAATATGCTGTGCAATTCCTCCATTCTAGGGGAAAAAAGGGGAAGAAAATATGATTTAGCACTTGTACTACTAGTGAGGGCTATAATAATCTCACAAAGCAGTAATGAAACAAGTCCTAAATTTGATGAGTACAGCAACTGCTTTTAACTACTATTTTCCTATATCTTAAGTTTTGAATAGCAAATGCTTACCAGTTCTGAGAGCTTAAAGTAATCAGATGGATAGCATTTAGTAATTATAAACAAATTTAGCTACTTCAACTTAATTAGCATAAGAATTCATACTACTATCAATGAGTCAAATATTTAACAATGCTTTAACAATTTACAGAGTGTTTATAAACTAGGAATCTAGTTTTAATTTAGAGTTCAGAACTGATGAAACAAATCAAGTTAAACAAAAAAGCACAATCTCTATGTCTAGATTAAGCATGCTGCTAACACTTAGCATAACTGGTCATATGCATACTCTTAATAATCCAACCTCACAAACTCAGAGAACAAACTTCACCAGTCATTTCAGTCATGACTTCATCTGCTGCTAGCCTTGAGATGCCAAATGGTACAAGCACAAACATATACATTAGGAAAGGGCGTAAATAAAATCTTTCACATAATCTAGTAGATAGTAATCATGAATGCTGATCTTCAGCAACATAAACCAGACTAACCAGGAGCTCACAACTCTTTACTAGCTTCCATGAAAACATCTACTAATAGCTAAGCAGCTTAAGTATATTCAGACCATCTTCCAGCTGAAGAACTGACTGCTTCTTGTATAGGACTCATGTTCTTCTGATATGCCCACTTAAAATGTTACTCTGTTGTAAGAATTTCTGATAGAAAATGTAGTTGAGAAAACATAAGCTCAGAATTTCCATTTTAACTTAGTTAGTTAAAAACTGTAACACTACTAACGCAACATTGACATTTTGAGCCAATTTGCTTTCCCCTCCAGAAAAGATTTAAACCAAAGTCAGAGAAATTATATTCTGCTTCCCCTTGTAAACACTTCCGTGTTTCAAGTACATTGCAAGTTTAAAGGATTCCAAAAAGACCTTGTAGCCTTACAAAAACCTAAAAACACACAAAAAAACCCCCAGCATTATCAAGTCTGGACATTAAAGCTGTTCTTTCAAAATTTCCCAACCACAAGAAAGACAGTATTTCTTCACATTAAAGAAAATGCCTTCCCTATGCAAGCAAGGATTTGGAAAAAATCTGATCATTTAAGCGAGGGAAAAATCCCAATGCTCAGTTTCTCTTAGGAGACCTCATACAAGACTATACTGACTGCAAAAGGACATTAGGGACACAGAACACGAGGTTATTCAAACCAAGTCATGGGGTCAGCATGAAGCAATGCACTTGCTTACTTGAGAGGATTACCTACCTAAGTGGTTAACACACAACAACTGTGAGCTCACCCTTCTTTACCTTTTCTTCAAATAATCGTTTTCAAAAACCTCTTTCAGAGCTTTTCAATTACAGCTCCATTAGACCCTCTTTACACTGACATTGATCTGAATTGCACAGATCAATTTTAAATAGATAGTCATCCCTTTAGGCATCCTTGTAAAACAAGAACTGAATCTTTGGAATTTATGATTGAAAAGACTGGGAGTTATTATGTTAGAAACAAAATGCCAGAGAAGGCTAGATAGCAGTTTTGTCTAATAAGTAAAACTAAATTTCTCACAGATTAATTTATCAAAATATTTAACCCAGCACTAAGTGTAAAATACCAGAACAAGTTGATGTCAAAAACTTATGATATAGACTGGAAATTGACAACAATATTGAATGTCCCGAATTATCAATCCCTAAAGTTTGTGGAAGCAACACAAAATCATAACCTTATACAATTAAAAAAGAGAATGACTAAGATGATAACTTGTGTGGCATTATAGCACTTTTGCTACCAGCACCAGCTGAAACAGCTATGGCTGCCAGTGTGACAGAATTAGATGTAGTCTGCTGGATTGGTTCAGAAACCTGACTCCTATTCTGTTAGAGATTTTTGTCTCTAGGACAAGTACGAGGCACTGCAAAACACCATGTAAACAATGGAGATTGAACTCTTCCACGTGGTTTTAATGATTTTTTTATCATTAATATTTTTTTCCATCAACATAAACTATACAGTAAGTCTCCCACCTAATCAGTGTACTCTTACAGCAATCTGAAAATTGAAGTTTAATTTACTAAAGAGAAACTAACATTTATTCATTCACATATCTTATATGTAACATTTCCTTGGTTTTCCCTTTGAAGTTTCAAGTATTATAAAAATGATGAGGAAAAAGAGAAAGGAGAATAAAATCCAAGGGAAACTGCACAGTTTAATTACCACCCACTGACCCATGTCCAGTCAGTCCCCAAGCAGCGATTGGTAGCTCCCAGCCAACTCCCTCAGTTTATAGAATGGGCACGACATTCTATCAAATGGAATATCCCTTTGGCCAGTTCAGGTCAGCTCCCTCCCAGCTCCTTGTGCACCCAACCACTGGCAGAGCCTGAGACACTGAATAGCCCTTGACTCAGGGTAAGCACCACATAGCAGCAACCAAAACATCAGTGTGTTATCAGCATTATTCCCATACTGAATCCAAAACCCAGCACTGTACCAGCTACTGAGAAGAAAATTAACTTTATCCCAGCTGAAACCAGGACAGTCTAAAAAGTTTAAATCATCCAATTGCAATGGTGATCTAAAGTATCACTGACACTTTTGACTCACAGCTCTGCATGTACAAAAACCTGAAGTCAGTACAGTTGGTGGTACTGCAACGTAACGCCGTCCTGGCACACGGCCTTGAAGAAATCGGTCCAACGGTGTTGCTACCACACATACCATCTCAGCCTCATTCCCTTCCCCATAGCTAGTACAGCACCTCCATTAAAGGGTAAGTTCAAAAGCAAAACCGAGAGGCCGTGAAGGCGGAGCAAGACCATGCGGTAATGCAACGCTCACAGGCTCGTCCCCTCCCCAGCCGGGGGAGCAGCCCCCAAACATGGAAACCCCGGCCCCGAGAGGCCAGCGGCCCTATAGCCGCCCCGCCTGCACATCACATTAGCTGAATTACGGTGAGGGCGCGGATGGTCCCTCGCCCAGGACAAGGAGAAGCGGTAGCGACGTTTAACCCGGCAGCGGGGCAGAGGGCCCAAGGAGCGGCCGGCTGCGCCCTCACCCAGACCAGCATCTGCGTTCCCATTCCCTACCCGCCCACTCATTACCTACGCGGCACCTGGCGGTTCCAGCTGTCCGTGCGATCGCTGCCCACCGCCCACCACCCACCAGTACGAAACGCGCACCGTATCACCACCCCCAGCCCGTCAACCAGGAGAGGCCATGTTGTCTACCTACCCTCCACTTCGCCTCCTCAACGACACGCTGACGTCACGCCGCGAGGTCACCTACTCCCTCCGAGCCAATCAGGAGGTGCTCACGGTGACATCACCTCAGCGGAAGAGGGGTGGGGTGAGGATACTTTTATTTCCTTCTGTGTTTGTGTTTGTCTCTGCCTGTTCCTGGCTCCGGCCCTGCCCGAGCGTTCCTCTAGCACTTTCTGACCCTCTCCTAACTGGGTACAACGACGGACTCCTCCGGGATGGATGAAGGTGGCGAGCCGGGCCCTAAGGGGGCATTTTGCTCCATACGTCTCAGCCTTTTTCCTTAGCAGAGATGGCTGCCTCGTCACCTGCCCTTGCTCCCCTCACGAGAGGCTGCATGCCCGCCCGGCACAGCTGAAGAGGCACTCCTGCTGGATGCCCTGGAGCATAGCACTTTCCCCCAAGAGCAGCTTTGGCAGCAGGTTTTCAGTCTTTTGAGAGGGCCTTGGTACGAAATTAAGGTGTTTTGTTCAAAATGGAGGTGGTAGTTATGTGTGTGAAGGAGGATGTAGAGAGGAGCATTAATCATAGTAAATCACGACTGAAAACAGCTAAAGACTGTTATCCCTTAGGTGTTTTATCCTCAGGAGAAGCTGGAAAGCCTGATAGGTTCTTTACTGGGTTTTTTTTTTTTCAATTTGGTTTTTTGCAGCACCCTTGTCTTTGACGTTTGTTAGGTGAAAAGACACCAAAAAAAGGCATAAAAGAAATGCCATATTTTTCAGGAAAATAGTATGTTTATTGATTTTATGTGATTTGAGACACCAGAGGGTTTCAGGTGGTCAGGAGCTGGCTTTCTTTTCAGTCTGCCTGTACATCACACTTTTTTCCCCGTCTTCCTTTTTCTTTTCTCCACAGTGTTGTTCATTGGTGATCATTTGGTTTGGGATACTCTTAATTTTTGCCTCTATAAGCATAGGAAAAAGTTAATGATCCATGTGAACATAAGGAAAAGCACACATCCATCCACATCAGTTTTAAGACAGCATAATCATACAAATATTTGTATGCCCTTTATTTCCCCTATAATAAGGGAGTTTCTTGGTGGAGAAGAGTACCTCAAAGTTTGACTAAGCACCTCATTGTGCACTGGGTTCTTGTATTCACTCAGAGAAGCCAGATGATAAAGCCAAGCTACTTAAAAGGGTCTCTTTAAGGGAAACCTGGGATGAAGTTTTGCAAAGTGAAGCCAGTGCCAGGCATTATTTCCTCTGGTCTAGCAGTGGAAGGAGAGGAGGAAGTGTTTTATGATTGTTGTATGGAAAATCATGCTATGAAAAGCCAGTGTCCATAAAGGAAACAGAGGAGTCCTGCAACCTTATTCGAATAAAGGGAGAGAGTCCACTGGGGCACATGCCTGTTGTAAATACATATTATAATATTTGCAAATTTTTGCAAATTTGCTTTTTGCAAATATTAAAATGGATTCTATGTGTGTGATGTTAAAGTAATTTGTTATAAAGATATAGTTTTTATTTCTGTTCTTAATTAAGCTTAGTGAAATAGCTGATATAAGTATGCTTGTGTTAAAATGCCTGCTTGGATGGGATAACATGCAATGAACATATGAAGAAGCCACCTGCTACAGATAGGCCAACTATCAGCACTCACTCTCTGAAGACAGTGTGGACCAAGGCCCAAAAACTGGAGATTATAAGAATGGACTAAAAACCACAACCAAGGAATCCACATGCTCTAAAAAGGTGGAACCAAGGAGGAGCCATGCTAAACAGATCTTGGAACATGTAACCTAGTTTGGGAAGAAAGTTTACTATGCATAAGGGTCTATGAATATGTAACAGACTGATGTAATAGAAATGGTATATAAAGAGTGTTTCCAAACTAGCAGGTGTGGTCTTGGCTAAGTGCCAAGATGCACCCAGCCGGTCATCATACCCTTTGCTCTATGGTCCTTGTCTCCTATTGTCCTTTATTAAAATTTTTAGATTTTCACAGGAGAGTGAACATGTTTTTCACATGCTCTCAGGGTTTTGGTGGGCACAGCCTCCTTTTATCCCAAATTCCCAGCTGCATGTTGCCCCCTCTTCCTTTTCCCACTGGCTGAGGTACTAGGAAGGTACTGAAACAGAATGGAAAATTTCCAGAGTAGAAATCCATTTCAGATTTAGGTGAAATGTGCTTTGAATTATTAAGTCTGTAGCATAGCTGTTTGGTCTGCGTTCAAGACTGCCTGTTCTCGCAAAAAACCTATGCTCGAAAAACTGCTTCAGCCGAAGGACTGAGATAAGAGGGGGGCCCCTTGAACTTTGAAACAGACGGAGACCGGGGCTGAGGCTGCGGGAGACAGGGCAGGATGACCCAGGAGTTCTTTCTGTATTTTCGAAAAAAAAAAAAAAAAACCTAGCTGCAAGTGTAACGGGAAATGAGTAAAATGAATATGTATGAACCTATTGTGAAATTCTATGCATATGAATCAGAGTAAGCGAGATAAAAAAGGATTGGGAGTTCTCAGGGGTGCGCATGTCCTTTAGGGGGAACAATGATCCCCACATGCATCCAGCACTGTAATAAACATACCGGCTTTACAACTTTTATAGTTGTGGAGTTAGTTAGATTTTTTTTCTTTCCGCAAATCAGTACAGCCTTCCCGAACCGCCTACCACATATCCCCCCTTGAACCTACTGTTTTACCCCAAGGTTCAGAAGTTCAGCCTTGTGTAGACCCCACTTGACTGTTTCAGGACCCAAGCTGTCTGGGCCCTGTAACAAACCTGCTGCCCAAAGTTAGTAGAGACATAAAGACCTATTTCAAAGACGTTAACACCCACACCTTCACCCACAGAATTGTTTGTAAAGACATTAGCACACATCTTCCCGATCACTGTGGTCAGATTTTCCCACAGGAGATATGTAGAACTTCAGATTGTGCATGTTACAATCAACAGGAATATGCTCACAGGCTGTCTCAGTAAAAGATCACTGAGCTGGTTTGGGCTGGGGTAGAGCTAATCTGCTACACAGTAGCTGGAAACGGTGTTGATAATACGGGGCCTCTCCTATGCTTAAATTGACGGGGTCCGGGGAGGCCGCCAGCGAGAACCGCCGATCCGTGAAGGGTAGCGGGGAACGGACAAGTGGCGAAGCCGGGAAGCTTCGCTCTGAGGTCCGCTGGGGGCGCCGCCGCGCCCCCGACGGGGCCACGCTGCCTGGCAGCCGCAGAGGGTGAGCAAGCTCGCCGCCATCCTTCCTCCGGTTGCTAGGAAACGAGACTCGGACAGGGTGGGACAGCCGTCGCAGAGGCACGATGTGACTGTCGTAAAAACATCTCGGAGGAAAATGTCGTGAAGCGCAGTCGGTACGGTCTGTGACGAAGAGAGTGACCGGGCCTGGCTCCCCGCACTTATTTGCCCCGTACCCCGGTGGCCCCCTCCCCCTCTTGCTCCATGTGGGGCCCAGGTTGGGCTCTCGGATTCTCCTCCTTCTCCTCCTTCTCCTCCTTCTCCTCCTTCTCCTCCTTCTCCTTCTCCTATGGCCCGGAAAACAGTTAGCAGGAAGCGGAAAGCGGCGACGGCTGCCGCCGGGGGGCTCCAGGGGGAGCAGGTAGGCTGGGGAGCGGGAATGGGTGTATGAGGGCAGAAGCCCATATGGCGGTGCCTGGGGTGACCCTGACTGGGGGTTGCCGTGTCCCGGTGCCCGGTTGAGGTAGGGGAAAAGGGTGGGGTCTTTCGGTGCCTGGGGATGGTGTCCTGGGGGGGAGATGGTGGGAAGGAGTACTCCCGGCCACGGTGGCTGTCGGTGCGATACAGCGGGCAGTTTCCCCCCGTCTCTGCTCCCTGCCCCGGTGGCCCCGGTAGCTCGGGGAGCTCTCTTCGGCCCGTAACCGCCGAGTCTCCGCCGCCCCAGCGCTGAGCGTTACTGCGAGGCCACCCCAGGCCGGGCCGGAGGAGGCCGATGTACGGCGCGGTCAGTATCAGATGCCCCCCGCGGTGTCACCTCCAAACCTGCCGAGCTCACGCCAGGAGGCTGTCGGGGCTGCTTTTCCGTTTAAAGTGCTTCTTGGCTTCCTCTTGTTTCTATAAGCTTTTGGTGTCCCAACGGTGCCGAGCCGGGGTGGATTGTTTTCAGTATTATGGCAGTGTTACTTATTTAGCAAATATTTATGCTTAATTTTATGTTGCTGAAGGCTTTATCACAATTTATGAGTTAATCTTCGTGTATGGTATTATATGGGTAGTTTGGAAGGCTTCAGTATTTTGCTGAGAATATATTTGAATTTAGATGACTTGTGTCTTAAGTTTGTTCTAGTTGCTTTATCTAAGTTTAATGCTTCTTTTCCACAGTATGGGTGGGATCACTCCATTCACAAAAGGAAAAGACTCCACTGGGTGAAAAGGTCTGTGGTGTACTACCTGAAAGGTAGAGAGGTCAGGATGCAGAATGAGTCCAGCTATCACCACTTGTTGCATGGATATGCAGCCCAGCAGCTTCCCAGCCTCTTGAAGGAGAGAGAATTTCACCTTGGAATCCTTAATAAAGTATTTGCCTCCCAGTGGCTGAACCACCGGCAAGTGGTGTGTGGGACAAAATGCAACACAGTAAGTGCCACCTATCTTGTGCTTCTTGCTGTTAATCATTCTACCCCCAAATGACACTTACCATAATTGAAGTATGTAGATAGCCAAGGAATATATTAGGAAATAATTAGGTGTGGATTCCAATTTGTGCGCAATTAATTTTGAATGAAGGTAATGCTTAACGATCACCCATTCTCATCTGAAAACATGGCACTATGCGTATGGCCTGAAACCTGAACATGAGGCCTTTAACTCATGCAGCATCTGTCTAGTCCACGTAGAGTGATTTACATCTATTTGCAGCATGGCAAGCAACAGTAGAGTTTGATCTTTCTTCCTGTCCTGCAAATGTAAAGTTAATGAATGATGTTAGCTTTGCTAAATGGTAGCTAACATGCTTGGCAAAACTTGCTAGTAAGACTCTATTTTTATTGTGCTCAGTCTTTTACCATTTGGTTTTATATATGGTTCTGTGCTGCTGACTTGGGTCTGGAGCATCTCTCTTATGAGGAGAGACTGTGGGAGCTGGGCCTGTTTAGTCTAGAGAAGAGAAGACTGAGAGGGGATCTCAATTAATGCATATAAATATCTCAAAGGCAGGTGCCAAGAGGATGGTGCCAGACTCTTTTCAGTGATGCCCAGTAACAGGATGAGGAGCAATGGCCATAAACTACAACACAAGAAGTTTCACCTCAACATGAGGAAAAATTTCTTTACATTGAGGGTATCAGAGCACTGGAACAGGCTGCCCAGGGAGGTCACGGAGTCTTCCTCTCTGGAGACATTCAAGACCCACCTGGACATGTTCCTGTGTCACCTGCTCTGGGTGGCTGTGCCTTAGCAGGGGGTTGGACTGGATGATCTCCAGAAGTTCCTTCCATCTCTAATGATTCTGTGACTTCAAAAAGTTGCTACAAAACTAAAAACTATGGTTAAACTCCAGATATTCTTCAAAGTAGCTAGAAATGTTCCAAACTAAAAAAAAAAAATAATTTAGATCTTCAGGATTATTCTTTTGCTTTTCCAGTTTGTAATTTTTTTTTCCCACTCTAAATCTGTTTTTAGTGTTTAAATAACTTCCCTTGCTTATGTATCTTTACATGCTTTAGCAAAATTTGAAATCTGTTCGGACTCTGTTATTGTGGCAGGGAGTCCCCAACGCGGGGAATAAAGAGCCTTGACTCCGTGATTGCAGAAGGCTGAACAAATGCTTTATTAAGCTATACTATACTATACTATACTATACTATACTATACTATACTATACTATACTATACTATACTATACTATACGTACTATACTATACTACACTACACTACACTATACTATACTATACTACATACTACACTAATACTATACTACTACTATACTAAAGAGCAACCCGTGACCCTTACAGACAGTCACAACACAGCTTTGACCTAATTGGTCAAACAATCAAAACCACCATCACCAAAGTCCAATTAAGAAACCACCTTTTGGTAAGCAATCTCCATAACACATTCCACATGTGCACAACAACAGATGCAGAGATTAAGATAAGAATTCTTTTTCTTCTTACTCTGAGCTTTCTCACAGCTTTCCCCAGGAAAAATCCTAGGAAAGTTGTGCCTGCTGCTCTCTGTGAAGAGAGCTGTGGCCACACTCTGTCATGTTTCAGATTTCATATTTCCAAAGCATCCCTTTATAGGAAAATATTAAAATAATGTAGTATGTGATTAATAAATGGAGGAGATCATACTTCTTAGGTAATGCTCTCTCTGCTGGAGTTAGTGGCCCAACTTCATTGGCTGAGGTTTCAATGTCATATATGAAATTCTTATTGAATTAGTGCAAAATCCCAAACCTGTTCTTTGTGGGTTGGTTAGTACCACAGAAATGAATTGAGCATTGTAGAGAATGTATAGATCAAGCAGCTCTAAAATCTCAAAGTCTATCACTAGGTGTGATTATTTCATTGACTCAAGTTTTGGTTTGTTTAGGTTTTTTTTTTTTTTTTTTTTTTTTTTTTTTTTTTTTTTTTTTTGTGAAAGCCACACTCAGTGATCTGACCTGCAAGGCTCAGTGTTTTTTTGGTTTTGTTTGTTTTGTTTTTTCATTTCAGATATTCTGTTATTATTCATAGTTACATAGCAGGAGGCTTTCATGCAGTAGCTCTTAAGAAGCAAGGCCTAGCTGTATAAACAAAACAGTCTTTTGACAGGAATTAAGTCTGAAATAGAATCTCTCTACCTTCAGTTTCCATCTGTGTTCATTGCCTCGATCTCAAGAGTATTTGCTTTTCTGTGAACTGCATGTGATACCCATGTCTGTCTTCAGAGTCTGGTAGTTTCTGTGCCAAGTATAGTGTGGGTGGTAGAGATGCCCTTTAGCAAGCAAAGTCTCTCACTTCTCCATCCTTTGTCATCTGCCAACATGTGCTGTCTCCCAACCTCCTGAAATAAAATGTGGAGGGCAAGACACAAAAACTGACAAATGTGATTTTGGCACTGAACAAATTCAATTATATCAAAGTGTGTGCCCATTAGATAGTGCTTCAGAGTTTCACATCAAGATGGATTGTCTGATTGTGTGGTCTTGTCTCCAGAAATGTAGTTCAGTCAGTCAATTTGTTACCAAATATCTGAAAACCAGAATGAGATTCCTTAACACCAGCTTTTTGTGTTAAAGAGGGCATCATTTATTCATGCGCCTGAAAGGGCATGGAGGATCACTCCTTCCTAACATGCCCCCCTGATTTCTACAAATGTGTTGCTAATATACAGTCGCTACATGCATATTATAATTTGCCCATTACCATAAAAATCCTCCCCATGTTCCCCAAGTTCCCAAACTCAGTCCTTGTTTTGGCTGTAGCTGCATTCTTAAACCACCTCTAACGTCCTTGCTTGGAGAACAATTTCTGCATGCCTTGCTTCTCTGCTAAAGGTTCACAGTCACAGTGTCTTTCTACTAAAAGCTCACAGTTACAGTAGAAATTGAATTAACCTTCTTGGTATCAGATTCACTGGCTTCTTTTACCACTGCTCACTTCTCAGACGTTTCTTCATATCATGGATTGTTTCTCTGCACTCTTTCAAGTAGGACATGTGAGGCCATTACCCACTTGCATTGCCTCTACAGCACAACCTGGAAGTAGATTTTGTGCTAAGATTAGTGCATGTTCTGATCTCCACCAGAAAGCAGGCGTACGTTTGAGATCTTAGTGTTTAAAGAGTCCATGTTTCTTTTGGGCTTGGCATTTTATCAGTAAATATGTATTGCTGCAGAACAGAAGCCAAGCATTCTGTTAACATAGAAAAAAGAGGTGTTTATAATCTAAATAAAAGTAAAGACTGGGAAAAATTCAACAGTGCTACTCAGTGTGACCAGTGGGGGTATTGGTATAATGGCACTGTAAGCATTGTCTTGCGTCTGTTAGCAAAAAGCAAATCTGAAGGAAAACAATAACATCATTTTCCAGCTTGGCTGAGGGTGAAATTTTTGTCTGAAGTTGTACTTTTGCAGAATAGGATGTTCCCACCTGCTTGTTCTTGCTGGCACTGATGTGTTTGTAGCTGGGGAATCAGCTGCATCAGCTTGCTGCTTTGTGCAGATGGGCTTTCTTGTAGGGTTAGTTTTACTGAGACAGAGATATGCAGCTGATCTCATAGCTACCTGAGGACTAGTTGCTGTCATAGGGGTCCTGAAACTGTTTGGGTGGATGAAGAGGCAAGTGGATTCTCAAAGATTGGCTTAAGCCAATTGTGAAACTTCATCACAGTTGATTTTCTCTTAGTGACTCAATTTTTAGCAGGGCAATGTGTTTATCTTGGGTTTCTTTCAAATGTTAATATGAATGACAAGAATGTGCCTGTGATTTCTGAGAGCAGTATGTGATGAGCTGGGACACAGAGCATGTCAAGTACTTCCTGTGTGAGGACTAAGCAGTCTTTTTCATGCATGTTCTTTATGTTTTGTAAATCTATGTCCATCACGCTTGCATAATAAAAAAGTGCTGTAACTCAAGGTGACACCCTTTGTTTGGCTGATTTGTATGATCAACTAAAAGATAGGACTGCCTGTTCATCTGCTGTTCTGTATGCAGGGGCAGCAACAGAGGTCACAAGAGTCTAAGTGCTGCCTTGAAATGACATTTAGTAGGCCTAGGGTTTAATTTTGCTCTATAAAGTCAATGCTTTCAGTTAAAGATGCATGGGAAAGTCACTTATATTTAATTAATTGGTAATTTTGTTGGGTTCCTGTTTCTCCACTCCCCCAAACTGTTGTCTCCGAAAGGCAGGTCATAAAATGGAAGTATACTTGATAAAAGAGCCTGGCAAACTGTTCTGATCACAGTATTGTATATAAATTAAGGATGGATTTTCCAGTTCACACTCTGGTTGATAGATACTTGATTCCTTGCCACAGTCTTTACTTTTGGCAAACTGATTAATGAAGTTCCTTAGTTAATGAAGCAGGGCAGTTTCTAACTTGACTGTAAGCAGTTTGAAAAGGGGACAGCTGCAGTGTTGCCTTTTTCCCAACCTGGAAATGAAACTTGAGATAATTTTAGTAAGGGGGTAATATAAAAGAGGATCTTTATTTGAAGGCCTTCAGAGGCAGTTATGGAAAGATGTCCACAAAAGCCCGCCCCTCCCAGGGGTGAGTACATATTTATACGTATTAGGAAATTAGCATAATTGATAAAAAGCACCAATTAGGAAGACAAGCAATGATTTAATTTCCCCCCAGGTTAAGCCCCTTCTCTGGAGTTCCCCCCTCAGCACTAGCTGTATTTTGTCTATGAAAATGTATCTCTGAGAGTTGTTCTTGGCCTTGGTTCCCAGGAAGAACCAAGATAGCACTGGGGCCTTGTACGCCCTGGGGCTTGGAGCTCTGGAATTTGTTTTGTCTTTCTGCCTAGTGAAAGGCCATGGAAAAGTACTGGGAAAACAAGCCACTAATACAATAGGCTACAAAGCTACAAATATATGTGTGAAGAATACAGAGAATATAGAAAAAAGTGTAAAACCCAAAGAGCATAATTCCCCGCCATTTTGTAGAGACTAACAAGACTATCCTGTTTAGTCTCTGCTCTATATTTAACCAGACCACTGGTTTACACAACCAGCCATCCCACTAGTTGTTATACAGCTGCCAACTAGAACAATAGCTACTATGAATATTTCTTTTATCCAGGTTCATTTTGGTGACCATGAAGTGAGTGTACTGAAGATAGTCAAGGTTCAGTGAGCTCCTTTGAGAGCTACCTGGTGTAGAATTTGACTTTGCTTTAAGATTTGAACCAAATTCTTAATTCTTTCACTCTGATCTGCATAAGAACAACAACCAGTGTTAATGATCCAATACCACCCTGACAAGTTGTTCTTATGAAGAGTTTTTGGATACATTTTGGAATAGAGCTGCATGCAAAATTTTAGGGCCAAATCAGAATCATGGTTACCAACTGTGCAGATAAGAGGCACAAAAGAACAATTTAAATCACATCATCCTGATTTGTATCAGTCTCTGTTTTCCAGCTGTCTCAGGAACATAGGTCTTCTTAACTCTGGAGCAGTGAATTCGGGGTTCTCTGCCAGCATCTCTGGTTTTGGTGAGAGTAGTCAGGACTTAAAATGGCCCTTTCCACTTAGCTTGTAAGGTTACTGTCTCTCCATTTAATATAGACTCAGTCTCCAGGCTGGAACAGATGGGCAGGTGTGTCTGGTCTTATTTATGTAGATAACATGATGAATCTCTGGAGTTTCTGCAAAGTAGAACTTAAAAGCTGTTAAATACCTCTGCAAGTCAATTTTCCCCTCATATTAATTTCTCCCATAATATACACAATTTGATATGGCCTGCCATGCAATATTTCATAAGGACTCATGTTATCTCTCTGCCTTGGTTGCATGTAGATTCTCAGTAAGGCTATAGTCAAGACTTGAACCCATGTAATTGATATTTCTGACAAATTTTACTAATCTGTATTTTGAGGGTTCCATTCACGCATTCAGACTTAGCACTCATCTGGGGTATGTAGGGAATTTACAGATCCCAAACAATTCCCAACATTTGACTAACTTCTCCTATCACCAACCCCAAAGGAAGCCTGTGGGAAATAGGACTCCTGTACGACTAACCAATATGCTTTAGCAGAAGCCGTTTATTGTTTACATTATGCACTTATTTATACATTCTAAAACTACTGCACACACTAGTCACGCATTTCTTCATTGGTGCCTCTATCTTGTCCACACATTCTGCACGCACTCTTCAGAGTATGTGATTGATTACAGTCCAGATGGTTCACAGTCCTCTGTTATCTAGTTCTTGCAGTCTTGGTATTCTGTTTCTCAGCCTGTTCTTTCTTAATTTAGCACAGTTTATGTCTTAGTAACCTTGATGAATTCCAGAGGCCTCTGATAAGAATAACTAGATATAGTTTGGCTGGGGCACAATGTTGCCTAAGTTGTTCAGATACATTGCTACAGAAGCCCAAACCTTTGGAATTGTATGATTGAGTAAAATTTTCACCACCTCTGTTGTTGTGTTAGTGTGACAGGGGTAAGCCTAGGATCATCCACTGACGGTGTTAACCAATACCAATACATACCTGTTTCCTTCTTTGCTTGGTAACTCAGCAGAATCTATTTGCCAGTGATCTCCAAGAAAGCCTCCTGCTTCTGTTATTTCTAGCACAACTCTTTTGCCCATGTTTGGGTTGTTTCTATAGCAGATTTCACATTTGTTTGTTATAGACTGTACCATATTAGTCATTTCCCTTTCTATTATTACTTTCTTCAGCTGTTTCAAAAGGTTCCCTGTTCCCCTATGAGTGTCTTCATGTTCTCACTGAGGTGGGACTACAACCTGTCCCTCTGGTGTGACAGTCCATTCACTTTCCTCGATTTCAGCCTTTGTGCTAGAAAACTAATGGTCCCTTTGATCACACTTTGGGGCAAACCTTGTGTCCTGGTTTAGGGCAAATTTGGGAGAAAACCTCCAAAGGGGTTCCTCTAGAAAGCAGATTCAAGCGGCCCCTCCCACAACTGGTTTGGGAAAAGATTTCCTTGGAGAAAAGTGGAAAAAAAACCTGTTAATTTAACAAGCAAAGTATTCACCAGCACAAAAAAAAAAAACCCAAAAAAACCAAAAAAACCCCAATATTAAACAATAAAACCTCTGGCCACTTCAAAGACATGAAAAACTCAGAACGTCCCCTTTGTGGGCTGTAGCTCAGCTTACTCAGTCTCTTATCAGTCCCTCCAGTGCTGGAAATGTCATGACCTTGGCCCAGCCTGGTGGGCCACAGGTGCAAGCTGCCGGTGCTCTTCTGGGTGTTCAGTCCAGAGCGCGTTTAAACAGTCCCAGGGAAAAAAACCCCACAGTCCAGGGAACTTCTCTGCCTCAGCTAGCTAAAAACTAAATAAAAGCAAAGGAAAACTCTGTCCCACCGTCTGTCTGTCCGTCCGCAGACAACACAGTCCAGGAGCAGGACTGTGGAGGAGTGAGTACAGTGTCTGAAAACAAACTGCACGCTTCTTCTCTCACCCTCCCTCCTCTCTCAGAACCAGTCTTAAAGGTGCAAAAGTTATTTCTGGGCTAAACAGACAAATGGGGATACAAGCATCATAAAGTCACCCCAGGACACTCCACCGCTTACCCCCATATTGTCAGCTTACTACCAAAACTAATATATATTCTAACTCTACAAATACATACATTTTACATACGTTTATATACAGTATACAGCTATACACAGACAATGGCAGTAACATTCAGCAAACAGTGATATTTACACATGGTTCTCACCCAACAATCACATCTCCCTGAGGTACGCATCATATTGTTCCATCTTTCTGCATTATCCACCATGTGCAACCTGATCCCTGAGGAAAGACAACCCCATGAATGGGTTTGTCTGTACTCGAGGCAGAATTAATCAGCACGGTCTTCCCCAAAAAACCTCTGACATGTACCACTGGGACTTTGTGTCCATCTGCTGTATGCAGGGGCTCAGACTGGGCAGGGCCTGCTCAGTTGGTGGAACCTCGGGTGTTAACTAGCCAGGTGGCCCTGACTAGATGCTCTTCCCAGTTTTTGAAAGATCCCCCACCCAATGCGTTCAAGGTGATTTTTAACACTCCATTGTACCTCTCCACTTTGCCTGCAGCTGGTGCATGGTTAGGGGATATGGTACACCCATTCAATGCCATGTTCCCTAGACCACGTGTTGATAAGGCTATTCTTGAAATGAGTCCCACTAGCATCTAAAGGACTTACTTTTCAAGGCCTAGGATGGTGTTATGGCCATAGCATGAGGTACAGGGTGGGTCTCCAACCATCCAGTGGTGGCTTCTACTATTGTGAGCACATAGGGCTTACGTTGGCGTGTCTGGGACAATGTGATGTGGTCAATCTGCCAGGCCTCCCCATACTTATATTCGGACCACTGCCCACCATACCATAGGGGTTTCAGCCACTTGGTCTGCTTGATGGCAGCACGTCTCACAATCATAGATAACCTGAAAAACAGTGTCCATGGTTAGATCCACCCCTCGGTTTCGTGCCCACTTAAAGGTCGCATCTCTACCCTGATGACCTGAGGCATCATGAGCCCATCTAGCTAGGAATAACTCTCCCTTGTGTTACCAGTCTATCTTTGACACCTCTATCTTTGCAGCCTGATCTACCTGCTTGTAATTTTGGTGCTCCTCATTAGCTCTACTCTTGGGGACATGGGCATCTACGTGGTGGACTTTCACAGGTAGTTTCTCTACCCTGGTAGTGATGTCTTTCCATTCCTCAGCGACCCAAATTAGTTTTCCTCTATGCTGCCAATTAGCCTTTTTCTACTTCTCCAGCCACCCCCACAGACCATTCGCTACCATCCATTAATCAATGTAGAGATACAGCTTTGGCCACTTCTCTCTTTCAGCAATGTCCAGGACCAGTTGAATTTCTTTGGGTTCAGCGAGTTGGCTTGATCCACCTTCTCCTTCAGTAGCCTCTGCTACCTGTCGTGTGGGGCTCCATATGGCTGCTTTCCACTTTCGTTTCATCCTTGCAATGTGGCAAGAACCATCAGTTAAAAGAGCGTTGTTGGAGTTCTGGATGCTGAGAAGTTTAAACTTTCTGTGCTGACAGAATCTGACTCCCAGGAGAGCACTGCATTTGACCTGAGGCCATGGAGGAGGCTTCCAAAATTGATAGCACTGGGATTGCGGCTGTGTAGTTGATTAGAAGTGTGTGATATCACAGGGTGGAAAACTTAGAGTTTAAGGTTTTAGAATGTAGTAATATATGTGAAGCAAGATGGAGGTTTTAGGGCAGAGGCTAGTCCTTCTTCTTTACCTTCTTCACCTTCTTTCTTCTTCATGGGTTGGGGTGGTATTTTGTAATTGGACAGAAAAGTCCGCATTGTGGACTTTGAGTGATCAGTTATTGGGTTAAAAGTGAAAATAATTTAGGTGTCATTTCTTAATTGGATAGTTTAGCCTTAAAAGACCTTGTAATAAAAGATAGATAGCCATTTTGTGCCTTGTTAGTGAAGAACTGCAGAATTCACTGCTGTTAAACTGTAACAAAGATAAGAAAAAATAAACATCTAAGCCTGAACGTGAACTATTGTCTCAAGTGCCTTCTATCTTGATCTCAGCAGAGGCAGAAAGAAGCTGAAAACCAGCTGAGCGTAACATGTTACTTCTGCTGGCAGTTGGTTGTATGGTGGAGCTTCTTCAGCACATGTCACTTCTTATTCCTCTTTGTCAGCAAGACCTAAGTTTTCACCTTCAGGCCAATTTGTAATTATCTCCAAAATCCCAGGGCAATTCATTTTTCCAATATGGGCGCACTGTGTGATGGGAGCAATCCACTTGCTCCAGGTGGCATTGGTGGCATGGTGGGTAGAGGGAATCTTTGTTTTGAACATCCACTTCAGCACCAGTAGTCAGGGTGCCAGGAGTAGTTGTGCTTCCATGCCAGTCACCTCCGAGGCAGCTTGGACTCCTTCACAGGCTGCTAAGATTTCCTTCTCTGTGGGAGTGTAGTTGGCTTCAAACCCTCTGTAGCTTTGACTCGAGAATCCCAGTGGTTGGCCTCAAGTCTCCCCCGGCACCTTCTGCCAAAGGCTCCAGTGTAAAAAAGCCACGGGGCTGCTCCCAGCCGGATAGCTGGATCGTTGCAGGATCAGGGTGCCCCAGGCAAGCAGTCTTGGGCCGGATAGCTCAGCCTTCCGGAGGCTGGGTGCCCGAACCTGAACTGCTGTATAGCCGTGGCTACCTTAGCAAGCTCAGTGATTATAAGCTCTTAGTGATTTTCAGCTCTTTTATAGTTTCAGCTCTTTAGCTTGCTAAGGCGCTCTGGCCAATGGTGGCTTTCAGAAGGGCAGACGAAGAGAAAGAGAGAGAAGAGGCCTTGGCTGGTTCCACGGTGGTTTTATTGAAGGGGTCCATGAAGGGGTTCCGATGACAGCTCTTCTGCCAGAATGGGCCAAGGTAGCCCCTTTTATAGGGTTAGGGGGGCTTGGGAACTGACCAATTGTAAGGGTTAGGGAAAATAGCCTATGGGGTCACAGAAAGATAAGCAGGCCTGGAGGACCTAAGTGAAGACTTCTGGTTTAGTTCCTATGACTTGGCATTTCCTTATCTCTAAGCCTCCAACCGCCATGGGGCTTTAGCTAGCCCCGTGTCTGCTACACTCCAGGACAGACCATGGCTCCCAGCTGCAAAGTAGAGCATGTTCTTCACATCTGGTCCTGTCCTGACTGGGCCAAGGGCTACTGCATGAGCGATCTCCTGCTTCATCTGGGCAAAGGCTTGTTGCTGTTCAGGGCCCCACTGGAAAGTGTTCTTCTTGCGGGTGACCAGGTAGAGAGGGCTTACAATCTGGCTGTACTCAGGAATATGCATTCTCCAAAAGCCTATGGCGCCTAGGAAAGCTTGTGTTTTGTTCTTGCTGGTTGATAGAGACATTGCTGTGATCTTTTTGATGACATCGATGGGAATCTCACGCTGTCCATCTTGCCACTTTACTCCCAGGAACTGGATCTGTTGAGCAGATCCCTTAACTTTGTTCTTGATGGCAAAACCTGCTTTAAGGAGAATCTGCATGGTTTTCTCTCCTTTCTCGAAGAGTTCCATTGCCATGTTCCCCCACACAATGATGTCATCGATGTACTGCAGATGTTCTGGAGCCTCACCTGTTTCTAGTGCAGTCTGGGTCAGTCCATGGCAGATGTGCTTCCACCCCTGGGGCAATCGGTTCCAGGTGTACTGCATGCTCCTCCACATGAAGGAAAACTGAGGCTTGCATTCTGCTGCCAGAGGAATGGAGAAAACCACGTTGGCAATGTCAGTAGTGGCGTACCACTTTGCTGCCTTGGACTCCAGCTCGTACTGGAGCTCTAATATATCTGGCACAGCAACGCTCAGTGGTGGACTCACTTCATTCAAGGCAGGAGAATTCAGTCAGTCTCCATTTTCCTTCAGATTTGCACACAGGCCAAATGGGGCTGTTGAAGGGTGAGTGGGTTTTGTTGACCACCCCTTGTCTCTCCTGCTCACGGATCATCTTGTGGATGGGAATCACAGCATCTCAAGTTTTTCTGTACTGCCGGTGGTGCAATGTTGAGGTGGTAATTGGTACTCGTTGCTCTTCCACCTTCAAAAGTCCTACTGCAGATAGGTTCTCTGATAGTCTAGGCAAGGTGTTCAATTGCTTGATGTCCTCTGTCTCTACAGCTGCTATCCCAAACGCCCCCCTAAGTCCTTTTGGGTCCTTCAAATATCCACTTCGGAGGAAGTCTATGCCCAAAATGCATGGGGCCTCTGGGCCAGTCACAATAGGGTGTTTCTTCCAAACATTTCCTGTCGGGATCACATCAGCTTCCATCAAAGTCAAATCCTGTGATCCCCTGTCATGCCAGCAATAGAAACAGATTTTGTCCCCACATGTCTTGATAGGATTAATGTGCACTGGGCACCAGTGTTGACCACGGCCTCGTATATTTGTGGTTCAGATGTGCCAGGCCAACGAATCCACACAGTCCAAAAAACCACAGTTTTCCCTAGCCTCTACCTGGCCAGAGGCAGGGCCCCTCTAAGCCTGGTTATCCTTCTTTCCCTGGGCACATGTCTTGGAAGTTCCTTCAAGGGGATTGGACATCTTGTCATCATCATCATACCTGGCAGTTTGGCTACGGGCTACTGGAGCTGCTTCCTTTTTGGTGGAACTTCCTCTCTGAGTCTTCTTGTCCTTCAATTCAAGCACCCATTGCGCCAGAGCAGCAGTAGATTTTCCTACCCACCTCCTCATGTTTTCTCTGCAATCATGTAGGAATAACCACAGCTCAGCTCATGGGGTGTACCTTCTCTCTCCATCTGGGGAATGTCTATGTTTGGTGCCAGAACTCCTGATTTGTATTGTTGAGATTTGGAGAAGGTCTTCTTTAATCTCCTCCCTGAATTTATTGTGATTCTCCTCTCTCTTCTAATTTCTGCAAATGTGTTTCCAAAGCTGCAATTCTTGCATGTGTTGGATTGTTGGGGACTAGTTACATGACAAAGGTTACGTAGACATGCTCTGGATAGCTGAGAAGTGGAAAAGTACCAGACCCAACTAATCTGAGGCCCCGCTCCTGTGAAGACACTGTGGCCTTGAGTATAGCTGTATTATGATAACAAAGATGCTGTAGCCGAGAGCAGAGCATAAGAAAAGAAAGATGAAGTTGTAAAGGATAAGGAAGTAAGAATAACCAATAGATTGTTTAGCTTACAGAATATGCATGAGCTTATTATTTGTTGTGCTTAAATGTCTGATGCTCTAATCAATAAACGAAGCTTGCCGATTCTCATATTGAGATGACCCGAGCCTCCCTCTCTGCGACATTGGACTGTGCACAGCATCTGCATATGCTCGGAGCTTCTTGGCCATATCGAGCTCTGTGTACTCCCTGTCATCCTGCTTTATTATTGCTAAAGTAAAAGAGTATTCTTTTGACCCAAGTCGTACAAGTTTTCACCACATCACGGATGTACATAGTACCAAGTCTGGATTTACAGTGTCTAGGTCATCTGAGAAGACAATCTCTGCCACTGCCATTTCTCTCAGGCGTTGAATCCCTTGTTCTATGGTCTTCCACTGGATTTGCTGCATTTAGTCTGCACACAGATATCTTTGTGACACTTCCCAGGACCCATGCCCAGAGACTGTGAAGGTCAGCCCCCCTCATCATTCCTTGGTCGATAATCAAAGCAGGTGACAGGGATCCCAAATGCCTCACTTCAGTACCATCCAGAATTGTAGCCTCTCCTGCAACATCCCAAAGACAGACTAACCAACTAACTATAGATTCATCAGTTTGGAGTGTAATCCTTTCTTAGGCCACAAAGGTCCTTCAGGGAAAAGGACTCAATAGTGACTTCTGATTTATGTTAGTTTTTGGCTTTGAGGGTCCTTCCCCTGGATCATTATCATTGTCCACTGGCCGATCAGTTTTATATGTGTGTTTTCCACCTGTCATGGTAGGAGCGATGTCACAACAGGACATGAAATAAAATTACACACATGCTGGAACCTCCAAGGTAAAAAGAAGGGCAGTTTATTTTCAAACTCCAATATTTATAGACTTTCCAAAGTGACAGTGGATTGGAAGATGAAATTGCCACCTCTCCAATGACACTGGTCAAACCAACAGTCCATCAATTTTCTCCTCCTCCAGAAAAGAATGCAAAAACAATCATTATTTACATAAAAGTGCGTGAGAACTCTATTACAAAAAATGTAAACATCAAAAAGCCTAGAAGAACTTAGAAGAACAGGGCAACATCTCACCCTTTTTCCATTTAAAAAAGAAAGAAGAAATGAACAATGTTAAAAGGAAAAATGAACAATGTTCAGTGTCTGCTCATGGAGGAATCATCGGAGTGATCACTCATGTCGTCTGCATCTGAGTCATCACTTGATGATTCATCCACTTGATGAGTTTCAGGTTGGTCACGGTTTCCATTTTGCCTGTTAGCTGGATTCTGTCTCTGCGATCGCAGGTCAGGACGAACACACTTTGAAGGTACCCAGCATACCCCAGTATCTGTGGATACGCACGCATACCCACGACCCAAAGCGATAAGGTCATAGGGACCTTCCCACTGTTTGGTGAATAAATTCCGCACCCGAACCTTCGCTCAAGGCTGATGTGTCTCGTCCAAAGCCTGCAACGAAAGGTGATGATTCAAAATGACAGGATTATTTGAATTCTGCGGCACAGTAAGATGATTGATGGTATACAAAACTTTTGCCAACCGACTATGCGGGGTTTCACCCTGCATTCCCCATTTTTGTTTTTGAAGAACCCATTTCAGAGTACCATGAACATGTTCTACAATAGCTTGACCAGTTGGAGAATGAGGGATACTAAACTTGTGTGACACGCCCCACAACTGCAGGTACTGCCGCACCTTCTGCGATGCATAAGCAGGACCATTGTCGGTCTTCACAGCAGAAGGTATGCCCAGAACGGCAAAGGCCTGCCTCCAGTGGGCAAGGACATGGTGGGCCTTTTCTCTAGTGTTAGCAGAAGCCCACATCGCAGAGGAGAACGTGTCCACCGTGACATGCACATACTTGAGCCGGCCAAACTTGGCAATCTGGGTGACATCGGTCTGCCAAAGCTCCAAAGCCCTAAGGCCTCTGGCCCCTACCCCTGCTGGCAAAGGCAGAGGGAGCGCGTGACAATCATCACACGACTCGACAGTGTCACGAGCCTCAGTTGGCATCAACTGAAACTGCTTCTGCAAGGTATGTGCATTCTGATGAAAAAACCCATGCAATGTCTTGGCCTACGCAAGTGTGTCAGGATGAGGCGCTACCCATGCTGGGTTAGCTGACTTGTCAGCCTTCGCATTACCTTCCACTGCAAACCCTGGCAAGTTGGTGTGACTCCTTACATGCAGAACGTAGTACAGATGAACCCGGGCCTGAATGGCACACCACAAGGTTTTCAGTAAATGAAACAAGGCAGGATTATTGACCTCCTTCAAAACTGATTGACCCAACCGCTGTGTGATGACGGCCAGATAGGCAGAATCCATGACCAAATTGAAAGGTTCCTGGGAAAATTTCTCAAATGCCATGACAGCAGCTCTCAATTCAACCAATTGGGCTGACCCATCCTCATGACCTTCCACTCAGATCCATCCCTCCAAGTAACAATGGCCTTCCCTGTTTTCCCCGAACTGTCAGTGAAGACAGTGGGTCTTTGCACTGGTTCCTGACTAGTTTTGGGCCGCAAAGAGATTTGTGTTAATTTTGCCACCTGCAGTAGCTTGTGGCTGAGCAAATGATAAGTGATCTGCCCTGAAAAGTTTTCTAGAGCACTTTGCAGGGACACACTGTTTGCAAAGCTCTAGTCAAAATCCTCCCGCTATACCGGGAGTATGATCTTTGTGGGATCCGCAGCCATCAATTACAAACACTGTTGCCGGCATTTGATTATCAAGCGAGTGATTAGCTCAAACAATGCGGTTGCCGTCTTCTGTGGCCTATGGGGCAGGAAGACCCATTGCAAGATGTGCAAGGAATTGGACCATTTGTCACTCCATTGGCCAATGATGCCTGTGGGATGCATATCTGGAGTGGTAATGAACACAGTGACATCAATGTGATAAACCCGGCAAGCAGAAACAGCAAGCTGAACCACCTCCAGCACCTGACGTGCCTCAGGGGTCAATGTGCGAAGTGACTTTAAATCAGAGTCTCCCTTTAACAAATCATACAGAGGAGACAGTTATGCATCGGTCAGTCCCAAGTACGAATGTAACCAAGTGATGACACCTACCAATTTCTGGGTATCATTCAGTGTCTTCACTGAATGCACAAATTGCACCTCCTGGTGTCGGATTGTCCGTTCCTCAGTGTCTGGAAGGAGGTAGAAAGAGACTAGTTCTTCATGATAAGGAGGCAATAATTCTTCTCTTTGGGATTTTAGTGTCTTGTTATTGTTATCTCTGTGTGAAGAATTTTTGGATTATCTCATCCCTTTCTTGAACTAGTTAAAAAAAAGTATATTACATAGCATAGTTTCTATTTTAACATTATGTTATAGCCTAAAACTATATTTAACACACTACTGAAAAGGATTAATACAGTATAACTTTTTAACATAACACATATAATAATAATTTTAATATTTGCAAAAGCCAATAATAAAAAAGCATTTTTCACAAAGACTGTGTACAGAAAATCAATCTATTGTTATAGATGAGTAATGAGATGGTTGGCTTTCACAATTAAGGGGTAAACATTATATGTATGTTAAAAGAAGGTTTGTAGATGTATAGTTATGTTACTTTAATATGTCATCCTCCCCCGCATTGTTATCACGGGATGGCCTTGGTAGTTGGGGCATTTGGGGAGGGTTGGCTTGTTGCTATAGTAATACCTGACCTCCAATCAAGATGTAAGAAAGTGATCTCCACCACTAGATTGCAAGGAAGGAGTTGACTGACAAGACTTTAGGAGGGGGTAGCAGTATAAAAGGCGGAGCATCCATTTTGTGGGCGAGCATGTGGCTGATAGTCACAGGGGCTCCCAGCACTGTAATTCTTCTTTATTTAGTTTTTTTTGTTGTATTTTTTGTTAAGGTTTTATAAACTTTTAAAATTTTAAAAAGTGAGCAGTTGTTTCTCACACTATGAAAAGCTGGTGTCCATAAAGGAGACAGAGGAGTCCTGCAACTTTATTCAAATAAAGGGAGAGAGTCCACTGGGGCACATGCCTGTAGGGTTTTCTCTCTCGGGATTTCAGTGGACACAGCCTCCTTTTATTCTAAACTACCGGCCACATGTTGCCCCCTCTTCCTTTCCCCACTGGCGGAGGTACTAGGAAGGTACAGCCTTCCCGAACTGCCTACCTCATATTCCCCCTTGAACCTACTGTTTTACCCCAAAGTTCAGAAGTTCAGCCTTGTGCAGACCCCACTTGTCTGTTTCAGGAGCCAAGCTGTCTGGACCCTGTAACAAACCTGCTGCCCTAAATCAGTAGAGACATTAAGACCCATTTCAAAGACTTTAGCACCCACACCTTCACCCATAGAATTGTTTATAACGACATTAACACACATCTTCCCAATTATGCACTTGTTCAGGGGTGAGGTTCAAAAACATTGGCGGTGCTCACTGTCCTAGGCACTTGCCCTTACTATCCTGCATACCCCATCACTCAGAACTATTCAGCCTCAGGGCAAATCTCTGGGTGATGTTCTTAAATAGTTGTTTAACCTGAAAGAAGACCCGAACTATATGCAGGAACATGCTGGCTCCTAGCAAAAGGGCCAGGTTGGTTGCAGGTGTATGGAAAGGATATTTAAAATCTTACACATTCTCAAATACTACTGTAATCATCCTGGAGGAGAAGGAAAGCAGGAAGACAGGATGGATAGATGGATGTTGGAAGATGTATTCGAGGAGAAAAGGCAGAAGATGTAACTGTTAATAGTTCCCAATAGATGGCTCCTGAGGTACAGATAGGATGGCAGTGGTGAGGACACATACCAGGTTAGTTTCATGACCAGTGGTTCTATCATATCATAGGCCAGTATTATGAAGTACAACAAAATGATAACCTTGGTCCAGGCCTCAAGGATGATAAACATCACCACAGGGAAGACATACTGCAAGTAAAGTGTCACACAACACAACTCTGAGAAAAAGTGCAATGACTGTGGGAGTAAATAAATCAACATTGTGACCCGTGACTATTAAACTAATAGAATGAATGCCTTTAAGAAATTTGTTTTAACATGCTCTGGTCAGATCTGTCATTGTCTCAACGCTTTGATCCCCATTTTGGGTGCCAAAATGGACTGTTGTGGTTTACCCCAACTGGTGGCAGCTAAGTACCACACAGCTGTTCACTCACTTCCCCTCCCCTCCCTGGATGGATGGGGAGGAAAATTGGAAAAAATGTAAAACCTGTGGGTTAAAATAAGAACAGTTTAGTAATTAAAATATTATTGTTATAATAGGAAAAAAAGAAATAAAATCCAAGAAACAGAAGTGATGTACAATACATTTGCTTACCACCCACTGACCCATGCCCAGCCCATCCCCCAATAGTGACTGGCAGCTCCCAGCCAATCCCAACCCCCTGCTTTATATACTGTGCATAATGTTCTATGGTATGGAATATCCCTTTGGCCAGTTTGGGTTAACTGTCCTGGCTATGTTCCCTCACAGCCTCTTGTGCACCTGCTTCCTTATACAGAATGGAAAACTGAGAAGTCCTTGATTTAAAGTAAGCACTATCAAGCAGCAACTAAACATCAGTGTGTTGTCAACATTATTCTCATATTAAATCCAAAATACAGGACTATACCAGCTACTAAGAAGGAAGTTAACATTATCCTAGCCAAAACAAGGATGGATGATTAAAGTAAAACCCACAGTTATTTAATTTAGTTGTTTTAAGAAGGAATGTATACATTTTTCAACCATATTTGCAGCATTTGTGGATTCTACATTTAAAAGAATGTTAGTTCAAAATAGGAAGGATGTTTGACCACCTTGGTTTTCTTATCTGTGTGATAATGACTTGTATCTGCTTTTTTCCTCCAGTTATTTGTAATAGATGTCCAGACTGGTCAAATTACCAAGATTCCTATTCTGAAAGATCGTGAACCTGCCATGGTGAACCAGCAGGGATGTGGTATTCATGCCATTGAGCTCAACCCCTCAAGGACCTTTCTGGCCACAGGTGGAGACAACCCCAACAGTCTTGCAATTTATCGTCTGCCTACACTTGATCCTGTGTGTGTGGGAGATGTAAGTGGGAGTATTTGGGGAAAGTTTATTCTGTCCCAAGAATTACTACTTTGAAGTGCATAAGGTCAAAGCAAGTGTAAAATTTGGGAATGTTATAGTGGAGAGTGAATTTCTGAAAGCTTGAAAATATTCCTGATCAAGTTGTCTTTTTTGACAAGATATCTTAAAAATGAATGAGTACATAAATATATGAGAGGATTTTCAGGGTTCTAAGTCAGATTTCTTCTTTCTTATCCTCATTCAGGTCTACTTCAGATTACTTTTAAGCACTGAAAATGTAACAAAATCTTCACTGTCAAAGTCTCATTGGGGTGATGATGATCTCTGAAACTTTGCTTTAGTGAAAAAGGTCATTTGAGAAGTTGTAAAGATGATTCAAGGCTTTCCCTTCTCCAGTGCAGCTTATATATGTATTATTTCACTGGTGGAACTTGGCTTTGAGGAGTAGTTCTAACCCAGGGGCTTGTGGCAGTTTGATAGACTTTGGTACTAGTTTTATTTTTGAAATATCATGAGGCCTTTTTAAAACAGCCAATCTTAAAAAGAAAACAGCTGAAATGGGTATAGTGGTGTCCTGTAAGCACTTCACTCTTATTTTTCCTTTTTGATTCAGGACTTCGCATAGACATTAATTACAACAGCAGAGCTCAGGTCAGAGTTTCTGCAGTAGCAGGTAACCAGCTGCAGAAAGGCTTGACTGAAGATTTGCATGACTTGTTATTCATGTGCCACTGTGACTGCAGTTTTTCAAACAGAACTAGACCCTTATGGTCTTTTTTTTATACACAGGCTTCTCACCTTCTGAGTAAAAGATTCTTGAAAATTTAATCAGTAGGTCATATATTTCAAACATAATTTTTTTTTCTTTTTAGGGATGTGCATTTGAGGAAATAAAAATAAGCACCTACTTTATAGAAGTAAAGAACACTGCTTTCAAAATGGAAAAAATCCGAGTCCTTAGAATTGAGATTAATTTGTCCTTGGTCAGAGATCTGTTTTTCTATCACCTAATTGCTCTCTATTAATTATACATGTCAAAATCAATAAAAGTTAAAATTACTGTTAGGTACTTAAACTGCTCTAGCTGGATAGTGGAATATTATTTATATGTTTTTAGCATAGGTCTGTCTTTCTGAGTTTGCACTTAAGTATTCTTCACTTTGATATTTTTTGTCTGCCTTGAGACCACTGCAGAATAAAATGGCACAGAAAATCTGTCTTTGTTTTTTCTTTTTTTTTTTTTCTTTTAGGATGGACATAAGGACTGGATATTTTCAATTGCATGGATAAGTGATACTATGGCTGTTTCTGGTAATGTTAATTTTTAATTTTTTCCCCCAGAATTTTATACTGTTGTACAGCACTTGATAGGTCTTAGGGAAGCACCTTTAGAAGGCATTTGAAACCATTTGGAGCTACTTTGCCTATTTAAACCATTCTTGGTCTTAGTACAGCACTTAGCTTTTTAAAATTTTTTTTCTAATTTGTTGAGCCCTGGTCTAGATTGTACTTTTTTTTCTAGTATTAGAGGGAATACTGTTGTCTTTACAGTAGGTGTTTATTGGAATAATTACCAATATAGCCGGATGGGACGTGTCTGGGCTTGACTGGCCTCTGCCAGGACTGACAGACAGCACTCAGCAGGGGTCAGGGTGGGGGGAAAGGAGAGGTGACTGGCACCTGGCAAAGGACCGGAGTACCTGAGACAAACTATGACATCACACCGCAACAGGTGTTGACATGAGAGGGTGTCTTAACACAGTAAGTTCAAGGGAAGGATTCTACACCAGAATAGTTAGTTTATAACTTTGAATACAGCTGAACAGTACTAATTTCCTGAAATCCTATGGAAAACTGATTAATGAAAACTCTGTTTTATCAAGCTATCAGCAAAGTTGTGTGTGCGTGTGTGTGTGTATGTATATATATAGGCACACATACTGTGGGAACTAATACAGAAGGTTGTAAAAGAAAAGGTAAATTACTGACTTTTTAGTCAGTGTAGTTGGATAATCAGTGTAAATTCATAAAGTATTACTTACCTTGAGTAAAGGCAGCAATATGCCATTGAATTAATGTATTAGTTTACGGTCTTTCTGTGCTGAGAGGGTTTAGTATTCCATACAAAGTGTCAAACTGCAGGTGACAGAAAATCTTAACAGTCTCATATAAAAATCAAATGCTTTAACTGATGATTCAGTAATATAAAAAAACCAAAAGCTAACCCTTGAGTTGATCCTTGCAATTCTCTAACCCAAATATCTGCATTAAAAAGCCCATTAAGTGACATTGTGTAGGGAAGAAATGGAGGTACATGTCAAATCTATCAGAGCCGACTTAAATGGAAGTGAGTTGCCTGAACATCAGAAAGGATGGGTATAGGACCTTGGATTAAATCTGTATTGATCTTTGAACCAAAGACATTTAGCTTTCTTCATCCAGTATTGTTGGTCTTACTGATTCATATTTTGTATAATTATCTTCAAATTCAGTAGAAAAATGAAGGAATTCTTGCTTGTTTGGCCTCAGTTCCTGTGTTACATTCTTTAAACAAGAGGTTGAATGAGTTGAATTAACAGTAGATTTTATTTAAATTGGTGAAAATTGTGGTTTTAAATATGTTTCTGTTCAATTCACTAATGTGTGTATACATATCCATAAACATACTGTCAGAAATCAAACTATCTAGAATTGGTATAAACCTCACTGAGTTTTTTTGTAGGTTTTTGTATTGGTTTAACAGACTGTCAATCTTGGCCTTGGTAAGACAGGCTCAGGCTGAACACATAGGCTATTCAATTGCCTCTGAGTTTATTCTACATGTGAATCTCTAATGGTGATTGTTGTACAGGATCATGGTTTTTTGATTAATCGTAATCAGTTTGAAAACAGATGAGGTGATCTAGCTGATTGGAAACCATGTAGACAAACCAGCTGACAATAAGTTCACAATGTTATGAACTTAACACCTCAGTAAATCATGATTTTTTTAATAATACTTAATATATAGGCACCAGCAGTGTATTCAGTTAGATTAAATGAATCTAAAGTATCCTTTCTTTTTTTAAGACCTCATTGTTTATTGCAGTTCATTTTTTAAAAAGGACAATTATGTATATTTGAAATGCTGTTATGGACTACTTATTCAGGTTCCCGGGATGGTTCGATGGGTCTCTGGGAAGTTACAGAGGATGTATTGTCCAAAACTGATGCCAGGCATAATCTCTCTCAAGTTCCTGTCTATGCCCACATAACACACAGGGCTCTGAAGGATATTCCTAAGGAGAACACCAATCCTGACAACTGCAAAGTCCGAGCACTGGCTTTCAACAATAAGAACAAGGTCAGTAAGATAAGCCAGACAGTTGATTAGTCCTAATGTTAGCATTCAGGAACACATAATCATGGAATGATTATATGCAGGTGCTTTTATTAAGAGCTCTGGGTGTCAGGAGTACACAGACCCAAATCTGACTCCAACATGGTTTTGGGCAGAACATGTTTTATATTCTATCGTTATATAACGTACATATTAATTATTAAACTTACATTGTTCTATTGTATACATTGATTTCATCCAAACATGGATTTCTCGTGATCCCCCTCAAACCTCTAACACAGTTTCGAAACAATAATTATATCTAATCACATCTAACAATTATATCATTTATCATATACTGACTACACAGGTGCAGTTTCACATGATCTAGCAAATACAAGGCCTAACATTTCCCAGGGCGTAACATTTTCCCAGGGCCTATTAAGCCTAACTTTCTTTCTAGCACTCCAAATTTTCTGTGATTTTAAAATCTTTTCCTATCATTCCCCACTTTGAAAGCATTTTCACTTCACTATAAGTGCAAATGTTTTCACTTAATACAGTCCTTTGTTTCTGAGTTTATACTTGATGTTCTTCAAATCCAGGGCTGATGTAAACGTTGTCATGGATGCTATCACGGGCTGGAGAACCAGAAGATGGTGGGTGGGGATCTTGTGTCAGTGCCTTTATTATTTTCAAGTTCCAGAATGTTTTCTTCTGTATTTCTCCCTTTAAGATGCTCTAAACTAACCAAAATGCTAAGAATACAATTAGTAAGATTATCACACTCTCAATGATAGATTTAATCCATGAACTCACATTCCACCCTAACCCTTTGAAGATTTTGCCTAACCAGCTCGTAGTCAAATACTTTTGCTCTTCTTGTGCTTCATGCTCTATTTGTTTCAACTGATTGATGTCATAGTCTACATCTGCAGTTACATTTGGCATGTGGACACAGCAATAATCAATCCATCCCTTTAAAAATTCACACACTCCATGCTCTTTCAGGAGTAACAAATCTAAGGCGAATCAATTTGGTAAAGTCATTTTTGTGGTGGCTTGTAATTGTAAGTTTAGTTCTTTAAATCCTTCCCTAGTGACTCTTGCTAGTCTATCTACCTGACCTGTAAGTTTGCACAGCATCTCTCTATTCTGATAGTTTGCTATAGGACCAAGTAAAGACTCTAGGGCCCACCCAAGTTTCACTCCACTAGAGGGTTCTTGCCAAGTGTCATCTGGATTTTTGTTGTCTAGAACTTCTCGTCTTGCTCTTATCTGCAGAAGTTCATGTTTTCCATTAAATGGGGACTTCTTCCAAATTGGACATAAGGTTGGGAGGCACAAAGTAATTTCCTTTACTTTCCCATCTACAGGCAGATGTGTTGTCCAGGTACCATCGCTTGTTGCCCATACAAATTGTCCTGGACTTCGGATTGTACTCTTGGTACATCCTATGAGCATTTTGTAATTCACTTTACCTTGTTTATGTTCGATCCCTCTCCAGGCACAACCAATTTGTAGGGCTACTACCAGGGGTGGCATTTGTTTTATCTCTAAATCATCAGAAGTGCAATCATAAGTTTTATTTTTATTACATGCCCACCAACTCACTTTGTCTGCCTTCATTCTACTACTAGTGGCAGTGTTTACTACTGCTGGATTTGTCTCATTCTTGGAACCTTCCCATTTAATATACCAAGGAGTGTTTGCCATATACTGGAATTTTTGAAGTATACTCATGGACCACACACTGTCCCAAGGCTCTATCTTACCTTTTTGATCTTTGGCCTCACACTTCCATACCAGAGTGGTTTCTGTAACATTCTCTGTAATCATTTTATAGTTTGGCAAATAGCATCACCATTTTGCAATGCCTCCCGACCATCTGATAGGAGATCCTATTGTGCCATTATTTACAATACAGTCTTGCTGGCTCATAGGTTTCATCCATGTTCCTATTTCCTTCCAGGTTTCCTTGACTACTTGCCTCGACTCGGGTACCTGTTGACATGCAATTTTTTTGTTCTTTTGTATTTCAGGTGGTTTTGACTTTATGATTCCCCAGTTTTTTGGGTCTCCTGCTACCTTCAGTATTGGCAGGCAGGCAGTTATTCTGCTGGTGTTTTGCATTTTGTCAAAGTCTTTGACTAATCCAATCATTTCATTCTCAGCCCGAATTGCATTAGAAACTTTTTATCACCGGCATTTCTGCTTTTACCCCTCTCTTCATTCTAGAATGAAGAGTGGTTAGTTGATCTTTTTGCATCCCACATCCCAAAGACATTAATAACCATAAAATGAGCATTGGCACAATTACTGATAACATTCTTGAAGCATTTAAACACATCTTATCTGCAGCTTTGTTGATTCCACAGTTTACACAGTCCGTGATCCGGGATGGATTTTCTTCACTTGGGTATAGGGAATCCAGGGGTCCACACCGGCTGCTTTGACTGCTGTAAAGGCGGTCAACAGTACCTGATGGGGTCCAGTCCACTTTACTTTCAGCGGTTCTTCGTTCCAATTTTTACTGTACACCTCGTCTCCTGGGTGTATGTCAGGAACTGGATTCTCGAGAGTCAGCGGCCTATTCCACACGAGGGCATTCCAACGCCGAGCTAAAGTTTTCCCAAGAGACAGAACATTATTATACACTTCCTGCTTTTCCGTGACATGTACGTTTGGGTTAGGTTCAGGAGATTCATATGGTTTCCCATACAATATCTCATAAGGACTGACTGACATCCCACTCCTAGGCTTTATCTGAATCTTCAACAGTGCTATTGGCAAAGCTTGGGGCCACTGCAATTTGGCTTCTTGGCATATTTTACTGATTTGCCTCTTTAGTGTCTGATTCACCCTCTCTACCTGTCCACTTGACTGGGGTCTCCATGGTGTGTGGAGGTCCCAAGTTATTCCCAGCAATCTACTTACTTCTCTTACTACTGTGGCTATAAAATGGGCCCCCTGTCTGATGATATCCCTAGGGGTACCCCAAAGCTCGGAATGATCTCCTGTAGTAACCACTTAACTGTTTCCTTTGCTTGGTTTGTGCGACAGGGAAGGGCTTCTGGCCATCCAGAAAATGTGTCAACCCCCACTAACAGATATTTGTATCCTCAAGTTCTTGGCAATTCTACAAAATCTACCTGCCAATAGTCTCCTGGTTCTATTCCTACCCGAATCCTTCCTAGCTGTGCCTGTTGCCTAGCCACTGGGTTTTTCAAGCAGATATCACATTTTGACATGACTGATTTTGCCATTGTTAACATCCGTACCGAGATTAAACTTCGCTTTATCAATTTTACCAATGCCTCTGTACCCCAATGACATTCGTTATGTTTAATTTGTAGAACTTCTCTCATTATCAAGGGGGGTACCACTATCTGTCCTTGTGCAGTCACATACCACCCTTATGAATTCTTTTGTGCATTTAGCAAATGTCCCAATCTCTCATCTTCTACTGAATATTTTGGTTTTGGAGGCAAATTGAATTGAGATACATTTAGTTTTAAAGGTATCAATGCCATTGTTTTTTGCACTTCTCGAGCAACCTGTCAGGCTGTCCAGTCTGCCTTTCGATTTCCCTCAAAAATTTTGGAGTTTCCTGATTGGTGTGCTTTACAGTGTATAATTACCACTTGTTTGGGTTTTTGTAGTGCTTTTATCAGTTGCAGGACTTGATGTTTAATGTGCGTTCCTTGAGAAGACAGCAGTCCTCTTTCTTTCCACAGTGCTCCATGTACATACACCACTCCAAAAGACTACTTTGAGTCAGTCCATATGTTTATCCTTTTCCCTTCACTTAGTTCTACTGCTCTGGTTAAGGCAACCAGTTCTGCCCTCTGGGCAGATGTATTTGGTGGTAGTGCTTTTGCTTCCACTACTGTACTGACTGTTGTTACCGCATATCCAGCGTATCTGGTTCCATTCTCCACGAAGCTGCTTCCATCTGTGAATAACTCTCACTCTGGCTGCTCTAGCAGGACGTCTTTCAAGTCTTCTCTTGCTGAATAGGTGTACTCTATTACCTCTACACAGTCGTGCTCTAATGGGCCTTCTTCAGTTGTGATACCTAGAAACAAAGCTGGATTCAAAAGGTTAGTTGTTTTTAATGTGACATCATCCTGCTCAGTCAGGATTACCTGGAATTTTATCATCCTGCTTAGAGATAGCCAATGGCCAGCCTTCTGCTGTAAGACAGTGGTTACTATGTGTGGTACATAGGCATCTATGTGTCTTCCCATAGTAAGCGTCTTGGCTTTTTGTATCAGCATCACAGTGGCTGCCACTGCTCATAGACATGAAGGCCATCCGGCACTTACATTGTCAAGTTGTTTGGAAAAATAGCCCACCAGCCTTTTCCAGCTTCCCAGAGGTTGGATCAGGACTCCCAGTGCTAGGTGCAGCTTTTAATGTACAAACAGCTGAAAATTTTTAGACAGATCAGGTACCCTAATGCTTGAGCGGTTGTCAGTGCTTCTTTAAATTTTAGGGAGGCTTCTTTCTGTGTTTTGCCCCAGATGAATGGCTACATCTTCTGGGCTTTGTACGGGGGTTTCGCAATCAGTCCATAGTCCATGATCCACAGGCGACACCACCCTGCCATTCTGAAGAAGACTCGCAGCTCGTGTAGCTTCTGGGGCTCTGGAATAGCACAAATTGCTTGGGTATGGTTAGTACCTAGTTTTTGTTGCCTTTGTTAAATTTCACATCCCACGTAGATCACAGTCTGTTGGGCAATTTGTGCCTTTTCTCTGGATACTTTGTAACCTCCCATTCCCAGTGAATTTAAAATCTTGATCATTACCTTTATGCAGGTTGCTTTTTCTTCTGTAGGTATTAGTATATCATCAACATACTGCAACAATAGGTATTGGTCTCTTGGTACTTGCCCATTCTCAGTCCAAATCTCCAGCTCCTTCGCCAGTTGGTTTCCAAATAGGGTCGGACTGTTCTTGTATCTTTGTGGGAGTTGTCTCCAGGTGAGCTGGGTTTTTCTTCCATTCCCTGGATTTTCCCACTCAAAGGCAAACAGTTTCCTACTTTCTTTGTCAAGGGGGATGCAGAAAAAGGCATCTTTTAGATCAATTATGGTAAACCATTTATAGATCTCTTTTACGGATGTCAGCAATGTGTAGGGATTTCCTACCACTGGATAAATGTCTTTTGTTATTTCGTTTATTGCTCTCAAATCCTGCACTAATCTATACTCACCATTTGGTTTCTTCACTGGAAATATTGGTGTATTAAATTGTGATTCACATTCCTCTAGAATTTTGTATTTTAAGAATTTATCAATAATCTTTACTATTCCTTGCTGTGCTTCTGGTTTTGTGGGATACTGTTTGACCTGTACAACCCTCGCCCCTTCTTTTAACTCTTCATGCACTGGCTGTGCCATTTTAGATTTTCCTGGTATATCTGTTTCCCGTACAGAGGGAATCACTGCATCTTCTACTTCCCTAGGGATAGATGGGACCGGTTTTTCTTTGATCATTAAAATTTGTCCCATCTTTGATTCAGGTATTTCCATTAGAAGTTCCCCATTCTCAAAGGTTATTACTGGATCAAGTTTCACCAGCAAATCCCTTCCTAAAAGTGGAATTGGACACTCAGGTACATATAAGAATTCATGCGTTAAAATCTTGTTCTGAAACACAAATCTAAGGATTGCAAGAATGGCCGATTTTCCTCCTTCCCTGTGGTCCCAACTAGTGTTATTTGCTTGTCCCCAATTTGCCCTTGCAAATAATTTAGTACAGAATAAGTGGCCCCCGTATCCATCAGGAATTTTACCTCTTTATCCCCTAATTGTATGGTTAACATGGGTTCCTATACTGATTCCGGTCCTAGTCAGCTGTGATACTTGCCCAGTACCATCGCCTTGGCAACGTCTTCCTGCTGGAACTGATTGCCCTGGTTAAACTGATTGTTTGGGTTGCTCAGGCATTCTCTTTTCCAATGGCCCTCCTGCTTGCAATATGCCCACTGGTTTAAGCTTAACCCTTGCATGACTGCTCCTCCGTGGCCCCTGCCAAACCTGCTTCTACCCAGTTCACAACCACCTCTGCCACGTCCCCTGAAATCTGGGTTCCCTTTTCCTTGTATTACTGCCAAAAGATTTTGCTGCTGCCTTTTACCAGCCTCCTTTTCTCTATTATTGTATACTTTCCAGGCTACATCAATAGTTTATCTAGATTCCTTAATTCCTCCCCTTCTAATTTTTGCAATTTCCTCTTGATATCATCTTGTGACTGCCCCAGGAACATGAGAGCAAGTCGAACCTTCACTTGTTCTGTGTCTATTTGGAGATCTGTATATTTCCTTGCTGCCTCCTTAAGCCTTTCCAAAAACGCAGTATGGAATTCTTTCTTTTCCTGTCGGACCTCATACATTGTAGACCAATTCACAGCCTTAGGCAGAGAGTTCTGAACTCCTATCTGGACCCATTCCTGATATTTCTTCAGCCTCCGCATATGCCCAGGTGCATTAGGATCCCACCCTGGATCCTCGGTTGGAAAATTTTCATCTAGAGTTCCTGTTATGAGTCCATTTCTGATATCCTCCTTTTCTCTTTCCTTGGTTGCCTTAAGTACCATCTCTTTCTCAGTAGAATCCATTAAAGTACCTAATATTACTTGTATATCATCCCAATCCGGATGATGAGTTTTCATAACCATTTTTACCACCCATGCCACCTTATCGGGATTTTCCCTATAAGTCCCAGCCGATTGTTTCCAAATGACTAAATCTGCAGGAGAAAAAGGCACTTTTACAAACACTGGCCCCTCCATTCCTACTCCTTGTCGCAAGGGAGCAATCACAGTCCGCTTTTGTCTGCCCAGGTCTTTTCTAGCCAAGACCTGGTCAAGCTTTGACCGACTTTGAGTCCTGTGAGATACTGGTGTCACTGATTCACCTCCACTATCGCTATCTCCTTCACTTACATCCCCCCCTTCTTTGTATCACAGTTAGATTTTGATCATCTCCCAAGGAAGAGAGATCAGGTGATGGCAAGAGAGGAGGATAAAGAGAGAAGGGGGGAGAAGGACTAGGCAAGATAGAATTAGGTGAAGTAGGAGCAGACGGTGAAATAGGGGCAGGTGAAGCAGGCGGGATAGGGTTAGGTTCTCTTGGTCTTCTTGGAGCTACCTGTAAATCAACATCTGTATCGTTTTTCCTACTCAGACTTTCTTTCAACGCCAAGTGTTCTAGACATTTGTCTTTTAAACAAACCCCACACTTATCACTTGCAGATGCTCTAACCACCATTAATCCACATTCAACCTGCCATTCTGGTTTACCTCACAAATAGAAATACAAATCAACATACGGAACCTTGTCCTATTTTCCTTCTTGCTTACAAAATTACATCAAGTGCAAAATGGTGTTATATTGCAAAGACCCATTCTTTGGCCACTTTTTGCCATCGTCCAAGACATATTCTGGCCACCGTGTATTACAATAATTAATCAACTTAGCCTTACATAACTCTTCCCCAAAATTACGTTTCCAATGTGCTAATAAGCACCCCAAAGGAGAAGTTCGCGGTATGGGGACATTGCCGCCCAAAATCCCTTTAAGCTTCTCCATATTACAACTACAATGCACCACAAATGCTGAATCTGCAACGCTTTCGCGATTGTCTAACGGACAGCACCTAGGCAATACCACCAGGAATTCCTTAGCACGACCAAGCGTAGCTTTCGCTGCGTCTTATTGGCAGGCAACCAAAACAGAGTAAAAGCACCTTACCTCTCTCTCGGGGATGTTGTGAGCAGCGGAGATGGTCACGGCCAACGGGCTCCCCGAGAATCCCTCAGTGCCAGCTGGAGCGTGATCGGGTCTCGAACTCGCTCAGCAGCGCTCACAGGGTCCCATCTGGGTCACCAAAAATGTTGGCATTCAGGAACACATAAGCACGGAATGATTATATGAAGGTGCTTTTATTAAGAGCTTTGAGTGTCAGGGGTACACAGACCCAAAACTGACTCTGACAGGGTTTCGGGCCGAACATGTTTTATATTCTATCATTATATAACGTACATATTAATTATTAAGCTTACATTGTTCTATTGTATACATTGATTTCATCCAAACATGGTTTTCTCATGATCCCCCTCAAACCTCTAACATAGTTTCTCATGATTCATTAAACAATAATTATATCTAATCACATCTAACAATTATATCATTTATCATATACTGACTACACAGGTGCAGTTTCACATGATCTAGCAAATACAAGGCCTAACATTTCCCAGGGCCTAACATTTTCCCAGGGCCTATTAAGCCTAACTTTCTTTCTAGCACCCCAAATTTTCTGTGATTTTAAAATCTTTTACTATCACTAGAACTGTCCATATGTATTTGAAAAAAAAAAAATCATCTAAGTAAAATATACTAGGGAAGCAACCTGGAGTGTGAGTTTGTAAGGACATCTATAATACAAAAACTAGCTCTTACTTTTTCTTTTCTTTTTTTTTTTCTTTTTTTCATAATAGGAACTGGGAGCTGTGTCCTTGGATGGGTATTTTCATCTTTGGAAAGCAGAGCACACACTATCAAAGGTGCTTTTCTGTTGGTGTAAAACTTAAAACATTGCTTCATATTGAAGGCTATTCGCTATTCTTTATTTCCTATAAATGCTTGAAGAAAGAGCAGCAGTGTTTCTAAAACACTGTCCTGGTTCTGGTCAAGACAGGGTTAATTTTTGCAGCAGCCAGGAGGGGCCCAGCCTGGACCCTGGGGTTATTAAATACGACCTCACACCAAGTGTAGAGGGAATGGAAGGGGGTGGCATTTTTCCAGTTTTGCTGGGGTGTATGGTTGGGTGGTGCCAGGTTCTACAGGGTGAGCAATCACGTGTGAATCATTCACTTGTCTTGTACACACTGCTATCAATATTGTTCTTGTTTGGGTTTTTTTTATTATTTCGTTGCTGTTTCTAGTCAATTGTTCTTATCTCAACCCATGATCTTTACCTTTTTTTGCCTCAAAGTCTCCTCCCCATCCCACCGCAGGGGGAAGTGAATGAGCAGTGTGTGGTCTGGGGTGATTCAATGGGAACACTAAATTGGGAAATACCATTCCTAAACCATGACAGTCAATTTGGCACCCAATGTGAGGCATGAAGCATTGAGATAACAACACATCTGACTAGAGCAGGTTGGAAACAAATTTGATCTAAGCATTTGTATTAGGTACGGAGCCACTGGTCACAACTTTGCTTGGTCTGTTCACATTATGGTACCTAACCCTGTATATGTTCCCCCATGTGTCCCTCATGGTGCTCTTTTTCAGAGCAGGGAGAGGGATCAGGATTGCTTTATTGCTGTACTGTGGGGTATCAGTTTATGACATGGTAACATCAAGGGCATTGAGGGTCATTTAGGATGTGTCTTGAGTGCTGCTCTCCTGCATTTGCCTTGGGTGCTACCTCTGGGAATTCATTATTAATTGTACCGTCTGTAGGGAGAACAGGGGAGGATGATTTGCCCCAGCTTTTCACACCCTCCTTCAGGTTTGTTACAACAGCTTGTGAGAATTTTGAATTTCCTTTGGATGTTAAGGAAGGCGCATGTTCTTGTTGCTATGTCTACTCAGTACATGTTTAGAATTATGAAAGAGACTTCTTGTATGATCATTCAGAGATCTGCCCGGAGGGTGGATAGTCATGAGTGGCATGGGATGTGGGAGAAAATGGGACCGTTTTGGAGGACTTCTGTCCTCCAATGGTTTGGAAGTTCACCCCTGAACAGGACCCTGATAAAGTGGCAGATTATCTGAAAGGAAAATGCTGTGGTGATTCCAGAGAGGCACAAAGTAATGCAATGTGCTGGGCCCTGGCTACTGTTTACCAGATACCACTCAACACTAGACAGCACCCTCAGGGGGAGGAGGAGAAGGAAAGCAGAGCAACTGCCACTGTGACCACTCAAACTGCAGCTGAACCAGAGGAACAACACATGCCGGTAGCAGTCATACCTATACAGAAAAAGAAATGCAAGACCTTATCAGTTTGCATAGTGAAGGATGAAGAGGAAGTAGGGCCCTCAGAACAGGAGGAAGAAGCAGGGACAGAGATAATCACCCAATCCCTATCCCCAGGTGAGCTGCACGATATATGAAAAGATTTCAGCCACCAGTAGGGTGAGCCCCTGGTGACCCAGCTGCTCTGATGCTGGGAAAGCACAACCCACAGTTGGAAATTAGAGGATAGTGAAGCCAAGCAACTGGGATCCCTTTCCAGGGATGCAGGCATTGACAACAGCATTGGAAAAAAGACAGAAATCCTCAGCCTCTGGAGGCGACTCCTGTCAAGTGAGAGGGAAAGATATCTTTTCAAAGAGGATCTATCAGTGCACCAAGACAAGTGGAACACCATGGAGCAAGGTATCCAGTACCTGAGCGAATTAGCTGTGCTGGAGGTACTCTATTGAGATTCAAATAACAAGCAGTCCCCTGTAGATCCAGATGAAGTTTAGGGCACACAACCCATGTGTCACAAGTTCCTATGGGAGCATGCCATTGTCATACGCCAACTCACTGGCAGTGATGTCATGGACAGAATGAGAACAAACAGTGGATAATTTGGTTGCCCAACTCTGGCAATATGAAGAAAGTCTCTCTTCTTCCCTGTGGGCCTGCATCTCAGCTGTCCAAGGACTTCCAGCAATTTAAAGAGAAAATGTCCTGTGCCCTGCCAGTGCAGGCCAGAGTCTCTGCTATTAAGAGCAAGCACGCCCCTGCTTGAGAGAGAGAGGGAATACACCACAATGTAGGTAATCTGTGGTTTTACCTGCATGACCACAGAAAGGACATGAAGAAATGGGATGGAAAACCCATCTCTGCCCTAGGAGATATGGGTATGTGAGTTGAGAGGAAGAACAACCACCACGGGTAATTCTTCAAGGAAAATTCTGCTTCAGTTTCCAGTGGGCAGGTCCTCAGACAGAAGGGAAGGTGCTAATGTTACTTTCAAACCTCTTGAAGGGACCTGTGGTTGATCATGTTAAAAGAAGTGAGCAATGAGTACCATGAGCAGAACTAGAGGGGCCCCGCCTCCAGCTCGTTGGAGGAAAGGGATAATCAGATCTACTGGACTATGTGGATCTAATGGCCTGGCACATCAGACCCACAAGAGTACAATGCTTTAATTTACACTGGCGCACAATGTACCCTGATGCCATTGAGATATGTAGGGGCAGAATCTATCTCTATTTCTGGGGTGACAGGGGGATCCCAACACCTGACTGTACTGGAAGCTGAACTGAGCCTGGGTGGGAATGAATGGCAAAAACATCCCATTGTGACTGGCCCAGCGGCCCCGTGTATCCTTGGCATAGATTACCTCAGGAGAGGGTATTTCAAGGACTCAAAAGGACATTGCTGGGTTTTTGGGATAGCTGCTGTGAAGACAGAGGAAATTAGGCAGCTGAATACCTTGCTTGGTCTCTCAGAGGATCCTTCTGCTATGGGTCTGCTGAGGGTCAAAGAAGAACAGGGTACTGATCACTGTCACAACAGTGCACTGTCAACAATACTGCACCAACCAGGATTCTGTGACCCTCATCCACAAGATGGTTTGTGAACTGGAGCACCAGGGAGTGGTCAGCAAGACCCACTCACCCTTTAATAGCCCCATGTGTCCAGTACATAAGTCCAATGGAGAGTGGAGACTGACAGTGGATAATCATGGCCTGAACCATGTCACACCATCACTGAGTGCTGCTGTGCCAGTCATGCTGGAACTTCAGTTTGAACTGGAATCCAAGGCAGCAAAGTAGTGCCGCCATCGATATTGCCAATGCGTTTTTTCTGCATTCCTTTAGCAGCAGAGTGCAGGCCCCAGTTTGTTTTTACCTGAAGGGGCATCCAGTACACCTGGAACCACCTACCCCAGGGGTGGAAGCACAGCCCTACTATTTGCCATGGACTGATCCAGACTGCATTGGAAAAGGGTCAGACTCGAGAACACTTGCAATACATTGATGACATCATCGTATGGGGCAACACAGCAGAGGAAGTTTTTGAGAAAGGGGAGAAGATAGTCTGGATTCTCCTGAAAGCACGTTTTGCCATAAAGTGAAGTAAGGTCAAGAGACTTGCCCAGGAAATTTAGATTTTAGGAGTAAAATGGCAAGATGGACAATATCAGATTCCAATAGATATGATAAGCAAAATAGCAGCTATGTCCTCACCAACCAGCAAAAAGGAAACACAGGCTTTCCTAGCACTGTGGGTTTTTGGAGAATGCATATTCCAGATTACAGTCTGATTGATTGTAATCCTTCTCTATTGCATGACCTGGAAGAAGAATGATTTCAAGTGGGGTCCTGTACAAGAACAGGCTTTTGAACAAATTAAACCAGGAGAGTGTTCATGCAGTAGCCCTTGGGCCAGTCAGGACAGGACAAGATGTGAAAAATGTGCTCTATACCACAGCCAGGGAGAATCATCCTTCCTGGAGCCTCTGGCAAAAAGTACCCAGAAAGACTCGAGGATGACCCCTGGGGTTCTGGAGTCAGGAATACAAAGGATCCAAGGTCTGTTACACCCCAACTGAAAAAGATATACTGGCAGCTTATGAATGGGTTTGAGCTGCTTTGGAAGTGATTGGCACTGAAGCACAGCTCCTCCTGGCACCCTGACTGCCAGTGCTGGTCTGGATATTCAAAGGAAAAGTCCCTTCCACACATCATGCCACTGATGCCATGTGAAACTAGTGGATTGCTCTGATCACACAGTGAACTCGAATAGGAAACCACAATCACCCAGCAATCTTGAAAGTCATTACAAACTCACCTGAAGGCAAAAATTTTGGACTAATTTCAGAGAAGAAGGTGACATGCTAAAGAGACCCCACCATATAATCAGATATCAGAAAATAGAAAGCAATGCGCTGTCTTTACTGATGCTTTCTGCCGTATCGTAGGGATACATCAAACATGGAAAGCAGCCATATGGAGCCCTACATGGCAAGTCGCGGAAACTACCAAGCAACAAGTTGGATCAAGTCAGGTTGCAGACCTGAAAGCCGTCCAGCTGGCTTTAGGTATCACTGAATGAGAGAAGTGGCCAATGCTCTACCTCTACACTGACTCATGGATGGTAGCAAATACTCTGTGGGGGTGGCTGGACCAATGGAAAAAGACCAATTGGCATCGTAAAGGGAAACTCATCTGGTCTGCTGAATTGTGGCAAGACATCGCTGCTCAGGTAGAAGTCTGCTTTTCAAACATTGGTATACACATTTAGTGAAGTCTACCTGGTTAGTTAACTCTAGAGGCTCTACCAATCAAGCTGGCTCTGCCCTATCAAAACTTTCATATACCATAGAAGGGGATAAAGTCCCTGTCGTGCATATGAGAAATGTGTTGGGGAAGACAGTTTGGATCAGTCCTGCCTCAAGGAAAGGCAAATCCATCTGTGGGATTGTTTTTGCTCAAGGACCTGGGTGCATTTGGCATGTAATGCAAAGGGATGGGGGAATGCGATGTGTACCTCAAGGGGATTTGATTTTTGGGTGAGAACAGCCTGTAATGTTGAATTGTTTAATATTGGTTGCTGAATGCCACTGCCACTGTGTGCCATAACTATCATGGACAATGAGGATTGATTGCTCCAGATACACCAGTCATGAGCTCCTGATGCAGCAAACAGCCAACAGCATGCCAGCCCTCCTGTCTTGGAAGACATTTTGAATGGACAGTCATTGACTAAGGGAATGGTACCCATGCTTGTGTGTGTGTGTATATATATATATATAAGATGTAGGATCTGGGTGTGATTTAGATGGTATAGAATAAGGGTTGGATAAAGTCCTGGTTCTGTTCCAGACAGGGTTAATTTTTGCAGCAGTTGGGAGGGGCACAGTCCAGACCCTGAGATGATTCAATACCACCTCCTGCCATGGGCAGAGGGGACAGCGGAGGGTGGCATATTTTTGGTTTTTCTGGGGTGTACAGTCGGGTGGTGCTAGATTCTGTGTAGTGAGCAACCGTGTGTGAATCATTCACCTGTCTTGTACACTCTGCTTTTAGTATTGTTGTTGTTACTGTTCATTTTCTTATTTCATTGCTGTTTCTAGTAAATTGTTCTTATGACATCCCATGACCTTTACCTTTTTTTGCCTCCAATTCTCCTCTTCAGCCCACTGCAGGGGGAAGTGGGGGGGAAGTGTGTAAGCGGTGTGTGGTCTGGGGTGATT
Source organism: Serinus canaria (assembly GCF_022539315.1). NCBI lineage: Eukaryota > Metazoa > Chordata > Aves > Passeriformes > Fringillidae > Serinus > Serinus canaria. The sequence goes on from NC_066342.1 coordinate 11,944,812, forward strand.
CAGTGGGAACACTAAATTGGGGAATACCATTCCTAAACCATGACAAACACATAAATCTTTAAGTAAAATGCAGTGTCCTAAAAATTAGAACTTGGGGAAAGAAACCTCCCACTCACCTTATTTTTAAGGGTGAGAGGTGCTCTTAACTTTCTGCCAGTTCTGGGTGAGCTGAAGTGATCTGTTCCATAGAGAGTATAATTGATACGTTATTAGTAGCCTTCATAAAGGAAGTTGCACTTATTTATGTGTAATTATAGATCAAACCCACAAATATCTATACTACTGTATGAAGTAAGCTTTTTCAGCTGAGATCATGTCTCTGTACACCTGCTGAAGAAATAGCAGCTTAGAAAGATGTAAAACAATATGCCAAAATGTCCATTGTTCTTTGCATAATACATGGTTCAACCTTTATTATCTCAGTTTTGTTCAGATAAGGCATCTAATCTTCAGGGGCTGTTTTTTCTCTGGGTCAGGTTGCTTTTCTCTTCATCTTCTATCGTTGTGATGAACTTATTTTTTAGCTGCATTTTGGGTTTTTTCACTGCAACTTCCTTGAACATAGTTTACAGAATTGTTTTATTAGTGTTTTTTTTCTCTTATCATAATGTGTTGATTTGTCTTTCCTTTGTTTCTAGTTACTTTCCACAAAGTTGCCATACTGCAGGGAGAATGTGTGTTTGGCTTATGGTCCGGAGTGGTCAGTGTATGCAGTAGGATCACAGGCACATGTCTCCTTTTTGGATCCAAGGCAGCCTTCTCACAATGTTAAATCCGTCTGTTCCAAAGAACGAGGCAGTGGTAAGAAACTTGTCAAAGGGCGCTTCAAATGGTTTGCTTGCAGAAGTAGCTTTTAAGACTGCAGTAAGATAAGCTTCCAATAAATATGACGGTTTTTTTCATGTGGTAGACCAAATTATTAATAGCATATATAGGTTTTGTTTTTATGACATTATTCCTTGAGAAACCAACAAACCAAATGTAAAATCAACTCTGAAATCTAATGCAGGACAACATCGGTGTTTTTATGATCAACTAAATTGCATGCCATCCAAATATTACTGAACTTCTAAAAGTATGCATTTTACTTATTACTGAACTTCACTGTGCATTTTACTTCTCCTTATTTTTTACTGTGTCTTATTCTGTTTTACTTAATTTCAAAGCAAATCCAGTCTTTGTACCACTATTAATACTGTCTATTCTAGCATTTTTCTCTGGGGACAGAAAAAAACCCATGTTGTCTGCTCTGTCCTATCATATTGGGAGTCAGTGCTGTGAGTGAATGCTTGCTTTGTCATTTTAAAGTAATGAGTGAGACACTTAATTGTCAGTGTGTATTTATTTGCTTTAAATATACAAAAGCTTACTCTTAAAAAAAAAGTTTGTAGATTTTAGTGCTGTTTTCCTTTTCTGATGTGAATGCAGTATGTCCAGTTGAACCTTACACCTGGGTCAAGCCTGGGGGTTTGCAGGGTACATGGCCACATAAGCTTCTTCCATACCCTTTATTTTCAAGCATGAGAAGGCACTGTGCTGCGATGCCCATTTGAAACCATATTAATCCCAGAGTAATAAGTTGCTAGTCCTTATTTAACTTAACTCTAGGCATTCATCTCTTCACTGGGCAAGTTTATCTTAAAAAATGCATGTAGGCAAGGATTAGGGAACTTTTATTTATGTGGTTACTGGACTTTGAACAGTGCTGTCTAGATAAATGTAAGGGTCTGCTTCTTTTAGATACAGAAGTTTCTATAATATGAGAAAAGGTCATTTACCAGCTCATGTTTGTCACTTGAACATCTTGCCAGCAACACTCCTGTTGGAACTCTAGTTTGGGAACCCGTGATCACTCCTCTATCATCTAAAAAAAAAAAATTCTACAATACCACTGATTCCCACACCCATAAAGAAACCCAAAGTCCACAATCTTCTGTGGGTGAAACACAAGGGTTGGAATCTCTGTGCAAGCCACATCTGTGTCTTCTTCTCTGCTTGTGGAGTGGTCATAGTTTTCTTGCACTTCATAGAGTTTCACATTCTTCACTGAAATCCACCTGGACTGTGCACCTGTTAAAACACAAGCAAACCCATGTCCCCGCAGGAACTGGAGGATTTTCTCAAAATCCTGGAAGAATGGGCCCTGATATGAGAAATAAAATATTGACCAGTTCTGTTTTGCAAAATTGCATAGAGACATGTAAGATAATGGCATAAGTTGCTATTACTAACACTCTTTGGTTATGAGCATGAGGAAACAGAGCAAAACAATGCATGTAGTGAAGACACTAACAGTAATTAGGAATCAATCAGATAATGCACATAATCAATAACACATGCAAAATTATATCATTACTAAGCACTGCAACACTGAACTGTCATCCCAGAGTCTGCAGCAGCTGATAAATCTCAAATCAATAGAGAATTGGAAAATCATGTCCAGATAACAGTTCTCCAAGCTCACTTTAAAAGTATGTTCAGCTGTCATATAGAGGGTCAAATTGCCAAGCCAAAATGACTTGAATATTTTTTGATGCAGAAAACATCTCAGTGTATTGTCAATCATCCCATCCGAGTAGAGCTAGAGCTTGGCCAGAGCCCGAACTCTAATTGGTGGGTGTCACTTAAAACATTTTAAAACAAGGCTATTAAAAATAGCAGTTATGAATAAAAAACCTTAGGGTTAAAAACCAATCAAACCATCAAGTAATTTAATCCCTCCGAAGTTTCCTTCAGGATAGAAGTTCTTCAAACACAGCAAACCTGCCCTTCAAAGATTTAAAAGTGGTCACAGGCAGGATTATGAGCCTGGATCTGGACACTGAGAGTGTGAAGGTGGAGGAAGTGCAGCCGAATGAGAGACTGATTACCTAGTACAAAACCAAAACCCAAAGAAAGAAGTTAATGTTACAGCTGGACTCTCTGCTGGAGTACTTCTGTAATAGTAACTGAAGAAAGCCACGAGACTAGCAGTCTGGATAAAGAAAACATATAAGCTGTTAGAAAACAAAAAGCAGGATCCTGAAGAGACACGTCTTGTAGGTGATCACACAAAGAGATGGTAAAACATATGAAAGCCGGCTGTAAATACCAGAACAATACCTTAATAATAATTCTTATTACAAAAATCAGTGAATTCATATTATATAATTAATATATTAGCAGCAAGTGTTCGAAGGGGTTAAGACAACCCTTTTTTAAGCATTCATGTGATATTAACAACAGTCACTATTTATCGGTATTACCTATAGAAAACAGAAATAACAGAGGTTACAAGTTCACTACCAGCAATCCCCAAACATCAAATCATTGGGGAATCAGCTGATGACCCTGCAGCTAGGATGTGATTGAAGTTTCCCAAATGTTCTGTCTTCAGAGAAATTTTGGGTAATTGAATCGTTACTAATACTCGTATCTTTACACAGTGGTTTCACTCACTGGGAAACACTTTTCACAGTAAAATATTTCCATTTATGTCATATTTGGAATAGCACTGATTTGCATACTGTCTCCCCTTTCTGCATCTTGGGCAATGATTCAGTGCTGTCGCATTTCCTGCAGACTCTGGGCAATATTTTGTTTTATGTCCGAATTTCCCACACTTGAAACATGGCCTTTTGGCGAGTTCTGCTGCTATTATTTCTGTGGAATTATCTTGTTGAGGAGTTACATGGAGAGCTGCGAGGGTTCTTGAAAGTCTTTCATCCTGCACTTGAAGGAGTTTCCCAATCTGTTCTCCCCAAACGCCGGCTTGGATTGCTGCAATGTGCTGAGGTGTGCCCACCTTACTGCATGCCTCTATCATTTTAGTCATGGTTAGTTGACCAGGCATGGCACTAATTATACGTTTGCACTCTGCATTGGCGTTTGCAAAAGCGAGGCTTCAAAGCAGATGTGGCTTTGCCACTTCATCACTTACTTGTCTGTCCACAGCTTGCATGAGATGATTGATGAATGAAGTGAAGAGCTCAGAAAGACCTTGCTTTATTTCTGTGTAAATGCCTTCTGGAGTTCCAACTGGTTGAATTTGCAAAATTGCCTTTCATGCCACCTATTATTTAATGCCCGCAATCACATCTCGAGGCAACTCGGCTGACTGATCTTCAGGTTTGTCACGGGGTTCATCGCTTACTAATTGAGCCAGTGTGAGAGCTGCATGTGGTCCTCCCACATAACTATTTCTCAGTTGAAGGAGAGCCCTCTGCCATCTTGCATCCCACAGCAGGAGTTGCGAATCTGTAAAAATTGTTGAGGCAATGTACCTACAGTCAAAAAGTACCAAGTCATAATTGTTGAATGTGCCTCTCAAAAGCTGTTTGAAGTATGGGGATCCCAAACCATTATTTTTCACTGCTTCCATCAAATCTTTGACAACATCATGATCCAGAGGTTCCCATCTAGGATTTTCATTTTGTCTCGCGTATCTCACTGGCAATGCGGTGCTAGCTGTGTCTGCTATATCAAAGTCTCTTTCTTTCAGTGCTTTCTTCCTGATGTCTGCCCAGTTTGTTGAACCGGATGTATCTCTTGAGACAGTTCTGTTAAATGGAACCATATCCATGCCCGTATTCTGTGGATTTGTAGTCTGCCAGGATGCACCTTCTGGCCTGAAGGTTGCATGCATCCCATGCACCCCTCCCCCACCTGTTTGAGGCATGGAGAGGGACATTTGTGGTGGTACACACAGGGGAAATGAGGGTGCAATGGCTGTACCTGCCATTGGTGGCATTGCAGATGGCACTGATATAGATATGTAGGGAGTATTTACAAAGGATGCAGAAAGGGTGTTGCCATCTTGCCCTGGAAAGGAGGTTTGAGGAAAATGTGCACCATGTTGTGGTAGGAATTCCTGAGCACATTCCCTGAGCTGGAGAAAGAGCTGCCATATAAAGTCTTTTGAAAATGGGAAAAGGTGTGGGTGAGTCATGGAGCTGGACTGTTGCCCTGGAAACCAAGCTGCTGGGGCAGGCATATGAAGTACTGGAGTGCTGCCAGTTGTGGTCCAAAAGCCAGATGGGGCCTGTCATGGTACAGGAATGCCTTGTGAGGCTGTGATGGTGTCATCGTTTGAGCCTGGCGCAATGCCAGTGCCCCCACGAGATCACCTCCTTCCCTGGCACCCCCTGTGAGATGTGATCAGAGACAGAGCAAAGCAGGCTCCAACTTAAGGTTAAAAGGGAAAAAACTTTATTAACCTAAACCTACAAATGAAAACACACAAGACACATAGAACACAAGATGAAAACCTTCCAAATTCTTCCTCCTCCCCCCACCAAATTTCCAACTCCATTACCACCCTTTAGATAACCAATTCTCAGTTCCTCGAGGAGAGAGGAGTCCCTCTTGCACCAAATTCCTTCCATGTCCAGTGCTCTCACCACTGCACATGGATCAGAGCTGCTTCTAGGGTTTTTCTTTTTAAGGATACTTTGTCCAGTTCCAAAGAGAGCACAGTCCTTCTCCTTTTGGGACACTTGTCCCCCCCAAATTTCACCCCCTGGGGCCAAGGGGTCTCTTGAACAGAGATCTTCTTCTTCTTCTTCCTCATCTTCGAAGACGGAGGGCACTACCACCACCCTCCTCACTCGTCATCTCTGTTCACACTCCTCCACATCACTGCACTCTCCTGGCTCTTAGCCATCGCCTCCCCCTAGAATGCAGTCTCTGTGTCACGGGAACACCCGTGGTTCTGCTGTGGCTATACAAGAAAAGTCCAGCCCAAAGCCACTCCATCATCTCCTCCCACCTAGAATTCTTCTCAACATCTCTCAGTCTGATCAACTTCAGGAAGACTCAGCATTTGCAAGGTTTCCATCTTCCTCAGAAGGGTTAAAAGTCCCAGGCTCTCTGTCGGTTTACTTCATCAACTCCCACGCTTGGCTGCCCTGCTGGGCACCCCCCCTTCTCCTTCACGCCGGCTGTGCTATCACAGGCACCGGCTCTGTCTCTCTCTCCCTCTCTCCGGGGGGGGAATGGAGGATGGCTGCCCGAAGCCCTTGCAATGTTCTCCTCCACCCTTGGGCCCAGGCCTGGCCTACCTCTCTCTGGCCACATGGCTCCCCTCCCCCCCTGCCCAGCTCTGGCTGGGCAGGGGGGTCTGCTCAGTCCCAAGTGGAACTCAAAGAGGAGGTTCCCCTGGGAGATCACAGCTTTTAACCCCCTGTGTTCTCAGAGGCGTATCCATGCCCTCAGTGGACAAACCAGGTGCCAATATTAAATCTGAACACCGATTGGCTTGCCCACACCATCACAAAAAACTTCATTTTCTCTCAAACCACGACAGATGGTTATAATATTTTCGCTGCTGATATCTTGAGCTGGTGGGTTTTGTGCTCCTAAATCACTCATGGCTTGAGCTCTGTTCTCCTGACCAGTCTTTGGAATGTATGCTGCAGCTGTTGTGTCTTGTCCCAACACTTCCCATTACCTGGGAATATATTCATTGTATTCTGTTCACCTCAGAAGGGAACTGGAAAAGGTACTTAAAGGGTTTGGCCTAACTGTGTTTCAAGCAGAGGTTCTGAGACGATGTTATTTAGTCTGTCGTGTGGTTGAACTTGCTGCAGTGGTACTGTTCTTCCACTTGGTGGCGCTGTTGCTGGATAGTTTGGTTGCGAGGATCCTGCTCTGGGTCCAGGCTCCGCTCCGTGGATTGCAGAGGGACTGGTTGTTGCAGCTGCAGTCGCCGCCGGTGCCGGTGCTGCTGAGCCCTGCCAGGGCTGTCTTCGGGCTGCAGAAGGCAGTCCCGAATCTGCAGTGAGCAGTGACGAGTCCAGGGGCACAGCCACAGCTGTAGGTTCTGGTAGCCTCCACGGCGCAGCTGCCACTTGGATGAAGGAAGGAGGGGCCCCGGGCAGACTCGGAGGCTGCGCAATCTGGCGGGAAGGAGGGGCGATGGGGGATGACGTCAGACCATTCGATCCAGGTCCCGCCCATTGTACCGTGGGTTTGGGCTCGGAAGCGAATGGGGGTGGAACAAAGCTAACGTCATCGTGCCCTGAGCCCGCCCCTGCTGAACGGGGGGCCTGGAAAGACTCCTCTGACGTCATTTTCGAGACATGTGCGGGGGCAGGAGCTGTGGGTGGACCGCCAAGTGGCAGGGGCGTTGCCACGGAAGCTCCGGAGGCAGGCCTAGCTGCCTGGAACGTCCCCCAAGGTGGGGGGGGTGGGTGGAGAAACGTGTGTTCCGGACCCCGCTGCTCCCGAGACATGCGCAGTTGTAAAGGATTCGAAAAATGCCATATCTGCCTGATCCAATGGTCCCAAGAGCAATTTGAGTTTTGGAACGGCTCCGAGGTCCCTCTCGGGCTGTGCCTGGGTTGCAGTCCCCCGAACGCCCCCGTCCTCCGGGACGACTCCGTGCCCGCATTCACAGGGATAACGCCTTCCTCTTGCGATTCAGAGGGGACAGTTTCGCCCGGGACTGGGTGGGGAGGGGGGGGGGGCTGTGGAGGCTCCTGATTCTGCTGGAGAGTCTCTGCAGCTTCGGAGGAAGGGGCCGCGGGCCCCGGCTCTCCTGCCTGCGAGGGAACGCCCTGCAGCCCCTGGGGTCTTTGCAAAGTACCTTTTGCAAGAGGTTTTTGGCATTTTGCCTCATTAATTACCTCATAAACAACTCTGCAGACTGACAGAAGGCTCGAAGCCTTCTGGTCTTTGCGTGTCGCAGAATGATAGAGTTCCGTATTAACATAGTCCCATAGATCTGGGTCAAATAAATCTTTAACTGTAACATTGGGGAATTCCTCCCTCACCCAGGAGAACACGGCTTCCAGTTCCCGTCTAGAGACCCGGACTGGATGTTACCTCATCATTATCTCTACATCATTAACGACATCCGCCTCTGTTTTCGAGTCGTTACCCCCCATTTTGGCTCCTTGACAGGTTACCTGACCCTAATGTGTCTGTCATCCTCGGGTATCTGTTCGTGTTGCAACCAGCAGCTCACGGAAATCTGGCTCCCTTGTACCGTGTTTTTCCAAGTGTCCGAGACTCCGAGACGCCGAGATATTCACCTCCGGAGGAATTTTTCTGGCTTCTGGCTTTCGTCGAGGAGAGTCCTGGCACAATCTCTTCCTGCCGAGTTCGCACTTTTACACGGGGGCACCAGTTTGTGGAAACCCTCCCCGAGGATCCCCCTGGTGGGGAGACCCCTTGAAAGTTCCGTGCCAGTATTGAGAGACGGATGGCACTTGTGGTTTTTTCGGTTTTCAGGTTGTTGTTTATTTTTCTCTTATCAGAAGTTCAGCACGCCGTCTACATCTCAGACTTAGCATACAAAGAGAAGGCACCAAAAATCACAAAACACACAGGTTTGATATAAAATTTCGATAGCCAAACCTTATTTTATTTCTATATCTTTTATTTTAAAGAAAGCAAGCAAGCAGCGCTGGGTGGCCAGGAAGTCACCGCTCCACTTTCAGCACACACCACTACAAGTTCACCAGAGTATATATACTGTTTTTAAGCCTACAAAGCATTTTCCAGTGTGCTTGTGTTAGTCCAAATCAACAAATATCAATAAGCTAAGATCAGCAATTTCATAATCTTTCAGGTGGTCGTTGGCTTCCTGTCCTTCTTGTGGTCATCTGGAGGGAGGCCTTACCGGTGTCTGCTACATTATTTTTGTCAAGTGCATCAAGCTTTTTATTATACATAAGCATTTAGTCGCTTTGTTACAATATCCCTTTATCTTTACCTCAACTTCCTCTATTTTATTCTAAGCATCAGTCATCTTGCTACCTCATCTCTTTACTATACTTCTATTTCAATGCTTTATTTGGCTATTCAGTCAAAAAGTTTCAAAACCATTCTTTGTAGTTATCCCAGGGAACACATCCACTTTCAACACAGCAGATACAAGCATTTGCTGATTCCATTGCCAATTAACACAAATCACAAAAACATTTTTCACAGATTCAAGGTCTTTTAAAGCTATTTTGTCCAATTAACTCTTAAAACGTACTTTATTTCTACCTTTCTACCAATAACTAATTACTTGTCTGTCCACGCAACATCTGCATTGCAGTTCTTTCTAACCAATCACTCTGTGCCACCAACACTGCAGAAAATGGAGTAGATGAAGAACAAGAAGGAGATCAGAAAACACCCAAAATCCTTCATCTTGTCTTCTATCTACCTCCATACTAAAACCCCAAAACTCTTAAGTTTTCCGCCCTGTGATATTACACACTTCTAACCAACTACACACCCATAATCCCAGTGCTATCAATCAATTTTGGAAGCCGGTTCCACGGCCTCAGGTGAAATGCAGTGCTCTCCTGGGGGTCAATGCCTGTCAGCACACAAAGTCTAAAATTCTCAGCATCCAGGGTTCCAACAGTCACCCTTCAGTACCATAGGGAAGAAATACCAGGACACTGGAGTGTGGTGCCCAGTGGTGACTGGTGGCTAAAAACTTCTGTCTTGAATTATGTGATCATCCCTGCTGAGGGGATGACCTATATGTAGGGAGTATCTCTGGGGTGCTAGTTCATGTCTAGAGAAAACCTTTGTTCAATACTATTTTCTGTTCTGCAAAATAGATTTTTTTGGTGTGTGTGGGTAGTGGTGGAGGCAGTTAAGTAATATTAATTCCCAAGATACTGAGTGTTTCAACTTTCTGTTGATCTCACTGGGACTTGAAATGGTGCAACACCTCTAGAAAGTAGGCTGTTTATTGATTTGCTGACTAAAATGTGGGCTAACTTTTAAAGTGCTTTGAAGTGTTACTTGAATGTGCTTTCAGCTTCTAAATGCAACTGCTGGACATGGTAAGTCCATATTAACTTCAGTTCATTAATGTTGTATACAAAAGCAGATCAGAGAAATGTCACTGAGTAAGACTGAAACTGGGGGTGTTTTTTACCTAGTATAACCCTGTCTCCTCTATGTGAGAAGGTAGTAAATGCTTTTTAGTGCATCTTGTAAGAGTTGCTTTTCTTAGCAGCTATACAGGAAAGTGCAGGCCCTGGACTGTAGTTCTTGATCTGTGAGAGCGACTGCTCTCTGCTTGATTGGCCTGCAGAGCAATGTTGTGTGCCTGTGACTTTATAATCCTGAAGGCAGCAATGTTAATGCAGTGGACAGAGCTTGCACAGCAGAGACTGTGTCTACTCTTTGTGTAGGACATGCTACTGCATCTTCATTTCCTTCTGGGATTTGTAGAGCTCCCTGCCTCTGAGGAGTACGACTCAATTTGTTGACCCAAATAGTCCAGGCCTACAGGTGGTAGAATGATGGGAATGTAGAAGAGCTTACTGTGATCAGTTCTTGGCACAGGTGGTGCTTTTAGTTTGATGGGAATGATTAATCTGAGGTACTTCAGCCCCTTAGGAGCCAATTTGAAGTGCTGTTTTTGAAAGCCTGTCCTCAACATCCACTTAGTAGTGGGTACAAAATGGATTCCTTCATTTTTTTTAATTAGAGAAAGATTCACAGTTGTTCTGTATTTTATAGTATTTTATTAATTAATTGAATTGAAAAGTATATGCCATCTCTTTCATATTCCATCCAAAGCAGTTAAGCAATAGAAGCAATAACCATGGGAATACAGAAGACAGAAAATTGATGGACTAAGTCCTTGAAGAGGGGGCAAAACAAAGAAGATAATACCTTTCTTATACAGGATGTTTAATGATGAGACAATCAACCCCCAGTTTTGACTAGTTCTGTGGTGAGAACTTGCCCTAATTATGAACTTTGCTCATTATAATAATAAAAACACATCCCTAGCTCAGGCACCCTCTACTCACAAAAAGACCACTACTCATCAAGCATGTGCCATGATTTCTTGGGACACTATGCCTTTAAATCAAAGCAGAGAAAGGATAAGCCAATAGAAACTTAGGCAAGTAGTGACTTAAGTAAGATGTGCTAATAGCCTAATGTTGTAACCTTTTAAGTAGGCCTTTGTGTGCCTCGGTGTGCTGGTTTTGTGGATCTACAACCCAGTACCCCTTTCTGGTCAGAGCTGTAAATAAATCAAATACATTGACTCTGTGGGGATTGGCTTCTTGCACACCAGGTGAAAGAACCTGGTTCAGGACAACAATGAAGAGGAAGAGATGTCTCCCAACTTGCTCAGATGCATTTCTAGTTCTTTGAATTAGAGATTCAGCAGGTGTGAGACTTGCACAGTGGTTTCCCACCTATTAAGCCTGCAGCCAAGACTTCACCTCATATCTAGAACACAGCAATGTGACCTTGCCTGTTCTAAGTGTGTTTAACAGATGCTGGTGGCTGTGGATGTAGCATCAGGTTGTGGAGGAAGAAGAATGAGGATGTGTTTCTAGTTAGGGCTCTGTACAGAGGGGAAGGGTAAACTACATCTACACCCCTTGGATGTCTGCTGTCACGTGTACAGCCGGTTGTATTCCAGTATGTCACAATCAGCCCCACTTGGTACAGTGACAGCAGTTGACACATGGATGTATCTGGCCTAACTCACTCTTTTCCCTTCCTGTTTGAATGCTTGTTTAGGCTGTAATTCAGTGGTACTTTAAAGAGGGCTTAAAAAGCTGTAGGGTTTACAACCTGCCTTTATGTTGTACAGCAAAGAGAAGCATAGATGTGGTAGGGTTTATTCTGCATAGAAGAGTTGTTCGTGTTAGAGTATATATACAGAACAAACCTTTTGCACAATAGAGATGAAAGGACATTTTTCAAATTGAAAATTCCTACATACAGAATCTCCTCAAGACTATTTCCAAGGGAAGGAAGCTTAATCTGAATCTTAATCTGAAGATGAGGCTTCATATTAAGATTTTGTGAAAACAAAATATATTCTTTTGCTCAATTTAATGGCATGACTGAATTGTGTTAGAATGTTTTGTTTGGATTGGAAACTTGTAGCTTCCCATGTGCTGGTGTAACATGGTGGTGCTTTGCTTGTAGTATTCTTAGTCTGTTTTTATTGCTGGATAAAGTGCTAAAAGTACTAGCTATGAAGTAAGGTGTGCTGGTATGAGATTATTTGAGCAGGGACAGCCTCAAAATTATTTAAAATCCTGATCTGTCTTAGCAGCAAAGTGACTAGTGCTTATACTTGCTTACAGCTAGCCTCTTGACCAGCAAAATGCACTTGATAGCAGCTGGAACAGTAATTTTCCTCACATAGTCACTTATCACATCTTGGCAGATAGCTAGATAGGGTGTGAGCTTGTGGAAGGAACCAGTGTGTTCTTTCCTCTGTCTGCTGCCCACATACTCATGGTGTGTTCACTTAGAGGCTTGTGAACAAAACAAAACTTGACCCTAAATGGCTTGTGATCTTTATCTGTCAGAGTTGGGGCCTGCTGAGAATTAAGCTTCTTACTACACATCATCAGTGTATCTGATGGCATCAGAAAAGAAAGGAAGTAGTATATGTAATTGAAGCTCCTGTTTCAATAGCATCAATGAGATTTGTCTGCACTGCTCCATAGCAGCATGTGGTCCAAACTTGTGTGTTATGGAGAATACTATTAGTAGGTAGTTCCTCTTAAAGAAAATTTTAGACATCAAGAAGCAGCACTGCAGAGCCAAAGCATCCATTTTCATTACATTGTAATTGCATTGTATGTCCCTTCTCTTTTTTACAGGTATTAGATCGGTGAGCTTTTACGAGCACATCATCACAGTGGGAACAGGGCAAGGTTCCCTATTGTTTTATGATATCCGAGCCCAGAGGTTCCTGGATGAAAAGCCCCCACATGCCTGCTATGGACAGAAGCAGAAATTAGGAGGAAGTGAAATTTTAAAGTTGACTACTGGGAAAGGTTGGCTGGTGAGTATCTTATAGTTGTAGGAAACCCTTTACACAGGAGTTTACACTGGTTCTTTTTGTAGTAATGGAAGCTATTATATGAAATGTGTCCCAGTCCAACAGTGATCATGTAACTAATAATGGTAATCTTGAAAAGCAAGAAGTGCTGCAGTATTGCTCTCTATAAAAGCTTTATGAAAGAGTATTGAATGATTGATTGCTCAAGTATAAGGCATACTGACTACTTTTCTTATGCACCGATTCATAAATGAACTAGATTTTATATCTTCATATTTTCTAATGCAATCTAACTTCTAGTTTTCAGAATCTCAAACACAAAATTCATTGTCTTCCTTTAAAAATGTGCTACTCTAATGTGGTACTCAAAGCAAGAGAGATTTAATTGTGTGCAATATTAGAAACTGTCCTGAGGTAATGCCATGGCAGGCACTGGAGTTCAATTTCCTGTATGTTATCATAAAGCAGTTAATGGCTTTGTCTAACTTTTCTCCATTATCCTTTGCATCACTGTGATGTAACTTTAAAATCTAATGAAACTTGATATCTTCCCTACCCTTCATCTCCCCCCTCCAATGTTTGGCCCCAATGTCCCCAGAAAAAGCTTCAGGACAACATTGTTATTGATCTGTCTGAAGCTTCAGGAGTATTAACAGAGAAGATCCCTTTTTAGGCTCTGGAAACAACCTTCTGCTTTTGTGAAACAAGGTTTTGGGTTTGTTTGGCAGCAGTAATAATCTAAACTTTCCTTTAACAGAATCACGATGAAACCTGGAGAAATTATTTTTCTGACATACATTTCTTCCCAAATGCTGTTTATACCCACTGCTACGACTCATCTGGAACGAAACTCTTTGTGGCAGGAGGCCCCCTTCCATCAGGACTTCATGGGAATTATGCTGGTCTCTGGAGCTAATGATAACTCTTCATAAATGCTGATCTTGACACAGATTTCTACTTTTCTTTACCATTTTAAAAACAAAATTGTGTGACGCCATTGACTTCTGGTTTAAATGCAAGTTATTTTTAGGCAATTTTCTGTTGGTCTCCAACAGTCTTGTACATGTTTTTGAACCATTATTTTTGCTTTAACCTGCTTATTCTTTTATATGAAGGGGTTTTAAAATCCTTTTTTATTGTATTTACTCCAAATGACTCTTCCCCCACATTTAGACTGTCTTGGCCACATGCCTCCTCCTCTTTGCTGTGACATAGGATTCCTTCTTATAGCGTGGTTGCTGCTGGACTTTCTGTGAAAGTCTAGGGGCTGTGTGTCTTCAGATATTTTGTCAGTTCCATTACCTGAAGTGAGGACTGCTTGTAAATTAAAAATATTAAAAATATTTGTAAGAGATTAAGTAATAGCTTATCTGTAGAGCCTGGCCCTAGTCTGGGTTAATCTTATTTTTTAAAAGTACAAGTCTAATGACACTGTTTATACATAGAGGAGTATGGTCATTTTAATATGTACTCATTGGAGCCCAGGGATAGATTTTTCTGGGATGTTGCCCATCAAGCCCAAAGTGCAGGAGTTTTAAAAAATGCATTTGTATTTGAATTGCAGTTTTCAGCAGTGCCAAAAGAAAATTTATCTATTGTTCCTTTTCTGCTTCTCCCAGGTATCAGCTTGCACAACTGGAGTTTGTATAGGCTGTTCTGCGGTGTGGCTATTGCAGGATGACATTACATTGAGGGCCTGCAGAGGTACTGAGAGAAAATGGGGGCTAGGGATATGAATGTTCTTGTCCTTCAAAATGAACTAAATCTATCAATTTTTCAGATGAGTCAAGATTCCTTAGTATGCTGCTATGGTAGCTCATGGGTTCTTCATAAACTGCCTAAAACCCAGGACCTCTTTTTGTCCCAGGTTGTGGAAGCTTTTCCCATTTTGGCTGTTCTGTTTGGCCATCTCCTCTAATATGCCAATGGAATAAATAAACTGGGTTTTTTTCTCTGAGGTTAAAGAGTGCATCTTGGACTTGTCTAATGCAAGCTGGAAGCTTTCCATGTAGCAAGATAACTTGCTGTTAGCTCACACTGAGCTAGCAGTATCTGTTGTCATCTTGCTTGCTGTAGGAGAGGCTCAGGTTTTCCTTGAATCCCCTGTTGCCTTCTGCAATCAAATTCCCACAAACTTCATGTGGGATTGGGTGGGGAGAATAGGTCCAATACCCTTCAGGTCCAGCCATGAAGCGTGTGCGTTCCAGGGTGATGGTCTTACCTAATACTCACTAAAATGCAGGACTCAAGGGTACTCCTCCTAGCCTTTTGGCAGGCACCAAGCTTTGCTTGTCACTGATACCTCTGTCCTCTGCTGGGATGAATGCCTTTCCCATACCCTTGTCGCCAGTGGAGCAGTGTGCTTGTATCTCACTGCTGTGGTGCCAAATAGGTAGTTGGCTGAAGCTGAGAAGAATGACAAAGCTGGGACATGCTCTGTTCTTCTGTGTCTGCTGGAGATCACAGCCACCACTGTAGAGTAGCTCTAGTCCCCAATGTGCAGTTCCTGCCAGATTGCCTAGAGCTAGTCTGCATGTGTCTTTGTGGTCCCTCTCATCTTTGTACTCTATATCTTCATCAGTAATGCCAAGCAGTGAGACTTGGGCTTAATTTCTGGTTGGTAGTGGGCACTTGGATGAAAATCCTGCAAGGAATGCAGTTCCCTCCCATCCTGGTGAAAAATCCTGTTAAGATGTCTCCCAGACATTCACCTGTCTCAGAAGTATAATTTACTCACACTGAGCACTGACATGGGTACTTCACAAACAGATCTTTTTTATGGTGTTTCATAATTCTACTTCCCTTGTGGGTTGGTTGCTTAAACTGAATCAGTTCATGGTGAAATTATAAACTGTGGAGTAGCAAAGGAGCTTTTGTTACCTCGTTCAGAGGGGTCCCAGGATGAGGGAAGAGACGAGAAAGTTGACTCCATGTATCAGAAGGCTTGATTTATTATTATATGATATATTAGATATAAAAACTGTACTAAAAGAATAAAGAGAAGGATTTCACTACTAAGCTATGCTAAGAATAGAAAAGGAATCTCTGTCCTCCCAGCCCGAGACGGCCGGAGAGGTTTTCTGTGATAGGCTCTTAATTGCAAACAGTCTGACGGGGCCAATCACAGACCTCGCCTGTTGCATTCCACAGCAGCAGATAAGAATTGTTTACAGTTTGTTCCTGAGGCTTCTCAGCTCTCAGGAGAGGAAAAATCCTAAGTAAAGGATTTTTCATAAAACATGTCGGTGACAAGCTTTCATATTTTATTTAGAGTTGTTTGTTGTTTTTTAAAGATGTAATGGTGCCTGTGTTGTTCTGTGATGGCAATTTACTGCTTTGGTTATTTTAGGGGTTTTGAAAAGTGGAAGTATACAGAGAAAAACAAATCTTGGTGAAGTATGGCAGGATGTGTATTTCTGGGATTATTCCTCCGGCTACCATGTAAGATCAGGCTGTCACAGGGAACAATTTCTGGTTAGTGGTTTTGTTGGGCTTGGTTTGAGGTGCCTTTTTTTCCCCCTCTTTTCTAAAGAAACTGGACATTTGACTGAGCGTTCTCTAATTCTGCTGAAACAACTAGTTAGGCGCTTAGTGTCACCAGTGCTAAAGGAAAACTACTGATCTGGAAACCCTAGCCCTGATGTTGATCTATAAATTTGAAGCATATTCCAGGTCTGGGTGAGGGGGCAAAAAGGGTATCTTTATGGACTAAGCTCTAGCCTCTAAATATGGAGGCTGATCTTTCTGCAGAGTCAGCAGTCTTTAGGTTATTGAAGAGGTCACCGTGGCACCCCTGGAACGTGTCCCTCTCTGCCAACTGATCACAAATACCTCAGTGTGTGGTCCTAAAGCTTGGTAGTGTGAGTGCCCTTTTCCTCACTTTTTTTCTGCATAAGAAGCTTTGGACAATTCTCAGAAGAATCTGGACAATGATGTAAAATTTCTCAAGTTTCATATGCTTCTGTGTATTCTGCTTTCATGGTGCTTTCTTGCAAAGATAACTTCTCATGGGGAGGGAGCCATCCTTGTTGCTTTATGATAATCCCCCCAAAAAACTGGGAACAAACTAGATATAGTGCTGCAAGAACACAAATTGGGCCAGAGAGAACTTAATTTCTAGCCTGTTTTGTAGCAGCCACAGGGCCTGCAAGGCCTCCCTGGCGGTCAGTTGCCTAAGATAAGAAATGCCTAGTCATGATGACTGGACCAAAGAAGCCCCTCTTCCACCTTCAGACCCTTGTTATTTCTCTGTAAGACCATAGGTCATATTCGCCTCGACCCTTACTATTGGACTGTTTCCCAAAACCCCTATACCCTATATAAACACCCACTTCTGCGCTGTTCAGCAGAAGAGCTGTCACTGTCACCCTTTGCAGAAGCTGCCAATAAAGACACATCTGTGGAACCTCATACAGCCTTCTCCTCTCTCTCCCCATGTCT
Source organism: Serinus canaria (assembly GCF_022539315.1). Lineage (NCBI taxonomy): Eukaryota > Metazoa > Chordata > Aves > Passeriformes > Fringillidae > Serinus > Serinus canaria. The sequence continues at coordinate 11,962,012 of NC_066342.1, forward strand.
GCTGAGGCACTTAGCAAGCAAAGAGCTGAAATCACTAAAGAGCTGAATTCACCAAAGAGCTGATCTCACTTAAGAGCTGAGCTGCTTGCTAAGACTGCCTGCGGCTGGGAGCCTGCCTGAGGGACCTGGACAAGTTGTGCTTAGCGGGACTTCACTATCCGGACACCTACAGCAGCCTGGGCTGGATAGACCCCGAGAACTCCCTGCCGTAATACTGTTTCAGTGGGTTTAAATGCTTGTAGCAATATAGAATTATAGATGTGTCGTGGTTTAAGAGGAAATGAAGTTTTTGTGATGGTGTGGGCAAGCCAATCGGTGTTCAGATTTAATATTGGCACCTGGTTTGTCCACTGAGGGCATGGATACGCCTCTGAGAACACAGGGGGTTAAAAGCTGTGATCTCCCAGGGGAACCTCCTCTTTGAGTTCTGCTTGGGACTGAGCAGACCCCCCTGCCCAGCCAGAGCTGGGCAGGGGGGGAGGGGAGCCATGTGGCCAGAGAGAGGTAGGCCAGGCCTGGGCCCAAGGGTGGAGGAGAACATCCCAAGGGCTTCGGGCAGCCATCCTCCATTCCCCCCCACCCCCCGGAGAGAGGGAGAGAGAGCCGGAGCCGGCGCCTGTGATAGTGGCACGGCGTGAAGGAGAAGGGGGGGGGTGCCCAGCAGGGCAGCCAAGCGTAGGAGTCCTTGAAGTAAACTGGCAGAGAGCCTGGGACTTTTAACCCCTGTGAGGAAGATGGGAACTTTGCAAATGCTGAGTCTTCCTGAAGTTGATGAGATTTAGAAGATGTTGAGATTGAGAGGATGTTGAGAAGAATTCTAGGTGGGAGGAGATGATGGAGTGGCTTTGGGCTGGACTTTTCTTGTATAGCTACAGCAGAACCACTGGTGTTTCTGTGACTCAGAGACTGCGTTCTAGGGGGAGGCGATGGCTCAGAGCCAGGAGAGTACAGTGATGTGGAGGAGTGTGAACAGAGACGACGGCTGAGGAGGGTAGTGGTGGTGCCCTCCGTCTTCGAAGAAGAGAAAGAGGAAGAGGAAGATGATCTCTGTTCAAGAGACCCCTCGGCCCCAGGGGGTGAAATTTGGCGGGGGCAGGTGTCCCAAAAGGAGAGGAACTGTGCTCAGCCAGGAGAGTGCAGTGATGTAGAAGTGTGTGAACAGAGACGACGGGTGAGGAGGGTGGTGGTGGTGCCCACCGCTTCGAAGAAGAGAGAAGAAGAAGAAGATGATCTCTGTTCAAGAGACCCCTCGGCCCCAGGGGGTGAAATTTGGGGGGGACAAGTGTCCCAAAAGGAGAAGGACTGTGCTCTTTTTGGAACTGGACAAAGTATCCTTAAAGGGAAAAACCCTAGAAGCAGCTCTGATCCATGTGCAGTGGTGAGAGCACTGGACATGGAAGGAATGTGGTGCAAGAGGGACTCCTCTCTTCTCGAGGAACTGAGAATCGATTATCTAAAGGGTGGCAATGAAATTGGAAATTTGGTGGGGGGAGGAGGAAGAATTTGGAAGGTTTTTCATCTTGTGTTCTATGTGTTTTGTGTGTCTTCCTTTGTAGTTTTACGTTAATAAAGTTTTTTTCCCTTTTAACCTTAAGTTGGAGCCTGCTTTGCTCTGTCTCTGATCACATCTCACAGTGGGTGCCAGGGAAGGAGGTGATCTCGTGGGGGCACTGGCATTGCGCCAGGCTCAAACTGTTGTGGTGTGTGTTCAGTTCCCAATTGAGTTATCTCCCCCGTTTTGTATTGTTTTGTGATGCTTCCCCCTATTACAACCCTATACCCAGTTCGATGGTTCAGTCCTGGTTCCCCCTTTCCCTCCAATGGTGTCCTCCCTGTCTGGGCACGCTGCCAAGCCCTTGTCTCCACCCCCGTTCCCCTAGCAACTGCCCCTTTCTGTTATATTTTTCCCTCCTCCAGAGCCCCGTTCATCTCCTGAAACCCCCCCATCCTTCCAGAAACTTCTCCCTTCCACAGGGGGTGATTGGGCAGGTGCCCCGAGCCCCTCCTTTGTTCGTGTATCACTTGTTGCCACCGGTGTCAGTCATGTTGAATTCCCCTCCTCAGTTTCTCCCGATTGGTTCTTGTACACCCCTTTATATACTGCTTCTCCCCCTTTTGTCCCTGTCTTTTCCCGCCGGATTCGCTGGAGACAATGTTACACTAAAAACTCTGGACTGCACCAGGCGAGTTAAGACCCTCTTTTCTCTCCGGCTTCTCCGCCTTGCTGCTCCTTTCGATACTGTTGCTGCTTCCTGCTGAAGGCGCAGCCCGGACGTCCCTGACGGATCCGGGTAGTGCCCCTCGCTGCTAGCTGCTGCTGTGCTCCAGGCTAGCCACGGCCGCCTTCCCCCCCGCTCGGATGGGAGTGAAGTGCATTCGACGCAGCAGCGCAGCAGTTTGGCGCCCACCGTGCGGCGAGAGAAGACCCCCTCGCCCCGCGGCAGGAGTCAGCAGCCTCGAGAGGAGTTTCGCCTCCTCTTCGTCGTCTGCCGCTTGCTCCGTGGTCGTTAAACTACCCTGCCTCGGGAGCAGACCCCGTTTTAGGGGTAGGGCTCCGGACAGGGATCGGATCGACACCTCCCCGCACCCAGGAGCTGATCCGGGATCGAAGCCGCGGACTTCGGAGTTTTTTTTCCCCGCTTTCCCGCTAGTCAGGGTGAGTAACTCCACCTTCCCAACTTCAAGAGTTCCTCCCCCCGCCTTATCTCCCGGTTTCACCGAGTTTAGTCGAGGTTTCGCCCTGGGCTCGGTGAGGTTGGGGCTAGCGGTTGGGGTTTTTTGTTAGCGTTTTTTTTCGTTTCACTCCAAAGGTTCGTTTTTGCGGGTCAGAGATGGGTTGCAAACTCTCTGTCCCCCAGAAAAGTTTATTACCAAGTTGTGGGTACCCTTGAAGGTAGAAATGTTAAAATTGTTAAGCGGGAGTTAAAAGATTTAATCATATGGATGTTCATTCAATTTCCAGAGATGTCCCCGGATTTAGTTAATAAAATAAAATTCTGGCATTCAGTTGGAGACAAATTAGCACAATTCGAATCTAAAGGGAGATCAAAAAACAAAAAATTACTTTATTGGACCTTCCAAATCATTACAGCTCTTAAAGAAAAACAGAAATTGAAGGAACAACCACCCCCCCATTCGTGTTCTCCCTACCCCCGTGTTCCAGACCCTTGTCCCACCCCTTCTCTCCCTGAGAATAGCAGAACCCTTAGGAGAGCAGCCCGCGAGAGCACCGCGCCGGCTTCCTACCACCCGCCGGGCTCTCCTCAGGGTTCCCTGACCCCCCGCCTCCAAAGTCCTGGCCAGACTTCGGAGAGCTCTCTCCAATCCCTCGATTCCTTTTCCCCTGAGTCCCCAGTTGTGCGTCCCAAAGTTAGATTTGCAGTTTCAGAGGGCAGCAGCCCCCAGACCTCTTCACAAAATGGCTCCCATGGAGCCCAAAATGGCGGCGACCGCATGGCTTTTCCCGCCATCAGTTTCTCTTCTCCCCATAATCCTTTCCTTTCTCCCGCCAGCCCTTTCTCCGCCCCTTCCCATTCCTATAACCCCGCCCCTAATTATGTTAATTCTTCTCCCAATCCCCGCCTTCCTACACGCCCCTTTCCCCTCCTTCCCAAGCCCCGCCTTTTGAACACGCCCCTCAGGCGGAGCCAACTCCATCAGCTCCACCCCCTAGCTCCGCCCTGGTTCCCACACCTGGCCCCTCCCCTTGGCTTCCGGGTTCCCATGCCCCGCCTCCCAGTTCCCACGCCCCGACTTCCGGGAGTGGAGATCAAGATAATTCAGATTTTACTGTACCATCTTTAATAACTGCCACTCCTGTTTCTTACCACCAAGAAAGCGTAGGGCCCTCCCGTGCGCAATGGACCCCATTCCCCCATTCCACCATTAAGGAGTTGTGCAAGGCCCAAAGAGAGTTTTCCTGGGAGAGTGAATACTTCCGGGGACTCCTTCGGGCCTCTTTATTAGAATTTGATGTTGTACCCGCCAACTTGCGGACGCTTTTTTCATGCCTCCTCAACCCCACCGAATTCTTAGTGTGGGAGGAGGCGTGGAAAAAGGGAATCAGGGATGTTGCCAACATATTTTATGAAAAATCCTTTACTTAGGATTTTTCCTTTCCTAGAGCTGAGAAGCCTTGGAACACTAAACAATTCTTATCTGCTGCTGTGGAATGCCACGGGAAAATCTGTGATTGGGCCCATCAGACTGTTTCCAATTAAGAGCCTATCACAATTCACCTGTTCAGCCCGTCTCGGGCTGAGAAGACTTCAGTTTACACATTCTTTTCTATTCTTAGCTTAGCCTTGTAGTGAAACCTTTCTCTTTACTCTTTTAGTATAGTTTCTATATCTTATATATCATATCATAATAAATCAAAGCCTTCTGATACATGGAGTCAACGTTGTCGTCTCTTCCCTCATCCTGGGACCTCAGAAAACCCTGTAATAAATGGTGACCTCCGAGTGAAAAAAGGAGCACCACCACGAAAGGTGAACACCGAGGACAGAACTGACAGATGGTGCCTCGAGTGAAGAAATCACCGCAATTGGACCCTGAGTGAAGAAGAATTCTTCATTTGGTAAGCCCAGAGGAGCATTGCTACATTTGGGTGAACCCCGAGTGTTTAGCATTGATGGTCACCTACACCAGGGACCACAGAAGTGGCTTCTAGCCAGGAGCTGAAGAACTGACGATCCTGAAATTGGACAGAGTTCACAGCCAAGGCTGGCCACAGAGAGAACCTTTGAAAAGTCTCCGAGACAAGAGGTCCGGGAGTCTTTGCAGCACAATGCAGCCTGCTGAAGCCCAGAGGACACTGTCGCAAGGTACTGTTTACACTGCCCTTCCTAGAAATGCTGCCCTTCGTGCAAGGTGGTCTGGGATGTGGCAGAGGGTGCCTACGGAGGCCGAGGTTCCATTCTCTTTCGGAGATGAAGGAGTTATTAACCTCTGGCGAAAATGGGGTCATCGATGTGGAGCCCCTATGGTGAAGAGACATTTCTATGAGTTTTTCAGATGGACAAAATATTATGGCTTTTTCCCTGATCTGTTGTATTCCCTTGATTCCTACATATGGGACTGCATGGCCTTGGTGTTCGAGGATGCTTTGCACCATGAGGGATTTGGAACTCCTTACTGTTTTTCAGCATTTAAAACTCTCTTCTCAGTTTTGAAATTGATAGAATATTCATTCGAGGACATTGCGTCTTCAAGAGGCCGTTTTTCGCTGGAGCTGGGAAGAGTGGAATTTGTGCAAAACCGCAGCCTGCAGTTTCCCATTCCCCCCGACTGGGTGCGGGGGGGCGAAACTTTGCCCGCAGCAGAAGAAAAGTTTTTTTCGGCGACCTTGGATCCCGCGCCGACGGAACTGCCTCCCCCCCGTCAGGGGGGAGGTGGGTTGGCTCTGTCACCTGAACCGGGGCCAAGGGCCCCGCCCCTACCCGCCCCAGAGGAGGGGCCGGTCCCTGCAGCTCCTCCCGTGGGCCCGCCTCTGGCGGGGGTGGATCCATCGCCTCCAACAGAGCTTGTCAGCAGTTCCGGGATGAAAGCACCGCCCTCCGAGGCTTCGCCCGCGTTGCTAGGCGACACACTCAACAGCAGCGACAATCGACAGCAGCCCGTCCCGGAGTCGGGACCTGCAGCCTCTCCCGCGGGGGTCGGTCCCTCGCCTGCCGCGCCGGTGGAGGGGGCTGGGCTTGAGATTCTCCCAGCGGAACCATCATCGGACCCGACCGCGGCGGCCGCCGCGGCGCCCGCAATCAGCCGGGACCCTCCCCCGAGCTTTTCGGGCTGTCCTGAGGCTGCCCCTGAGAGGGGAGCTGGGACGGGGGAAGGGGACTCAGGCTTGCCCCTCCAATGGGGGGGGTGTGGCTAGGCAGCTGAGCGTAAGCTCCGGCCGTCTGCTTGCTTTCAAACTCGGTGTTTTTTGCGGGCTGACCTGAGTCTGGTTCGGGGTTTCCCGCTGGGGGTTGGAATGCCTGATTCCCCCTGCGCGCCCTTGCGGCGTGGGGGAGGTGGATCCTGAGCCTTCTGTCTCCGGTCCCCTGCCCGCAGGGGGTGGGGGTGGTACCGAGGGGCAGAAAGTGGGGACATCTTTTGCATTTGCGATGCAGAGGCAGGAGACACAGTGCAAAGTGAGCATCGCTCATCTGCTGTGGGGACGAAGCACCCCCGGATCTGGGGTGTTGTTCCCTTGGAAAGCTTTTCTTCCCCAGCTGCTGGTCTGCGCCGGTTCAGCGGGGCTGAAGCGTTCCGCCACTCCGGCTGCCTAGATCTTGGCAGCGGTGTGCTGGATTGAGAGAACACAGAGCCCGCTCTGCGAGCTGGGTCTGGGCCGTTTGGCTCGGTTCCCTGGGCCTGGGCCTCCCGGCCAGCGCCTGTTGGGTTTGGGGGCGTTGTTCCCCCCGTCGGGACCTGGCCCACCTTTCTGTAAGCCGGGTCTGGGGTCTCTGTTCCCTCCACGGGGTGCAGGGCCCCCCGCAAACGGTGGCTGGTGGACCAGCCTGTTTGGGGCCTCAGTGGGCCATTGTCTGCTACTGCTCTTCAAAAAAAAAAAAAAAAAAAAAAAAAAAAAAAAATTAAATTAAATAAAAAGGGTTGAACGAGCTAGCAGCTCAGAAAGTTTTGCAAGCCTGTTTCAGGACCAAAAGGGACTTTTCAGCACTGTCAAAGAAGAACATCTTCAGTTTGGACCTTTTTCTGAAACTCAGCTGTTTGGACTTGAACTTTTCTGCACTGTCAAAGAAGAACATCTTCAGTTTGGACCTTTTCCTGAAACTCAGCTGTTTGGACTTGAAGTATTGAACTTTCCTTGGACTGTTTTTGCATTTTCTTCTATTTTAAGATTGTTTTAGTGAAATGATGGGAATTTGGTGTTCTGCAGGTGAAGGGTTTCCCTGATGGTTCCACACCAGCATTTGATTGATCTTTTGATTGCATTTCTTTTTAATTTACTAAACTTAAAAGGGTGAGATGTTGCCAACATATTTTATGAAAAATCCTTTACTTAGGACTTTTCCTTTCCTAGAGCTGAGAAGCCTTGGAACACTAAACAATTCTTATCTGCTGCTGTGGAATGCCACGGGAAAATCTGTGATTGGGCCCATCAGACTGTTTCCAATTAAGAGCCTATCACAATTCACCTGTTCGGCCCGTCTCGGGCTGAGAAGACTTCAGTTTACACATTCTTTTCTATTCTTAGCTTAGCCTTGTAGTGAAACCTTTCTCTTTACTCTTTTAGTATAGTTTCTATATCTTATATATCATATCATAATAAATCAAAGCCTTCTGATACATGGAGTCAACGTTGTCGTCTCTTCCCTCATCCTGGGACCTCAGAAAACCCTGTAATACAGGGACATTCTTCCACAATTGTGGGAGAATCCCCAAACTGCCACAACCCTCGGTGGTGAAATGGTTTACACCGACCTATTGGTCGGTCTTGGGAATTGGGCCGACGGAGCTTTTCAAGCTAGAGATATCCCTCGTCAAGCGCTTCGGGAGAGTGCAAGGATGGCCGAACGGGCATTCTTAGCGCTCCGCCCTACCGCCCAGGAGCCCACTTTCACCAAAATTCATCAGGGGCCAGGGGAACCTTTCATTGTTTTTGTCGAGCGTCTCCGCAGGGCAATTGACCATCAAGTCCAAGCGAAGAGCGTTCAACTCGAGATCCTAACAGAATTTGCAAATGCCAATGCTAACGCTGTCTGCAAAGCAGTCATCCTCAGCCTTCCCGTCGATCCTCCTCCAACCATCCAATCAATGATCGAAGCTTGCCAGAAAAAGGCACCATCCCTCGCCAAGGAGGATTCAAAAACTCCACCTCCAAGCCGTCGTGTGTCATTCGCAGAATCAACAAATTTCGACAGCGATGTGATGGCCGCCCAGCAGCAGCCGACGTCACCCAAAAGCAAGAGGCCCAGCCAAGGACACTGCCATCTGTGTGGTGACCCAGAACACTGGATGCCTGACTGCCCCTTGCGGAAACAGTTTTTCCAGTTCTGCAAGGAGCAGGCAGCATCCAAAGACAACCAACAAAAAAACTGAATTCCGAGCGCAGTCCCCCCCTGCGCAAGGATAAAAATATGGCGGGAAGTAACATCATTAAAGGGGGGAATTCAGGGAGGGGACCCCAATCCCGCACCTCTACCCTTTCAAACTTTCCGGACACGACACTTTCACCTAAGCAAACTTTACCAATTTTGACAACTCCTCTTTGTACCCTCCCCCACAGGTTGCATCTTGCGGAGTCCATTACCATTGCAGACTCCAAGTGCCGGCCCGCGATGGTCGAGTTCCAGGCACCAGGTACCTGGCATCAACGCAGATGTAAGTGTGTTGTCGTAGGAGACACAAAATTCACTGCCCCGGAAATCTCCATTATTCCGGGGGTGCTGCCGTCCCTCACAAATAAGTTCTCCATAAGTATTATGTGTGTCCATCCACCCATCGTTCTGCCCAAAGGCCAGATTATCGCTCAAGTTATTCCAATTTTCGAGCAGTGTGAGCGAGAACGCCATGACATTTCATCCCCTTTATTTAATGTTAACTGGTGTCAAACCCTAAGCCATGAAAAACCTCGGCTCGCCTCCTGTCTTTCTAAGAATGGGCAGTCGACTAGGGTGAATGGGATGCTTGACACGGGGGCAGATGTGACGATCATTCCCGCAAGGGAATGGCCGTCACAATGGGAATTGCAAAGCGCAGCTGGAAGAATCCAAGGCGTAGGGGGTTTTCAATTGGCAAAACAATCAAAGAGCGTGGTACAAATTATGGGGCCAAATGGGCAATTAGCTTCAGTCCGCCCATTTGTTTTAGATTATGCGGATCCCCTGTGGGGGAGAGATGTTTTGGCCCAATGGGGAGCCAAAATCGACCTGCCCAACGCTCCCCAGATTTTTCAGTAGCGGCCACTGAAGAGCGCCCTACCCACAAATTGACTTGGAAATCCGACAAACCTATTTGGGTAGAGCAGTGGTCGCTCAACAAACAAAAACTAAAGGCGCTCTCGGAGCTTGTTGAGGAGCAGCTAAAAAAAGGTAACATCGTGGAGTCCATGTCCCCGTGGAACTCCCCTGTCTTTGTAATCAAAAAACCAAACAAAGACAAATGGCGGCTCCTCCACGACCTCCGCCAAATTAATGACATCATCGAAGATATGGGCGCTCTCCAACCAGGGATGCCGTCCCCAACCATGCTCCCCCAAAATTGGAATTTAGCCGTCTTGGACATCAAAGACTGTTTTTTCCAAATTCCCTTGCACCCAGATGACGCCGCGCGCTTTGCCTTCACGGTTCCTGCCATCAACCGTGAAGCCCCAGCGAAGAGGTACCACTGGCGAGTCTTGCCTCAGGGCACAAAAAATTCACCAGTGATTTGCCAGCGGTACGTCTCTTCCCTGCTGTCCCCTGTCCGTGAGGCAGCAAAAAATTCAATCATACTACATTACATGGACGACATCTTAGTTTGTGCTCCAAACGACGATACACTTACCCATGCCCTTGCCCTGATAACCGATGTGTTGACTTCTGCAGGGTTCGAGCTTCAGGAAAGTAAGATCCAAAAGATGCCACCCTGGAAGTACCTTGGTCTGGAAATCACTAAGCGGACCATTGTTCCGCAAAAATTGGCTATCAACCCAAAAGTGTCCACTTTAGCGGAGGCCCAGCAACTGTGTGGAGCCTTGAACTGGGTGAGGCCTTGGCTAGGCATTCCAACAGAAGACCTAGCCCCCCTTTTCAATCTTTTGAAAGGGGGAGAAGAGCTTGGCTCTCTAAGGACCCTTACCCAGAGGCTGCAGCGGCCTTAGAAAAGGTACAGCGAACCATCTCGCAGAGACAGGCACACAGATACCACCCAGACTTGCCATTCAAATTTATCATCTTGGGAAGTTTGCCACACCTTTATGGGTTGATTTTTCAGTGGGACGAAACAGCTAAAACATCTGAGGACCCTGGTTCGAGGGACCCCCTCTTAATCATAGAGTGGGTGTTCCTCAGCCACCACAGGTCCAAAAGAATGACACGGCCACAAGAGCTGATGGCTGAGTTGATCCGGAAGGCTCGCTTCCGGATCCGGGAACTTGCCGGTGTCGACTTCACTTGCATACACATTCCCATCCAATTAAAATCGGGCCAGTTGACCAAGGCCATGTTGGAACATCTCCTCATGGAGAATGAAGCCCTCCAATTTGCTCTAGATTCTTACACCGGACAAATCTCAATTCATAACAAAACACAAACTATTTAATCAAGACAATCAGTTCAAGTTATCTCTAAAAGAATTCAGAGCCGGAAGCCCTTAAAAGCCTTGACTGTCTTTACTGACGCGTCCGGGGCATCTCACAAGTCCGTAGCGACTTGGAGAAATCTTCAAACTCAGCAATGGGAGACCGACGTTACCACTGTTGAGGGATCGCCTCAAATTGCTGAGTTGGCCGCTGTTGTCAGAGTTTTGAGCGGTTTTCTGAGCCTTTCAATTTGGTAACTGATTCGGCATACGTAGCCGGTGTGGTGTCCAGAGCGGAGAACGCAGTTCTCCAGGAAGTTTCCAACATGACCCTTTTCAAATTGCTCTCGAGACTCGTAGAGTTGGTCTCCTGTCGAGAGCACCCTTTCTACGTGTTGCATGTGAGGTCTCACACTGACCTCCCGGGGTTCATTGCGGAGGGGAATCGGCGTGCCGATGCCCTGGCTGCTCCCGTTGAGATGGCCCCGCTCCCTGATGCCTTCCAGTAAGCAAAACTCAGCCACCAGCGATTCCATCAGAACGCGCCCGGCCTGGTCCGTCAATTCCAACTGACTAGGGACCAGGCAAAGGCGATTGTGGCCACATGCCCACAGTGCCAGTCTTTCCAACTCCCGCCCATCAATGCTGGCGCCAACCCTAGAGGGCTCAAAAGCTGCAAGCTTTGGCAGATGGATATCACCCACATCCCTTCCTTTGGCAAGTTCAAGTTTGTACATGTCTCTGTAGATACGTTTTCTGGGGCCGTATACGCTTCTGCCCGCACAGGAGAGAAGACTGCAGACGTCAAAAAACACCTGCTGCATGCCTTCTCTGTGTTGGGAATCCCTAAAGAAATCAAAACGGACAACGGGCCAGGGTACACCTCCAGGGAGTTCTGAAGCTTCCTGCAGGAGTGGGGAGTGAGTCATAAGACCGGCATCCCTTACTCCCCGACAGGGCAAGCCGTGGTTGAGCGGGCCCACCAGAGCCTCAAACGAACTCTAGAACATCAGAATGGGGCAGTGAAGGTGGAGTCCCCTCAAATCCGACTGGCCAGGGCATTGTTTACCATCAACTTTCTTAATTGCAGATTTGAGTGCCTCAACCCGCCCATTGCCAGGCATTTTAACACCCAGACCGCAACCCAGTTCAAGGACAGACCACCTGTCCTTGTGAAGGACCCTGAAACCTGGAAGGTTGAGGGGCCATTTGACCTGGTAACATGGGGTCGTGGATACGCATGCGTGTCCACCCCCGCCGGGCTCAAATGGGTCCCCTCAAAGTGGGTAAAACCCTTTCTCCCAGGGAAGGCACGCAAACCAAGGGTCACCCCTCAGGTGACCCAGTCCGCCCTGAGGAGAAAACGCAAAGTCCATGTTGTGTCCGGTGTCCCCCAGGCTGAACCATCCACCCCAGAGCCCTCGGTTTTAACTTATTTTCTTTGTTTGTTTCAGTTAGAACCCGATTCGCCAGTTTAAGTTTGTTGCTCCGTTATTCTTATCATTTTTAACCTTTTGTGTGTCATCTTGAGTTTCTCAATGATTTATGAACTGCTCCTCCATCTTCTGTCCACCGCCGCACCACAAGTGAACCACGTCTCCCTCCCTCCTGCTACGAGCTCTAACCAAGAGACTTTCTATTATGAGGAGATGCAACCTCTTTCAATCTCACCCATTCCTCAATGGTTTGCAGTCTCCAGACCTACCAACAATGCCTGCGAACAAGCATCGACGAGCTCTAAAATCAGCTTTTAAAGACTCAATTTTAATTTTGTTTTTTCTAAAACAAAAAGAGTGAGATGTTGTGGTGTGTGTTCAGTTCCCAATTGAGTTATCTCCCCCGTTTTGTATTGTTTTGTGATGCTTCCCCCATTACAACCCTATACCCAGTTCGATGGTTCAGTCCTGGTCCCCCCTTTCCCTCCAATGGTGTCCTCCCTGTCTGGGCTCGCTGCCAAGCCCTTGTCTCCACCCCCGTTCCCCTGGCAACTGCCCCTATTTCCCCTCCTCCAGAGCCCGTTCATCTCCTGAAACCCCCCCATCCTTCCAGAAACTTCTCCCTTCCACAGGGGTGATTGGGCAGGTGCCCCGAGCCCCTCCTTTGTTCGTGTATCACTTGTTGCCACCGGTGTCAGTCATGTTGAATTCCCCTCCTCAGTTTCTCCCGATTGGTTCTTGTACACCCCTTTATATACTGCTTCTCCCCCTTTTGTCCCATCTTTTCCCGCCGGATTCGCTGGAAACAATTTTACATTAAAAACTCTGGACTGCACCAGGCGAGTTAAGACCCTCTTTTCTCTCCGGCTTCTCTGCCTTGCTGCTCCTTTCGATACTGTTGCTGCTGTCCTGCTGAGGAAGGCGCAGCCCGGACGTCCCTGACGGATCTGGGTAGTGCCCCCCGCTGCTAGCTGCTGCTGTGCTCCGAGCTAGCCACGGCCGCCTTCCCCCCCGCTCGGATGGGAGTGAAGTGCATTCGACGCAGCAGCGCGGCATCAAACGATGACAAGATGTTATGTTTCAGAGTATTTTGTGGTTGGTCATATGTCACTTTTGGTCCAGTCAAGGTTAGAAAAAGAGGCAGAGAAAGGTGATGATATGCCAACTGTCCAAATATAAGTCACAGGAGAAATGGAATAAAAGACAGGTTTTCTTATTTGAATTGAATTTTTTGCCCTACTGGTTTAGAAATCAGTTGAAATCCAGGATCATGGTGTGAAAAGCAGTGGTTTTCCATTGAAGTGCAGGAATGACTGTACAGCAGGGTATTTCTCATCTCTTCATGGAGGCAAGTTGAGTGCACCCTGGTGTTCAAATAGCAGATGACATGAAATTCAGTCTGGTGACTGAGTTGTGCTCACTGTGCCTTGCTGTGCTTTGCTGAGACCTATTGGCATTTGCATTTTCAGGCTGTCTTTTGGAATGTTTCTAAACAAGTTACCTCCCTTGGTCTTTCACGCCCATCTGAATGGTCTGTTTGGGGTTGCCTCCTCCACCCCAAATCATCCCAGCTTTTTACTGTAGCAATATTGTGATGTGTTACTCTTCGAGCCAGGTCTTATGAGCTCTCAGTGAAACCCATCACACCCCAGATAGCTCAGCTACCTGGAACAGTATAAAATTAGCAGGATGATTTCTGAGGTAGTGTTGGAAACAGGAAAAGGTTTAATAAAAGGTAAAATAACAAAGCCCTTACACAGAAAAACTGAGCCAGGGGCAAGAGGTCCTTGCTCCTGCTAAATTACCCCACAAAAGCAATTATTTCCTTTGTTCTCTTCCTTTTCTAGTGAATTACCTAGGCGGGACCTCTTGGCCTCTGTCCAATCGGACAGCCCCAGGTCTGAGGTGAAGTCCCAAAGGTCCTATGAGATGTCTTTGTACTTAATTTGGGAGAGAAACTTCTGGGCTTTTTGCCTTTTTAAGCAGACAAAGAACAATTTGGTCACTTCGTCAACAGGGGGCACATTCCTACACTATTGTACTTGCAGAGGTGACCTCTGTTAAGCAGAAATGGTCTTGCTGGCATTTTGTCAAGCCATGCTTGAGACCTTTAATTTGCTTTTTTTAAACTGGGCAGACCTTTGAGGCTAGCTCAGACTGGAGAACTGGGTAGTTGTCCTAGTACATGTTTCACTAATGGGAGGATTACACAGTAACAGTCTATTTCTGGGGGGGAACAGACTCTAGTTTATCTCACATTAGGCACTTGAAGCAGAGAAAAAACTTTAATTATAACAGACCGTTGGACTTTTCTTCCTGCTGGTAATTTTCCAGTTATGTGGGATCTTCTGTGCTGCCAGTGAGTGTAGAAACTAGTTAATTTTATCGCTCAGCTCTTTTCAGTGAACTACCATGATAATTTGGGTATCTTTGGGTATTGCATTTTCAGTATTCATAATCACAGGTAATCAAACCTAGTGACTTAACCATGTGTTCAGTAGTAAAATTATCCCTGGCTGACTTGACTGTACAAGGGAGAAAGATGGAGAAATTACCAGGAATGAGGTGACGAGTAAAATCATGGATTCTAATGGGTAGGTAGCAATGTCTCAGTAACAATTGGGTGTTATGTGATAGACCTTCCTAAGGAAGCAGAAGCTACTTTGCAATATTGGCTTGAGCAGAGAAATGAGGGTGGTGCTCACCCTCTTCACCTTATTTCTGATAATTCCTCCAGTTTTCTCCCTTGTACAGTCAAGTCTGATAGGAAGAATTGGTAGTGCTCTCCTTGGGTGCTTCCTGGGATTGCAATAACGAAGTGAGTCCATTTGTTTGGTTCCCTTCATCTGTGCTGCTTGTGTTAGTCCAAGGGGAATAAACTACCAAAGAACAGTTAATAGGTGTTTGATCCTAGTCTCAGTTGTTCATTTTCTACATAGATCCATTTTTAAGATCATAGCAAGAGTACCTAGTGATCTTACTGGACTTTGTCTGTCCACAAAGGTTACATTCACATTGTGGGTGACTTGTGACTACCTTAATGAGGGGAACTCCTGAACTGCATTATGGGGCTATATTTGCTGCCTCTATTTTAAGTCTTTGGCTGTTTTTGTATCTTAATCCTTAAGATACTTATGTTCAGTTACTCTTCTCCAGAATTTCATCCTCTTCTTTCACCTGAGCACTTGCTTTGTATATACCTTGCAGCTGCAAAATTAACAGATTAAAGTTATGATACAGCTATGTCAAGTGGTGGTTTGGTGTCTTAATTTCTGCCCCTCAGATGAGAGGCACTTACGGACCTTGTGAATTAATATCCCTCACCTGGTGCAGATGTGAAATAAAGCAGGCTTTGATAGAGATCACCTGTTTTCTTTGCTTGCAAGAAACCAAGAACAGATGGGCTGTCACTTACTGCATCTTGGCAAAGCAGCAGCATCTTACAGCAGCCAGGTGGGAGCTCTGAGATCTGTTTCTGGTGGTCTGATAACCTTATTTTCCATAAATCCACATTTCCAAGGTATCTGAGAAGTTCTTAGCTTCTATTGCAATTGCTACCGTATTGGAATTATTACCAATATAGCCAGATGGGACATGCCTGGGTTTGTCTGGCCCTTGCTGCTTGACCAAAAGGTGGCAAATGTGGTGTTTTCACCTCAGAGACACCTTTGGCTAAGCTGGATGCTGCAGCTGGGCGCATAGAGACAAGTCCAGACATGCAGGAGCTCAGGTTTACCTTGGTGGAGAAGCTTTAAGGCGAGGTGAAGGAAAGGAGTCGGTTCTGTTGGAGGGTTTTGATCCAGAGCTTTATTCCTGGCCCAAAGGCCTCTGAATGCAGTAACAGCTCCAGAGGAAGGCCACAAAATTGATAAGAGGACTGGAGCACCTCCCCTACCAAGACAGGCTGAGAAAGTTGGGGCTGTTCAACCTGGAGAAGAGAAGGTTGCGTGGAGATCTCTTAGCAACCTTCCAGTATCTGAAGGGGCTACAGGGAAGATTGAGGATTCCTCATCAGGAACTGCAGACAGGACAAGTAGTAATGGGTAAAAATTGAAAGAAATTAGGAAATTTAGGCTAGATATTAGGAAGAAATTTTTTACTGTGAGGGTGGTGAGATACTGGAACTGGTGGCCCAGAAAGGTTGTGGATGCCTGAATCCTGGCAGCATTCAAAGCCAGGTTTAATAAGGTCTTAAGCAACCTGGTCTAGTGGGAGGTATCCCTGCCTATGGCAGGGGGGTTGCGACAAGACGATTTTTAAGGTCCATCCCAACCCCATAACATACTATGATCCTATGTATCTAATAAGAGCCTAATTTTCCATCTTGCATTAACCAAGTTACTGTGTTCACATACCAGAAAGATGTTGCTCTTTGAAAAAATGTTAGTGTATGTGGCAATGCCCCATGTACTTTTTAAATACCTAGATCTGTACATTCTCATCTGAGTATTGTTAAACATGCTGTAGTCTGGCATACAGGTCTTTTACTCCTCCCCCGTTACATAGATAATCATAATTAACTGCAGTTTGTTTTTTTCTACTACTTGAGGTTGCGTGATCTGAAAATTGGTGAACAAGAAGGATTTGTGCATCTTACTATGTGTATCTCTAAATAAAATGTATTTGTATAGTTTGTTGGCTTGGCTGATGGTTTCCTTTATTTTGTAATTATCCCACTGCAAGTAAATCCAGGGCAGTTGGGTTTCTCCTTGTAACAGTCCAGCTTCTGTGTTGACATGACTGATTCAAAGGAAACAAAGTAAACTGTTGTTTTTCCTTCACCATTGAGTGGATTGATATCCCAAGGGCACATACTCAACTTATTCCTGTTTTTCATAGCTCATACATCAGTCCTGTTCTCTGTATAGCTGCAATAACACTCCTTGCTTCTATAGTAAATGTATCTAATGGCAGAGTTGGGACTGTTACACTCTTCAAAGCATGTCCTTTCTGTTCTCTTCTTCTGGTACTGTCATGGTTTGACCATGGTGCAATGCCAGTGCCTCTATGAAAATACTTTCTCCCTGGTGTCTGCTGTGAGATGTGATCAGAAATAGAGCAAGCAGGCTCCAGCTTAGGAATAAAAGGGGGAAAAAACTTTATTAACTTACAACTATATATAAAGACAAACACGCACAGAACTCAGAATGAAAACCTTCTAAAAATATTCCTCCTTCCCCCCCACTAAATTTCTAATACATGTACTCTTCAGATCATCAACTCTCAGTCTATCACTACTCTTTAGATAATCAATTCTCAGTTCATCAAGGAGAGAGGAGTCCCTCTTGTACCATAGGCTTCTCCTGGAAACACAGTTGGAACTTCTTGTGTTTCCATGTCACACGTGGCACCGCCCGGAGATCATCTGCCATCATGACATCTTCTTTCTATGCCCAGGGCTCTTACCACTGTGCATGGAGTAGAGCTGCTTCTAGGGTTCTTCTTTTAAGGATGCTTTGCCCAGTTCTAAAAAAGCACAGTCTCTCACTTTCGGGACACCTGTCTCCACCCAAATTCACCCCCTGGGGCCGAGGGGTCTCAAGAACAGAGATCTTCTTCCCTGAAGACGGAGAGCACCACCACCACCCTCCTCACCCATCGTCTCTGTTCACGCCACTCTTTTGCATAACATCACTGCACTTTCTTGGCTCCAAGCCATTGCCTCCCCTCTAAATGCAGTCTCTGTGTCACAGGAAAAATGGTTCTGTCTATGGCTATACAAGAAAAGTCCAGCCAAAGGCCACTCCATCATGTCCTCCCAACTAGGATTCTTCTCAACTTCTCTCTTGGCCTATTTCCTCTTATCTCATCTCTATCTCTCTTCTTATTCAACTCCAGGAAGATCAGCATTTGAAAAGTTTCTGTCATCTGAGAAAAAAGATTAAAAATCTCAGGCTCTGCCTGTCCAGAACTCCCATGGCTGCCCTGCTGGGCACCTTCTCGTTGCACCCCTCCCTTCTCTTTCTCAGCTGGCCGTGCTATCAAATTTCAAGGTGGCACAGGCACAGACACCAGCTCTCTCTCCTGGGGAGGGGGGGGTGGCTGCCCGATGTCTCTCAGGGTTCCTCCACCCTTCCATCCTGCAGGGGCCTTCACCTCCCTTCTCTGTCCAAGGCCCGGCCTACCTCACTCAGGCCTCGTGGCTTCCCCTCCCCCGCCCAGTCCGTAGCTAGGCAGGGGAGCTCTGACCTCTTTCACGGACAGAAACCAAGAGAGCTTCCTCCTGGGAGTTCTCAGCTTTTAACCCCCCTGTGTTCTCAGAGGCATATCCATATCCTCAGTGGCCACACCAGGTGCCAATATTCAAATATGAGCACCTATTGGTTTGACCACAGCATCCCAAAAAACTCACTTCGTCTCAAACCAGGACAGGTGCCTAATTTGTTCTGAGGCAAGAGTTTTCTTTTAACCATGTTATTTTTCTAAAAAATATTGTTCAGCACAGATACCTATAGGTGGACAGTTAGGTCTAGGACTAAGGGTTTTAGAGAGACCTAATGTACTGAAAATGCAGCTGTTGCACTAGATCTTTCACCATATTTTAATTTCATAGGAGAGTGAGGCCTCTATCCAACTGTCCTATTTCCCTGCCTCCTCTTGTCTGCCTAGAATTGGGAAGGTTTTTTTTTTGGAGAGGAGGAATGTCCATAAAACATTGAAGCTTTATGTTGAAGGTTAAAATCATGTGCCTAAAAGTAGCTTCTGCATCCCCATCTTCTTCACACTTGACTTCACCCTGCGGTGATAATTTCCATGGTCATGGACAAACTGCAGCTTTGTATGCAAGCTATGGGAGACCATGTGTCCAGATTTGCCATATCTATTGTATTGTAGTAGGCTTTACAGAGGAGTGTCTAAAAAGCATGTTAATATTATCCTGTCATCCTACTGGCCTTATACCAAAACTGAGAGATGCAAAAAAAGAAGCATTCATGGCCCTGGAAACAGGCAGGAGATTATGGGTTAGATGTATGGTAGGAGGAAGATAGAAGGTCCTGGTGGTAGTGGTTCCTGGCTTGTATCCTGTCACAGCCGTGGATTTGGATGAGCTTGTGCCAACTCCTCAGTGCAGAAGCTGTATCTGAACTGCTTGAGCTGTGCTCTATTCCTAGAGGGTTATTCTTGGTGCTGCTTCCCTTTAACACAGAACAGGGCCCCTGTCAGGCTGATGCTTTTGTTTCTACCCCTATACCTCATAGGAAAGCGAGAAGAAGGTGAAGGGATAGTTTAAGCTATAGAAAAGGCCCTGGAAATCTGGGTTACTAACTCTCCAGTTGCATCGAATGATCCATCAAGTACAGCATTCGGATGATGTGAGGCCTGTCAACTGTCTTGTGGGATCAAAACGGATTGGGGATGGCTGAGGGCCTCAGGAAGTATCAAGACAGTCAGTACTCCTCAAGCTCCTCCTAGATGTGTGTCTAGCTTAAATCTCAGCAGTAAAGAGTCCAAATCTTCCCCCAGCAGCTAATTCTTGCATTCATTTATATTGTCCCATTGATTTGCAGAAACAAACAAACTCCACAACTTTTGTGAAAGTTGTAAAGCTGGTATGTTTATTACAGGGCTGGTGCATGTTGGAATCATTCCCCTAAATTGACGTGTACCTCTGGGAACTCCAGATCCTTTTTTATCTCCCTCTCAAATACATATGCATGCAATTTCACAATAGGTTCATACATATTCATTCCACTGATTTGTGTGACACTTGCCACTAATTCTTCTTTATCAGAAAGAACTCCTGGGTCAGGTTGCCCTGCTCTGTCTGGGGCCCCCCTCCCCCCTTATCTCTTGTCCTTTGGCTGAAGCAGTCCCTCAAAGCACAGGCCCTTCTCGAGAACAGGCAGTCAGACTAAATAGCAAGCTACAGACTTAACTCATAAACGTACATTTCACTTAAACCAAAATGGATTTCTACTCTGGAAAATTTCCACTCTGCCTCACCATCCCCTGTCTTGCAGATCCCCTTGCTTTCCTATTCACTGTGTAGATGAAGCAGTTTGTGGGGCAGCTCATCTGTTTTTGTTGAAAGGGATTTTTAAGTGTTTCATGGCAATGGTCTTCACTTCTTATACTGAACAGTCCAGATTCCCTCAGCATTTTCTCACTAGCCATGCTTGGCCTGTATATGTGTGGCCATTGTTATTTCTGGCTGTGGAACCAAGATCTATTGTACTCCTTGGCCTGGAGCCTACAGCATCTCCATGCTGCTGCTATTGACAGCTTCTTTTCCCGTATGCTACAAATGCAGTGGCAGTGGACATTATCCCTTTACACATTCAATCTGCTGCCTGCCTCCAACTCCCAGTCCAACTGCTTCAGGTTTGCTTGGATGTCATCACTTCCCTTCTTTGTTGTATTTTGTTTCTGATCTTTGTGATGAGATGAGCTCTTGCCAGCTGGTGGCACTGCTGTGGCAGAACAAGGAAGCCAAAACAAGATAGTGCTGTGGGAATAGTTTCACGCTGTTCTGTTAGTTCTTCCAAGCCATAGCTGTACTCATGTGGAAGAGGCTAACAGCGGGCCTGTTAGCTAAAGGAGCGAGAAAAAGCTGAGAAGCAAGAAGAAGCTGATAAGGAGCTCTCTCCAAGGCTGTCACCAAGGAGACCAAGAGAAGTGAGGAACTGAAGAAAGATAAGAAGAGAACTTTGCAGCTGGACGAAGTATTTTTAGAAAGTTGAAGTCACTGTAACTTTTCACCAATAGTGTTATGTTGATTTATTGTGGCCAATAATAAGGGTAGAAGAAGCATAAAAAATTGCAAAGTGGATAAAAGGTCAGCCATGTTCAATAATAGAGAGTTGCCATCTGAGACTGCTTGTGGTCTCTGCTTTGTGTCGTGACCGCCTCGACAGCGACATCTGGTGGTCGCCAAGTGATATAACACCCTTATGAACATACTCGGTCTGGACCCATACGGGGTCCTAGCAACTGGCAACCATGACCCACTGGGACGTAGTGGGGGAGGCGACGTTGGTGCAGCTGAGAGTGGCAGGTGGAAGCCACAGGGAGGTCTGGACCTGATTTTCTCCTATCAAGACACCTGGAAGTAGGTGAGCCACCAACTAGTAATAATGGGACGTAATTTATCTAAAGAGGAGGAGACTGTTTTGGCTACATGGCAAGTTTTGTTAAGAAATAAGGGAATTAATACTTTAGACTATGCCCTTTGTAGTATATTGCTGTGGGCTAAATCACAGGAGTTTGGCACTGATCCTGGCACAGCATTTAGTGTTAAAGCATGGAAAAAAGTCGGGGACAGACTGTGGGAAGTCATCCGAGCGGGAGATAAAACTGTTGTCTATCTAGCTGTTACTTGGGGATCGCTCTTTGAGGCATTAAAAGAATGGAAAACAGAGCGAGAACAAGCAGAGCGGGACGCAGACTAAGAATCGGGGCTAATAACAGAAACTGTCAGGGGGAATGAGGCAGAGGGGGCCTCTGATGGGAAACTTGGTGAATCTATCCTTGAAGAAGGTGCAGGTGCCATGCAGGTTACCAGGCAGGCTACCAAAGCTTCCGGGAAAGCTGCCAGAGCTCCTGGGCTGGATGCCAAAACTTCTGGGCAAACTGCCATAGTATCTCCTTATCAGACCCCTAAACCTCTTTATCTCACACCTGTGCAGCAGCTCGCGATGGTGCCTGTATATACTACACTGCTACGCCAGTTAGCTGAAATGTCTTTAGCAGAGAAAGAAACCCAGCCATCTGCCCCCCCGCTTCCCTCCACTCTAGTCCAGCCATCTGCCCCCCCACTCCCCTCTGAGCTGTATGAACAATCTGCAAGGTCGTATCCTCCGTTACCTGACAGTGACAGCAACAGTGAATCAAGTGATGAGTCGCCCACAGTAACACCTGAGTTGGGTCAAGGAACTGTTGACAGTTCACCTTCTAATAGCTCTAGCCCTACTGGCCCATGGACTTTGCCCCCTGTCAAGTAACTGGGCTTCCTCGACAGCCTCAGGAGTTTTGGGAATTTGTTAGGAAGAAAGCAGTTGAAGAAAAGAATTGGGACATGATAGAAAGATTAGGTGCTCCAAGAGTACCTCAGGAAAACAGTGCTAATGCAAATGTTGCCTGTGATAACCCTATGGCTTTTCCAGTTTTTAAAGCAGCTCCTGGAACAGGGCAGGATGATAGTCATCACGTCTTTGCCTGGAGGGTTGTGCAAGATCTCCAATTGAAAGTGGCTCAGTATGGTAATAATTCCTCAGAGGTAATGCAATTAATATATGTAATTGATGCAGATATGCTTGAACCTTATGACATCATGCATCTTGCTATGATTTTATTCCAGCCAGTACAATATGTTGTATTTCAAGGCACTTGGAGGCGAGTGGATGAGCACACACCTTTAACAAATATGCAGTTGCCTCAACATGACCCTCGTCATGCTGTGGGTGTTGATGCTTTACTGGGCACTGGGCCTTTTGCTAACCCAGATTTACAGGCAAGGTAGGATCCTTCAATTTTGGCACAAGCTCAGGAAATTGTCATGAGCGCTTTAATCAAAACAATGGAAATGGCAGCTCCAAAACAGAGATATGTTACTATTCAACAAGGGATGAGAGAATCATTTTTGCAGTTTGTGGAAAAACTTGCTGCAGCTATTGAAAAACAGGTAGATAATGAATCTTTGCAACACAGATTGTGTATACAATTGGCTAAAGGAAATGCAAACCCAGACTGCAGAAAGATTATTGACACTTTACCTGGGGAACCCACATTGCCTGAAATGATTAGTGCTTGCTCAAAAGTTGGTTCAGTAGAGCATAAAATGGCAGCTCTTGCTGCAGTTCTAAGACCTTCATCAAAATGCTATAATTGTGGACAACGAGGGCACGTAAGGGCACAGTATAATACCCAGAAAATAGCATCCAAGCCAAGTGCAAGCAGCAATGTTGTGTGCAATCTTTGTGCTAAATCTGGGCACTATGCTAAACAATGCAGGAGTAAATATCATGCAAACGGTCAGCTATTGCAGGGAAATGACAAGAAGAGCGTGAAGGGGCGTGTGGGAAAACAAATACCCCAACAACCACAACAGCAATTATAGGCCTTCCCATCACTGCAAAGCTACCCATTTGCAAACAATACTCAGGGGCAACAAGTGGTTCCGCAGGGATTGATATACCCACCGCCGACACAGTAACCATTCTGACAAAAGAAATATGTAAAGTGCCCCTCAATGCCTATGGTCCAATAGGACGGGGATCGAGTGTGTTTTTGATAGGAAGATCAAGAACTACACCTAGAGGTATTCATGTGCATCTAGGACTTAATGATGCTGATTATTTAGGACAGATTCATGCTATGGTATCCATTGATGACCCTCCTGTCACTATTCAGAAAGGAACTTGCATTGCTCAAATTGTACCTTCGGTGAGTTCTGTTCCAAATGCAGTGGACCGAAGTCGCGGCACAGGAAGTTTTGGATCAACAGGAGTACCTCAAGTGTTCTGGACTGAGAAAGTGACGGAGAACCGTCCAGAAAAGACATGCATCCTCGCAGCCAGTGGATGTCATCCAGGAACCATATCAGTAACAGGTTTAATTGACACTGGAGCAGATGTCACAATACTCTCGCGACTTTGCTGGCCTCAGTCTTGGCCTCTCACTCATGCAAGTTTTGGACTTCTGGGGTTGGGTGGTGCTACAATAGGTGATTTGTCAGCCATTGTAATTAATGTGAAACATCCTGATGGCCAACAAGGAAACATCAGACCCTATGTTGCCGATGCTCCTCAAAGTTTGTGGGGACGAGATTGTTTATCTCAATGGGGTGTCAAAATTACTATGGATTTTTAATAGGGACCACTGTGATGCAGGGCAATGAACGTCCAGTTGTAGCCTTGACATGGTTGACAGAGAAACCTGTCTGCGTTGACCAGTGGCCCCTTACTACTGAAAAGCTTACTGCCCTGCAAGAATTAGTCACAGAACAATTGCAAGCGGGACATATTGAAGAATCATTCAGCCCCTGGAATACCCCTGTTTTTGTAATAAAAAAGAAATCGGGAAAATGGAGACTTTTACATGATTTACAGCAGATAAATGCTATAATAGCAACAACGGAAGCTTTACAAGCAGGCCTTCCTACAACTACAATGATTCCACAGGAATGGCAAATAGTTGTCATTAATCTGAAAGATTGTTTCTTCACTATTTCATTGCCTGAGCAAGACAAAGAAAAATTTGCTTTTACTGTGCCTTCCATAAATCATGCTGAACCAAATAAAAGATATCAATGGAGGGTACTCCCCCAAGGCATGAAAAATTCAACAACTATTTGTCAATGGTTTGTGGCACAGGCCTTGTCAAAAGTGTGGGAGCAATTTAAAAATTGCTACTGCTACCATTACATGGATGATATCTTGTTGGCATCTAATGACAAACAACAATTATCAGCTCTTAAACAATGTGCTGTGACAAATTTGAAAGCTTTTGGTCTGATCATTGCCCCAGAGAAAGTGCAGGAACACATGCCTCCGAAATATCTAGGTATGTTGGTGACTAACACTCAAGTTATGCCTCAACCTGTGAAGTTAGACATTGATGTTAAAACTGCTACTGATGTACAGAAATTGGTAGTTTAATAGGTTGGATTCAATCATATCTAGGCATAACTAATCATCAGATGCAACCATTGTTTGATTTGCTCTCAGGCATCACTTCCTCTACTGATGAGAGGCAATTGACCCCAGCAGCAGAAAAGACCCTAGAAGAAACTGAATTAGCCTTAGCACACAAATTTGTTAACAGAATAGATACCTCTGTTGGTGTTCAATTGTTTATTTCGAAGGACCATGAAATACCATGTAGAATACTGTGTCAGTGGAGTGATAATTGGGAAGATCAACTGCATATTCTGGAATGGATATTTTTATCTTTCAGATCTCGGAAAACAGCTCCAGGACTTTATAAGCTTTTTGCAGATATTATCATCAAAGGCCGCAGGCGTTGTCATGAGATTTTGGGACACGACCCTGTGACCATTGTGATACCTGTACAACAGTGGTATTTTGAATGGTGCTTTCTGTCACCGACATATTTTATGAAAAATCCTTTCCTTAGGATTTTTCCCTCCTGAGAAGCTGAGAGGCCTCAGGAACAAACTATAAACAATTCTTATCTGCTGCTGTGGAATGCAACGGGGGAATCTGTGATTGGTCTCATCTGGTTGTTTCTAATTAAGGACCAATCACAGTTCACCTGTCCAGACTGTCTTGGTCAGAGACAAGCCTTTGTTATTCATTCCTTTTCTATTCTTAGCTTAGTGTTCTGATGAAATCCTTTCCTCTATTCTTTTAGTATAGTATTAATATATTATATACCATAAAATAATAAATCAAGCCTTCTGATACATGGAGTCAACTTTCTCATCTCTTCCCTCATCCTGGGACCCTTGTGGACAATACCACACTTTCAAAATAATCATGAGTTGCAGTCTGCCTTATCTTGTTTCACAGGCCAAATACAATATCATTTGCCTTCTCATCCTGTTCTAAAACTGACCAAAGAGATTCCTTTTGAAGCAAACAAATTTGTTCTCCTGTTCCGGTGGAAGGTATAACAGTTTTTACAGATGGATCCGGGAAAACCGGAAAAGCAGCTGTGGCTTGGAGAAAGGACGATCACTGGGAATATGAGACAATGATTCAGCAGGGATCTCCTCAATTGTTTGAACTTTGTGCTGTTCTTTTGGCTTTTACTTTATTTCCTGATTCTGTAAATATAGTTACTGATTCCATTTATGTTGCCAATTTGGTTAAGCATCTAGATCAAGCAGTGTTTTATAATATCCAAGAGAAACCATTGTTTATCATGTTAGTGAAGTTATGGACAGTTATTGGCGCTCGAAAACATCCTTACTTCATCGTGCACATTCGCAGCCATACATCATTACCGGGATTTTTTGTTGAAAGCAATGCCTATGTAGATTCTCTGGTAGCTGCTGCTGCAATCAAAACTAAACCTAATGTGTTGCAGCAGGCAATTTTATCACATCAATTTTTTCATCACAGTGCTCAAGCTTTACAGCAGCAATTTAAATTGTCTCCTGGTGAAGCAAAATCAATTATTTCTTCTTGTCCTGACTGTCACATGACTCATGTCACTCAATATTATGGTACCAACCCTAGGGGTCTTTCTGCTTTAGAGGAATAGCAAACTGATGTTACTAAAATACCAGAATGTGGTCGCTTTAAGTATGTTCATGTCACAGTTGATACCTTTTCTCATGCAATGGTTGCTTCAGCATTCACAGGAGAAAAAACTCATGATGCTATTCGTAATTTTTCTCATGCCTTTTCTATCCTAGGTTTTCCGCGTCACATAAAAACAGATAATGGCCCAGCATATGCTTTGCAGAAAATGCAAGCATTCTTTTGTGCTTGAGGCATTGAGCATTCAACAGGCATTCCACATGTCTCCACAGGCCAAGCAATCATTGAAAGGGCTCATGGTCTTCCTAAACGTCAGGTTCAAAAACAAAAAGGGGGAATGCAACAGGAGTCACCTCAAGTAAGATTAGATAAAGCTGTTTATGTGTTAAACTTTTTGCGTCCCCTACCAGACTCACAGTTATCGCCAATTTTTGACCATTTTTCCTCTTTAATTCTAAGCAACCAGATTTCCTTAGAAATGTCAAGGTATGGGTCAAGGATTTAATTACTGGTATGTGGTCTGGTCCAGTGCAGTGGGACTAATAACCTAACTAGGGGAGGGGTTTGCTTGTGTTTTGACAGATAATGGTCCTCGATGGGTTCCTGCTCGCTGTGTTAAACCTTATCTGGAGCGCGCAGGAAGGGACAGGATGGATGGTTCTGCAGCTGAAGCAGAACGTGCAGATGACAGTGGCTAAGGCCATCTATCAGGACATGTATTTCATCAGTTTTAAGGATAAAGCAGTTAAGAAATTTAAAAGCACTTTTAGATGGATGAAGGACAAGAACGATTGTATTAAGAATGGGAATGTTAATTTTGTTGATGGTTGTGATTGTTGTTTTGTGTTTCCCCTGTCTGCTTGGATTTTTGCAAAGGGCCCTGCAAAAATCCATAGCAGCTGTATTTACAGCTCAAAAACAAAAAGGGGAAATTGTGGAAGGGGCTAACATCGGGCCTCTCAGCTAAAGGAGCGATAAGAAGCTGAGAAGCAAGAAGAAGCTGATAAGGAGCTCTCTCCAAGGCTGTCACCAAGGAGACCAAGAGAAGTGAGGAACTGAAGAAAGATAAGAAGAGAACTTTGCAGCTGGACGAAGTATTTTTAGAAAGTTAGTTGAAGTCACTGTAACTTTTCACCAATAGTGTTATGTTGATTTATTGTGGCCAATAATAAGGGTAGAAGAAGCATAAAAAATTGCAAAGTGTATAAAAGGTCAGCCATGTTCAATAATAGAGAGTTGCCATCTGAGACTGCTTGTGGTCTCTGCTTTGTGTCGTGACCACCTCGACAGTGACATACTCATCCTGTCTGCTTCTAAATGGAGGATCGGGATAATCTTTCTCAATTAGAGGTTCTTTCATGGTTCAATAAATGGATTAATAAATGAAGGGATGCTTGAACTGTTCTTTCGACAAGGGCAGCCCATTCTGTCAGACACTGAAAGCAAGCAAATTCAGACTTTATTAAAAAACAAGTACCTTTGTCCTTTGTCTCCCAACCTCCTCAGTCTGTCCCAAGCCTTCACATGCGGCAAAGCAAATTATAGGATGGCTTCAGCCCCCTGCAAGGCTCAAGGGACCATGCAGCCAACATGGCATTTGGGACCTACTGATCAGCTGCTCCAAAGTACCACCCTACATAGAGAGTCTTACCATTCCCTTTTCATTAAGGTATACCACGAATAGGGAGTGGTAAGAAAGAAGCCACAGGCCTTAAAGCGCTGAACTGCAGTCAGAAGGTCAGATTGACAGTTGCTTGGACTGTTTGTGCAAAAACATAAACAAACCATAGGTTGCATTCCAGAGATGCTGAAGTTTCAGCAGAAAGATTTCCGGCGCCTATAATTGGTGCCTGTGGGTTTTTTCCTGTGTTATAAAGTTTCCCTGTTCCAGGGGTTTCCTCTCTCTACAGATCCACTTCAGTGCCTCGTGCATGTTGAACATTAGGCACATGGACTCATCTACAATAGAAATTTCAGAAATTCTAGATGACTGGAAATGATGTAACTAGATTTAAGGTTGCCTTTGGGGAGACACAGACTGGCACTGTTGCTGTAAAACTCCTCCCCATACAGCTGCTGTATTCTAGGTAAATATTCACCTAGGGAGCAATGATGGCTAATTTCTAAACGTATATGAGCACTAAAAGAGGTCTCAGAGCCAAGAGGGTGAGGAACAGTTGGTCAGCGCTAAGAAAAACACCTGGGAAAGCGCTATCTATTTATTCATGTGCTATGCTGGCAGACTGTAACTGACTGCTGGACACCATGCAGCAACCAGGCCAGCAAGGATGCCAATAGAGAGCTATTCAGCTATAGAAACTTCTGATCTTGTTCTCTGATGAAACCACTTCATGAGAGACTTTTCCAGTAAAGAAATTGTAGAGTGATGATCTTAGGATTTCTTTACAGTGAGGGTGGTGAGGCACTGGAACAAGTTGCCCAGAAAAGTTGTGGATACCTGTAGTGGCTTTGGTTCACCAATTTGAGATTTCGCCAATTTTGAGACTTCCTGGGCAGTGCACCAATGAGTGTGGTGGGTTTCAGTGCTGGCCAATCACCAGTGCACTCATTTCCTGCTGTGAGGTAGGATTAGGAGAAAGGCAGAGCAGACTCAAAACTTTAAAAGGGTATAAAGAAAATTTTATTAACAGTAACTAAAAGAAAAAGGTAATAAGGATCAAAACAAACCCTTCAGGACACTTCTCCTCCCCCCACAACCTTTTCCATTGACAATGTAAAGAAACAAAACCTAAAATTTCCAGTCAGTTTACCACATGTAAAATAGTCTTTCTTCAGTTCACTTAGGGAGAGAAGTCCCTCTTATTAATGTTATGGAGACTTCTCCACAAGAGGAAAAAACAGATCTCTTGTGGCTCTCAATTTCCACGAATAACAGCCACCTGGGAAAACCTGTGATCGTAAAGTCCCTCCCATTTTCCACAAGCCTTCCCACAGCTTGTTTATGGGCCATCTTGACTTATGGGGTATTGTTTTAAAGATGAGCTGTTCAAAGGCAAAAGTTCTCATTGTCTATTTCTAAAATCATTTTCATCTCTGGGAAGAGATGAGACAGAGTAGAAATTTTCCAGGTTCCAGGGTAGAAATCCATTTTGATTTAGGTTAAATGTACATCTTTTAGTTAAGCCTTGAAATCTTAGCTGTTTAGTCTGAGCTCAGAGAAATTGCTTCAGTGAAGGACAGGGATAAGGGGGGGGGGGAGACAGGTAATCTTGGCCTAGGAATTCTTTCTGATAACAAAAGAACTAGCGCTAAATGTCATTCGAAGTCTGTAAAATGAATATGTATGAACCTGTTGTGAAATTGTATGCATATGTATTTGGGGAGAGAGATAAAAAGGGACCTGGAGATCCCAGAGGTACGCAGGCCTTTTAAGGGGAGTAATCCCCGCATGAGTCCAGCGCTGCAATAAACATACCGGCTTTACAGCTTATACAAAGTTGTGGAGTTTTTGATTTTCTCCGCAAAACATTCTGGCGAGCCAAGTAGGAGATTCCGTCTCTGTCCCCGCAGGGCAGAAGGGATAGAGGGGCCTCCTAGGCACGCCCCGGGATCTTCCCGGAGGAGCTCCGCTGTCTCACTTTGCCTTCTGCGGAGACAGACAAGGACCTGCTGGCGTGAGGAGGATTCGGTATGTATTAAGAGGGCCCCCAGGGGATAGGGAGGCTGAATAAGTCACTCAGAGACATCTGAGTGCTCAGCCTGTGCCTGCAGGCAGACCAGTCAGAGCAGCTGAGAACTGTCTGATAGAGCGGCCACTAGCAACCCCGGGGGGTGGGTTCGAGTGAACTCATGCGTGTGTGTAGCATTCAGACACTCTATTGCTGTGTAGTTCATGCATTGTGTGTGTTTGTGATTGTGTGAGTGCATGGTGTACAAAGAGAGTATATCTACAGTGCGGGGGGGTTTCTACCCGCAACTGAAGGGGCCGAGTGAGGCCTGAGGTACCGGCCAGAGCAGGCTGTGGGAGCAGGGAGTGCCCTGCAGAGAAGTGGAACAAGTGGAGAAACGTTGGTCAAGATGTGTATTGTGTTTAAAGGTAGTGATTTGTGTAGATCGGGCACATTTTAACTGTGAGTATGAGCTCAGGGAGTTCCTCTGCCCTGGTAGTTAGACTTTATCTCTAGAATTTTGCTGTGTGCTGTTATTTTGATTGTGTCCAGAGTGTGTGAAGACCAGAGGAAGCTCATGTGGGTAAATGCTGAACTGTATTGTATGCTGTGTTGTGCTGAGAAAAGTGGGCACTTTGAGAGATATGCCCTTTCCCGGTGAGTTTGTGTGGTTCTTTCCGCACATTGTGGTAATTTGATGCTCGAATTGTATAGTGGTGTTTGTGGAGATTTTAGGATTTTGTTTGCAACAAATGTAGCATTTTACAGAGGAACTAGGGTATGGTGATTTATGTTTAACTGTGGTAAAAAGAACTAAAGGAATTCAAAGAATTCCCCCCCCCCCAGCAATTCCAGCCCTTACTTGTGAATTTGAGATAAGGGGGGGAGCGGTGTGTGTCTGTGTTTGTGGGCATATCAAAGTTTTTGCTGTAACAAGCACAGCCTATTGCAAGGCAGTAAAGTGAGTGTCAGTAAAAATGCTTGAATTAGATTGTGAGAGAAGAGAACTAGAAAAGACTGAGATTTTGTAAAACAGAGTTTAGATAGAAGAGATGAATGAGTTTATGAGACTTCAGTTGGTAATACAGTAAGTTTGAACTGAAAACAGCCCGCCGTAGAGGTTAAGTGATAAACGCCGAAGTGATAAACGGAATAGCCTGCAAGCAATTCCTGAGAGCTTTTGGTGCATTGAGAAGCTGGCACCTTGTGTGCAATGCAGATTTCTGTGCCTTAAGGCACAGATTTCTGTGCCTTAAGTGTAAATTTAAGGTTCCTGATCAAGCCAAATCAGAACTTGAAATCTTAAAGCTTATGTGTGGAGGATCACATCTAATGCCTGCCACCTGAAGGTCTGTGTGTGTAGGAAAAACTGAGAAAAGACGACACTGTAAGGTTTGGGTAGAAACAAAATAGTATAAAGAGAAAGAGAAAATGAGAACTAACCAGAGCAAAGAAGTTCCTGAACTAGCCCCTTTGGGAGGGGCTCACTGGGAGAAAGCTGCCAGTAGGGGCGGCTCAGCAAAAAAAGGATTTATAATACCTTATTATAGTTAATGCTGTTTTAAAATAAGAAAGGAAATGAAATAAAGTCCCATATGTTGATGTAGTTTTATTTTAAGAATTCACCCAGAATGGCAGAGTAACTGTGGGTTCAGAACTCCCTCTGACCTACTGGTATTAGCCCTTGAAAAAGAAAACAAAGCAAAGAGAAAGCAAATCAAACGTGTTGTTCAGCATGCAGCATAAGATAGCAGTGTAGGAAGTCAGAGAAAGTTTATCATACTGAAATGCAAAGCGATTACAACTCGCAAAATAAGTACATATAATTTATTAAAGACTCCTCCTAAAGTAAAAGAGGATAAGGAGGAATTCCCCAAAAGGGAAGAGGACTCAGGCTCCAAAGGTATACCCATTCGCACCCATCCCCCTCCTGGCAGTTCATCCAGAACGAGGAGGTAACAAACCCCTCTTCAAGAGGCAGTGAGACCAGAAAAAAGGAAAAGGGTGGAATTTGAGTTGATACAGGAGCCATATATTTAGTTTTAAATAAAGATTTAGTACCTGTGGAGAACCACTGTGTTATAGTGTGGGCAACAACTGACCAGTCTGAGAAGGCATACTTTTGCAAATCTTTAAAGTAACATGTTACTTAGAAGCTTTTGTATATGCCCAATTCTCTAAACATTCTCAAATGGGGGGGGGTTACTCTGGAGGCAAATGATATAAAGATGTTAGGCTTAACATTAACAGCCATTGAAAATAAGAAAGAAATTAGTAAAGAGATATTAGAACAAGTATTTTTAGAGGTATAGGCTTCTGCTGTACCAGGGAGGGTGAAGAATGCACCCCCCCCCATAGTAAAAAGGCTTAAGAAAGGAACACAGAGAGATCTTCTCCTAGGGGCACAGGACTAGTCTTCTCTCTTTCACTGTTCAAACTTCTCATGGGATTACAGCTACTTCAACATCTGCTTACTTTGGCATGGAGGCCTTTGCTCAATATCAATTTGAACCCTTCATCTCCCCATAGTTTCATGCATTATAGGGAAAAAGAGTCTTTTCTCCATAGCTCAAGAGAGTTTTTCAGCACCAAGATCAAGGCATCTCCTCATCCCTCCCATCTGGGACTTGACTTCTTCTTCACTGACCTCGGTGTCTTCATGTTGCTCCTTGACATGCTTGCATCTTGTTCCTTTCTCTCACTCGAGGGAGGATTAAATCAGTGAAAGGGTTAAGATGTCACCTGGACCCTGTAAATGGTCACCGACCCGCCATAACTTGTGGCTGGAGCTGTGGCTGGGGCTGTGTCAGGATCGACTTCATGGTTGGTCTTTGGTTTTCTCTGTGTTCAATTCCAGCCACAGGACCACGCTGCACGGGCTGCAGGGCCGCCTCTGGTCTCAGCCGTGCTCGAGGGAGGAGAACTGGCGGCAAGATCTTAAAAGCCACGGCCAGCCCTGCACTGGCCAGGGCTCCACAGAGCCTCCCCCACCTTCCTGCCTGGCAGCTGCTGAGGCCCCAGCTTGGCCACGATAGGGCTCAGAGTCCCCCGGACCCCCCGGAGAGGGGGTCGGTGCTCCCCCCAGCAGGGCCACCCAGCCCGACCTGGCTGCAAGACGGGGGGCTGGCAGGCTGTGTTACCTGTCCCCAGGCGGGAAGCAAAAGAGGAAGTTCCTGGGATTCTTTCGTGTTTAACATGTGTTTTTCACAGAGGCGTGTCCAGCTTTCGAGTGGCTGGAAGCTTTGCATCACTTCCTGTGAAAAATGCCAATCACTTGTTTTTAAAATTTTAAAAGTTTAATAATGATACAATGGTTATAAAAACAGTAATACAATTAGAGTAAGAATAATTTGGACAATTTGAATTAGGACAATATGAGACAATAGAAACAAAGAGTTGCAAAAGTCCGAGTACCTTTTTCTGGGCAGCATAAGCCCAAAAAAGGGCACACGTTAACAAAGGATTAACCCTTAAAAACAATAGCCTGTTGCATATTCATACATCTCATACATGATGCATAAATTCCATTCAAATACAGGATTCTGTCTGGTTATCGTCAACTTCTTCCTCTGAATCCTAACGGCACCTTTGAGGCAGGAAGAAGTTCGTTTCTTCTGATAAGAGGGCAATAAATTCTTTTTCTCTGAAAGATTTAGGTGTCCTGTGGCTGCTATCTCGCTGCGAGTCCTTTCTTTAAAAAAGCATCCTGCATAGCACAGTTTCTATTTTAACATTTTTTATAACCTAAAACTATATTTAACACACTACTTAAGAGAATTAATACAGCATAACTTTCTAACACAGCACATATAATATTCATTTTAATATTTGCGAAAAGCCAGTCATTAAAATACGCATTTTTCACACTTCCCTAAATATCTCTCACACAAAACCATGACAATACCCCATCCCTGAAAGTGCTCAGGCCAGGTTGGACATGGTGTGGAGCAACCTGGTCTAGCAAAAGGTGTCACTGCCCATGACAGGGGGTGTCGGAAACTGAAATGTTATAATTTATGGCTTAAACATCTTCATGAAGGACTTTTGCCTATTATAGCAAAACTGTACAAAAGCTACTAAGAAAACCACCTAAACCCTGAATGGAGCTCTGCACTACTTGTTGATGGAGATAAGATAAAGTAACTCAGGAGGAGAAGAATAGATTCACAGAGGGATCAAGCTTAGCACCTTCTGGATGGAGACCAGAGCCCCAGGGCTATGACCTGCCAGGTTCCCACAGACCCTTACACGGAAGGGTGGGAGGGAAAGGGGCTTTGGGTGTGTAGTGAAAAAGCCTCTGGTTGGGGCAGTGAAGGCCCATCCTCCACTGTGCAGAGGAGCTCAGCTATGGGGCCCCTTCACCCTGATAAAAGCTGCATCCATGTGAAGGACAGCAGAGGGGGTGTCATGGCCCATCAAACACCCCCCCAAAAAGGTCCGCAGACCCTGCACCAGAGCACTGCAGCATGATGCAACAGATCCAGAGTGTTGCAAGGGACAGTGTCAAGCTTGGCCTCCCCAGGGGAGGCACCTGGTTGTTCCCACCTGGCCCAAATTTATATTAATCCATTGGCTTCTATATTTTTCGGCGGTGGCAGCGGGGTGGCGGGGGACTCTCACCACCGAGAAGACCAGATGGAGGGGAGCAACAAGACATTGTTGGGACCCTTGGAAGGGTGATATGCTTCTACCTAACCCCTGTCACTCTCCCCCTGCCCCTACCGCCCCACGCACACCTGCCATTCCTCTCCTCCGTCTTCCCCTTCCTGCCTCCTTCCGTCCTTCTTCCTTCCTTGCCGTCCGTCCTTCGTCCTTCCTTCCTTCGGTCCGTTTCCTTGGCCTTCCTGTCCGTTCCTTCCGTCCTTCCTTCCTTCCTTCCTCCTCCTTCCTTCCTTCCTTCTTTCCTTCCTTCCTTCCTTCCTTCCTTCCTTCCTTCCTTCCCTTCCTTCCTCCTCCTTTCCTTCCTATCCTTCCTTCCTTCCTTCCTTCCTTCCTTCTTCCTCCTCCTTCTTTTCTTGCTCTTACTATTAAAATAAATATATCAAGTTTTTTGGCACCAACATCTAAGCTCATTTGGTTTTAATCATGTTTTTTTGGGTATATTTTGAACCTTTCTGAGTTTCATCCATTTTGAAATAAATAGGGCAGGAGATCTTTCTCCTTTTCTTAATGCCTTTTTAAAAGTGATCGGCTCAGGTGGGAAGGCCCGCCCGGTCTGCGGTCACACTGCCACTGCTCCCAGGAGAGGCTCAGAGGAGGAGGAAAGTGCAGCTTTGTCCACTAGGAGGTAGAGCTGGGGGTTCTGTCCTCACAAGAGCACTAGGGATACCCCTTGTTCATTCTTTCAGTTTGACATCCAGGGCCCTGGCTCCAGCTGATGTCCTCCTTGGCCAGGGCAAGGGGCAAAAAAGGGTCTCAGCATCTCTGCAGACTCTGGATTTTGTTTCTTGAGTCTAGACATTGCTTTGATCTCTTAATTTTGGGTTGGCTCATTGTTTTAGGGGTCTTTTTCCTGGGTTTGGTGGGGGGCTTCTCTCGTTGCATTCTGGGTCTGAGGTTATTTGCATGTTCTCCGATGTCCCCTCCTTGCACTGTCCAAGAAGGGCCATCCACCTGGCCGCAGGCAGGGTGTTACTTGACAAAAAGGGGAATTCTCAACAATAGAGAGTTAACGACCGACTCTTAACTGGTGATTACAATGTGAAGTTAACAAAGAACTCTCCTCTGCAAGCAACTAGCTCAACTCTGCAACCTTTAAAAAAATGGGTAACCCTTTATTTATTCATAACAATTTTATTCATAGAGACTTCGTTTTCCTTACTCTTCTGTGTTTAAACCAGTTCATAAGAGGCGAGTTGGAACTAGATGACCTTTGAGGTCCTTACCAACCCAAACCATTCTATGACTCTTTGATATTGGTGCATATACAGTAGACTGTTGCTGTTGTACTTTGAGTGCATTTGGTTTTGTGTTGCATATAGGTAATACCTTACAAAAGAAAGGCCTTGTAAAAATATGGTTTAGGCCCTGCTACTCTGGCTAAGTGAGCAGCTAGCTTGTAACTTCCCATGAGAAAAAATCATAAGAATGAAAGTCAGTTTGCATAACAATCTATTATTGTGATTGAAAATAAGTTGCACCTGCAAAACCAAGAAATCTGTCCTATGATGTAAAATAATGAAGCCATGGGGGCTAACTTCTAGCCGGATGGCGGACTCCCCGTAGGGTCAGAGCGCCCCAGGCAAGCAGTCTCAAGGCCGGATACCTCAGCCCTTTGGGGGCTGGGTGCCCTAGGCCAGACTGCTGCACAGCCATGGCCCCTTAGCAAGATAGTGATTGTCAGCTCTTAGTGATATCAGCTCTTTTATGGTTTCAGCTCTTAGCTTGCTCTTAGGGGCTTTGGCTGGCTGTGGCTTCTGGAAGGCAGATGAAGATGAGAGAGGAGAAGGCTGGGTTCAGAATGTTCCACAATGGTTTATTCTGAGGGTTTTGTGAAGGGTCCGAAAGCAGCTCTTCAAACAAAATGGGCCAAGACAGCCCCTTTTATAGGGTTAGGGAGGATTGGAAACTGACCAATTGTAAGGGTTAGGGAAACTAGCCTATGGGGTCACAGAGAGATAAGCAGGCCTGGAGGACCAGAGTGAGGACTTCTGGTTCAATTCCTATGACTCAGCAAATACCTATCTCTAAACATTCCTCCATGGAGCCATAGCCGGCCCTGTGTCTGCTATACTATGAGAATCAGTGAAGAAAATATGTAAACAATCTAGAAATAGAAAAATTTGATGGACATGCATGTCGCAATAGGACACAAAATGAACAACACGCACACGCCGAAATGTCCAAGGCAAAAAAGCATAGTTTATTTCTGACTCCAATATTTATAGACTTTCAAAAGTGACCATGGATTGGAGGAGGAAATTGCCACCTCTCCAGCCACACTGGTCAAACCAACAGTCCATCAAATTTCTCCTCCTCCAGAAAGGAATGCAAAACCATAGTTATTTACATGCAAAGTATGTGAGAAACTCTAGTACAAAAATGTAAACATCAGAAGGCTTAGAAGAACTTAGAAAAACAGGGCGACACATGCAAAATGCCATTTAGTGACCAATGAACTGAGTGTCAGTGTATTGTTAACCAATTAGATCTAACACGGTGGCTTCTGACAATCCTATAAAAATATGAGCTATGCAATAAAGATTCAGCTTTTCTGCATGAAGAAACTGAGTCCCGTCTGCTTATTATTGCAACAGCTTTGGGGAAAGCTTTTAGTCCTGTACCCAGGCTTCTCCACTTTGCTTAGGGGAAGAGAAACATCCAGAGCTTTAATATTCTGCTCAGAGCAATAGAAAGTGACTACAGGGGGAAATCTGTCTCATATGACATGGATTTTCCTGTCACCTTTCTCAATTTACTAACATACTCTTAGAATAAGAAATAGTCAGAGAGGTCAAGTCATATCCCCTAATGCTTGGTTCCTGTATTTTCCAAATGACAGAATAGTTGAGGTTGAAAGGGACCTTTGGAGATCACCTGGTCCAATGCCCTGCTCAAAGTAGGGTCAACTAGGGCAAGCTGCCCAGGACCATGTCCAGTCAAGTTTTGAATATCTCCAAGGATAGAAACGCCACAACCTCTGTGGGCATCCCGTGCCAGTACTTAACCACTCTCACAGTAAGAGAAGTTTTCTGTTTAAATGCAATTTTCTTTTTTTCAATTTGTGGGTCATCACTAGGTAACACTGAGTGTGGTTTCATCTTCTTTAGTCACTGCCGTGAGATAAAGGACTCAGAAGAACCCCCTGAGCCTTCTCTTCTCCAGGATAAACAATTCTAGCTCTCAGCCTGTACCTGTATGTCAGGTGCTTCAGTCCCTTAATCATCTCAGTGACACTTCACTGGACTTCCTCCAGTATGCCCATGTCTTTCTTGTATTGTGGAACCCAGAAGAGGACACAGAGCTCCAGATGTGTCTCACCACTGCCAAAATGGTGAGAGGAAGGGAAGGATCACCTCCCTCAATCTGCTAGCAGCAGTCTTCGTAATACAGCCCAAGATGTTTTTGGCCTTTGCTGCAAGGGCACATGGCTGGCTCATGTTCCATTGTTCAACAGGACTTCCAGGTCCTTCTCTGCCAAGCTGCTTTGCGGATGGTTGGATCCAGCCCACACTGGCATATGGGGGTATTCCTTCCCAGGTGTATAACTTTATATTTCCCTTTGTTGAACTTCATGAGATGCCTGTTATCCCATTCCTCCAGCCTGTTAAGGTCTTTCTGAATGGCACCATAACCATCTAGTGCATTAACTATTCCTTATGGGTTTGTGTTATCTGTGAACTTTCTGAGGCAATGCTGCTCCACTGTCCAAGTCATAAAGATATTCAACAGCACTGGTGGCAGGACCAAACTCTAGAGTACACCACCAGTGACTGGTCTCCAGCTAGACTCTGTGCCACTGATCACAACCCCTTGAACCCAGCAGTTCAGCCAGTTTTCAATCCACCTCACTGTCCATACACCTAGTCTGTTGTATTGGGTTTTCATGACAGTTTTGGTAGTGGGGATTACAGACGTGGCTTCTGTGAGAAGCTACTAGAAGCTTCCATGTCTAAAAGAGCCAATGCCAGTTGGCTCCAACTTGGATTCACCACTGGCCAAGGTTGAGATAATCAGGAGCAGTGGTAGTGCCTCTGGGATAATAAATTTAGGAAGGGAAAAAAATTGCTGCACAACAGCAACCAGAAAAGAGAGGAGTGAGAATAAGTGAGAGAAACAGCTCTGCAGACACCAAGGTCAGTGAAGGAGGGGGAGGAGGTGCTCCAGGTGCCAGAGCAGAGATGTCCCCCTGCAGCCCATGGAGGTCTAAGGTGGAGGAGATATCCACCTGCAGCCCATGGAGGAGCCCACACCAGAGCAGGTGGATGATCCCAAAGGAGGCTATGACCCCATGGGAAGTCTGCTGGAGCAGGGTCCTGGCAGGACCTTGTGATCCTGTGGAGAAAGAAGCCTACAATGGGAAAAGGTTTGCTGGCAGGACTTCTGACCCCATGAGGGACCCATGTTGGAGCAGCCTGTTCCTGAAAGACTGCATCCCATGGAAAGGACCCATGCTGAAGCAGTTCATGAAGGACTGTAACTCATGGGAAGGACCCCTGTTGGAGAAGTTCATGGAAGACTGTCTCCCATGGGAGTGACCACACACTGTGTTGTGGTTTGAAAGACAGGTGTCTGCCAAGGAAGGCAGGAACCTGCCTTGGAATAGAAAATGTGACCCCCTTCCTTCCAAATTATTATAACTTTGAAATTAAGGGGCTTTCAGGCAAAGATATGGGAAAAATGAAGAACAGTTTTTTACTACTATGTAAATGTATAACAAGGCAAACAAACCACAACAGCAGCAGCAACAAACAAAACCACAAACCCAATAGCAGCCTTCTCTTGGCTGCAGGCACTTCCCCTTCAGTGCAGTTACAGTCACAGCCGGCAGGGGCATTGGTGGCTCTAGGCTGGGCAGGGCAGGTGGGATGATTTTCCCTGCAGCTGCAGGGGGCGCTGTGGCACGAGCTCAGCCGCCTCTCTCCACGTGGGCAATGGCAGATGTGCAGACTGAAGAGATGCAAAAGAGGCTTCCTATACAACCTCACAGGGGCAGCCGATCTCAGTGCCCCTCCAGGTGGAAAAATGGGCAGTAGCAGGAACCTCGGAGCAGCAGCTGGAATGGCAGAGGCAGGCACAACCAGGAGTAGCAAACAAAAGGTAGCAGAAACTCCAGAGCCATGCCCGAAGCTACAG
The DNA here is from genome assembly GCF_022539315.1 of Serinus canaria. Classification (NCBI taxonomy): domain Eukaryota; kingdom Metazoa; phylum Chordata; class Aves; order Passeriformes; family Fringillidae; genus Serinus; species Serinus canaria. The sequence goes on from NC_066342.1 coordinate 12,001,264, forward strand.
GGTGTCCGGGTGTTGGGTTACAGTGTGTTAAGAAGCCCTGAAGCAGTAGCAGAGAACAGTGAGGATGGGCAGGGAGTCGCTCCCTTGGATAGCTCACCAGGGATGGCTGGTCCCTGGGTCAGGCTGTGCAGAGGGGGCAGCCACTGGCAGGGGAGGGGGCACTCGGGGCCATGGTTAGGTTGAGGTGTTAGGGCATGGGTTAGACTCAACGATCTTGAAGGTCTCTTCCAACCTAGTCATTCTGTGAATTCTGTGAATTCTGGGGTGCTCCCAGGTCCCGGCATGGCACGCACTGGCTCTGGGCTCCAAAGCAGCAGAGAAGCAGAGAAGCAAGCCAGTAAGCCCAGTCAGTGTTGAAGGAAAAAAACAACAAAAAGAAACAGGCAAAATTTACAAGGCAACAGTATCTCCAGTCAGAGACACCACACTATGTGGCCCACAAGCCGATCACCCCACCAGAAGAGAAAACCGACCCTCCCCTCAGCTCTCGCAGGAAATACCAGGCTGGGTCTCCACCCATACCATACTCGTGGAGCTGGGGAGGGGGCAGACAGTGACCACCCAGGACACAAAACAAAAATGGTATGGAATAAAAACACATTCCCAAGACATACTGGAGCAGGAGAAGAGTATGAGGATGAAGGATCAGCAGAGACAACATGTGATGAACTGACCACAACCTGTGTTTCCCATATCCCCCTGTGCTTCTTGAGGAGAAGGTAAAGAAAGAGGGAGTGAAGTTGAGCCTGGGAAGAAGGGAGGGGTGGGAGGAAGGTGTTTTTAAGACTGTTTTTTTAAATTTCTCATTATCCTACTCTGTTATTAATAATAAATTCCCTTAATTTCCCTAAATCAAGTCTGTTTTGCCAGTGACAGTAATTGGTGAGTGATCTCTCTCTGTCCTTATCTCAAGCTGTGAGCCTCTCGGTATATTTTCTCTCCCCTGTCCAGATGAGGACGGGAGTTGAAGAATGGCTTTGGTGGGTATCTGGCATGCAGCCAAGGTCAAACCACCACATCTGTAATTCATCAATTTTGTCTATGAGGCTGTTATAGGAAACGCCATTGAAAGCCTTGCTAAAGTCAGGTGAACAACATCCCCTCCCCATCTACCAAAGCCGTCATTTCATAGAAGAAAGTGATCAGGGCAGTCAGACATGACTTCCCCAATGTAAATCTATGCTCACTACTACAAATCACCTTCTTGTCCTCAATATGTTTGGAAATGGCTTTCAATACTATTTGTTCTATCAACTTCACAGAGCTGACGGGAGGCTGACCAGCATGTAGTTCCCCAAGGTCTTTCAAGCTCACTGATTTGTTCCTGCCATGGCCAGTTGCTGCATCTACAAACAGCCCTTTTATAATTGAAAGCAGATGACTGACATTTAACCAGAGTTGGCAAATACCATGGACATGCTATTCAAAACATTCTCCTAAAATATCACAGGATAAAAATGCTTGTAATTTATCATAAGACGAAGTTTGCCGGAAAGCAGCAAATGGTACAATATCCAAGCTTCTACTTAACAATGCTATTAATTGCCAATCAATTACAGAAACATTGATATTATCTGAAGTTGCTGTATTGCACTAAATAGTTATTTAGTTGTTTTGCACTGAGTTATGTAATATTGCACAGAATAGTATGTTTGTATCCTCATGGGATGCCCCTCTTATATCGCATGGTCTTCCCCCCAACAAAGGCCCTGGTGGTGATGGTTTGTCCCAGGTTTACTCCTCCCCTCGCCCTCTCCTCACTTGTATCCCATTGGCTGTGGTCCTCTTCCTCTGCCCCCTATTCCCCCGGGTTTAAAAGTCTCTCATCATGAGGCATCGCTCTCTTCTTTTTCCACCTGGGGGGTCACCTGGATGATCTGGTGTCTCCTATCAAGGAAATAAAATAGGACTTTGTCCCCAAGTGGAGAAGAGCACTTCTCGTCTTTTGCCTTTCGTTCTATGTAAGATCGTGTGGGCTGGGGTCCATAGCTAGCCGGATTGGACCCGAACAGCCCACCAGGCACAAAGTTTACATGGAGTAAGGGTTCGCTGAGATTCCACTATGCCTATAAAAATCCAGCTGATAAAGGCAGATGCTCTGTAAGCACTGCAAGAGGCACTGTGAAACATGGTGCAAGGATGTTTAAAAGCCTCTATCACTGCAGCTGAGCTAATTAGCCATCCCAGACCTGTGAGAAATGATACTCACTTTCCAAAAATGTAGAATGTTTATTAAAACCTTATTAAAAATACAACAGAAGACTGAATAGAGAAAATATTATAGCACTGGGAGCAAAGGATTTTATCACCATTAGCTCATTCACACAATGGATGTTCTGCCTTTTAACCCTCTAGCCTGTCCCAAAGTCTTGTCAATTGACTCTTTCTTTGCTGTCCTGTGGTGATCACTTTCTTACATCTTGATTGGAGGTCAGGTGTTGTCATTGTAACAAGCCGACCCTCCCAAATGCCCCAACTACCCAGGCCATCCTGTGCTAACAATGCAAGGCGGGGAGAAACATAACTATACACCTACAAAACTTTTCTTAACATACACCTAATATTTGCCCTTTTGTTAGCGTTCAGGAACACATAATCACGAGAAATGATTATATGCAGGTGCTTTTATTGAAGAGCTCTGGGTGTCAGGGGTAAAGACCCAAATCTGACTCCGACATAGGTTCGGGATGGATATGCTTTTATATTCTATCGTTATTTAACTTTCATGTTAAACTTACATTGTTCTATAGTATACATAGATTTCAGCCAAGCATGGCCACCTTAGACTAGGAACATACAGTTTCTCATTGTTCTTCTTATGATTATACAATAATTATTTTAATTACTAAACAATCATTTCAGCTAGCAATTATACTACTTACGCAGGTAAAACACAAGGCTTAACATTTCAGAGTTTATCTTAGCATTTTCCAGGGCACCACTATCACTTTAATTGTGAGAATCAACCATCGTATTACTCATCTATAACAAACCCCCCTTTTCCTTTTTTTTTAAGTCATTTGGCTCAAACAATTAACTCAAAAAAAATTTTCTCTCTTGAATGAGTCATGCTAGCATCTGTTGATGTGGGCAAGGACAGTGGGAACTGGAGGAAAAAAATCTCAGGTTTTCCCTAGGCACACTTATTTAAAATGGACAAAAGGGAATCACAGAGGTCCAGTATGGCTTTGACTCCCATTACCATGCCTATGGGGTTGCTACCCATAGTAGGTGTGATCTTAGTGGCAAGTACAGAGGCTAACTTGGTCTAGCCCTCTAGTCCCTTTTGTATTAAAAGACAATTGAGGAATAATAGAGGTTCAGTATGGCCTTTTTTTGCCCCTACCTTACCATGCCTAGAGGGTTGCTACCTGAATCAGGGCTATGGAATCTTCTTGCTGGGGAACAAAGGGGCCAATCTGGTCTTGCCCTCCATTCCTTGTCTTACTTTACTTGTGGTTCTTAAGGAAGCTGCCCCATTACTTCTTACAGTCCCTTGTGTACTTCCCCTCAACAGATGCTTGTAATTCTCACTCACTAAAACAGGAAAACAGTCCTCAAGCTGGCTGGTGGAAGCTTGACTCTACTTATTTGGCATCTTGTTGTTTCTCTTGTTGTCTCTCGGTCTATGCTTGAGAGTCAATCTTGTCTCACCCGGTCTGAACGTTACAGTCCATTCTTTAGGTTCTTCTACTGGGCCTTTATCTCTGTTGGCATGAGTCCATCCCTGCTCTGCAGTTTGCACAGCCGATTCGGTGGTGAGCAGTACCTGAAAGGGACCTTCCCACTGAGGACTTAGAGGCTGATCTCTCCATGACTTGATCATTACCCAATCCCCAGGATTAATATTATGGATTCTGAAATCCAGGGTGGTAGTTTGAGGAATTGCCTCTTTATGTCTTAGCCCTTCTAAGGTTTGTGCTATAGACATAACATATGTCTTGGCATTGGATTCCCCTTCCTCATAGGTGGCAACCTTCTGGGGTGAGGTCAAGAAGGGTAACCCAAACATCATTTCATAGGGTGAGACCCCCAGATCTGACCGTGGCTGGATTCTAATTCTTAACAAGGCTAAAGGGAAACATTTGATCCCTGACATCTCGATTTCAATTATCAGCTTAACTAGAGTTCTTTTAAGAGTTTGATTCATCCTCTCCACATGACCAGAACCCTGTGGATGCCTTGGAGTGTGTGACTCCCATTTTACTCCCAGGGCTTGAACAACTTTCTGCAATATCTTTGATGTGAAATGAGTTCCTTGGTCTGAATCAATCCTGTTTACCTTACAATATCGGGGAATGATGGATTCTAGGAGTGTTTTACTCACGACATTGGTATTGGCTTTAATAGCGGGTACCGCCTCTACCCAATGAGTCAAGTGATCTACTATCACTAGCAAAAATTTCCACCATTGTACCTGGGGAAGCTCAGTAAAGTCTACTTGGACGTTTTGAAAGGGCCGTAAGGCTAGTTCTCACCCTCTTCTGGGTGTTTTCCTCATGACTTTCTTATTGACTTGTTGACATATCACACACTGTTCAGTCACTTGTTTAGATATTCTGAAAATTCCTACACAGCCTCAGTCCCTGAGAAATTGATCACAGCGCTTGAGTACCCCAATATGTTCTACCATGCATGCCTTCTAGCATTTTCTTGGCAAGGCATTTATTCAACATTTTCCTCCCATCTGCTAATCTCCACTTCCCTTCTTTATCTTTCTTGGCTCCTATTTTAAGGAATTCTTCCTCTTTTGTCCCACTGAATACAGAAACTTCTTGCATTTCTCTCATGGGGGGTAATACCATCATTAGTTTTTCTGACCCTGATTCAGCTGCATTTTTAGCTTCTAAATCTGCTAAATTGTTCCCTCGTGCCTCTAGAATCACCCCTTTTTTATGTCCTTTAACATATACCACTGCCACTTCCTCTGATTATTGTAAGGTTTCTAACACTTCTAAAATAAGTTTTTCGTGAATCACTCCCTTTCCCTTTGAATTTAATAGCCCCCTCTCTTCCCAAATTTTTCCAAAGGTATGTGCTACACCAAAAGCATATTTTGAGTCTGTATATATTGATCCTCTTTTCTGTGTTAATATTTCCAGAGCCCGTTTTAGGGCATATATCTTACATGCTTGGGCTGACCAGTTGGAAGGTAACTTTCCCTTTTCTATGGCTACTAACTCTTCATCTACTGTAGTGTACCCTGAAACCCAGTGCCTCTGGATTACCCTTGAAGATCCATCAATGTATAATCATTTCCCTCTCAAGAGTGGTTGATCTGTTAGGTCCTCTCTTATTTTAGTTTGATATTTTATAATCTCTAGACAATTATGTATTAGTTCCTCATCTGGTTCCCTATACAAAAACTAGGCAGGGTTGAGTTGATTATTCAGGATTAGCTCTAAATCATTAAGATGGCTTCATACTTTAGCACTCGGGAATCGGTGAGCCATTTCTCAGCCTTTTGGATTAGGATACTTCTAACTGAGTGTGGGGTATATATTTTCAATTTTTCCCCAAAGGTTAATTTTTTGCTTTTCTCTATGAGTACGGTGGTCGCTGCCACTGCCTGAATGCAGGTCGGCCAACCCCAGCTGACAGGGTCTAATAGTTTTGATTAAAAGGCCACTGGTTTCCTGGATCCTCCCCAGTCCTGGGCTAGTACTCCATGTGCTACCCCTTTTCTATATCGACAATCAGATAGAAAGGTTTGTCTAAGGCGGGAAGGCTCAGTGCTGGTGCACTGACTAATTTTTGCTTTACAGCTTCAAACTTTTGTTCATCAACTTTTTCCCACCTAATCTTTTCTTCTACTAACTTTTCATACAAGAACTTGATGGCTTCCATGTATCCTTCAATTCATAGCCTACGATATCCCAACAAGCCCAGAAACCTTCTAACTTCTCAGTTTTTGGCCGTGGAAGTGAGACTATCCCCGTAATACTCTGATGGTTCAGTCACCTGCTCCCTTGACAAATCACATCCTAGGTGCTTTACTTCACGCTCTACAAATTGGAGTTTCCCTTTTGATACCTGAAGTCCTTGGTTCCCCAGAAAATTTAACAATGCTATGGTAGATTCCCAAACTTCTTTTTCTTCCCATCCTGAGAGAAGCAAATCATCTACATATTGGATGAGCTTTATCTCAGGTTTGATGGAGAAAAGTTGTAGTACTTCTAGTGCTTGACCGAATAGGTTTGGGGATTCGGAAAACCCTTGGGGTAACCTTGTCCACCAAAGCTGCTACTTCCTCCCAGAATCGGGGTCCTCCCATTCAAAGGCAAATATATCTCTACTTTCTGCTGCTAGTGGGCAAGCCCAAAAAGCATCTTTTAGGTCTATCACACTAAACCACCGGTGTGATGGGGGGATATTACTCAATAGTGTATAGGGGTTAGGTACTACTGGGTTTCGATTCACTGTTCTTTTATTCACTTCTCTCAAGTCTTGGACAAGCCTGTAAGTCCCGTCTGACATCTTTACTGGTAATATGGGTGTATTATGGGGTGTATCTTGATTGGAGGTCAAGTGTTGTCATAGTAACAAGCTGACCCTCCCAAATGCCCCGACTACCCAGGCCATCCCGTGATAACAATGCAAGGGGGGAGAAACATAACTATACATCTACAAAACTTCTCTTAACATATACAGAATATTTGCCGTTTAAATTGTGAGAGTCAAACATTGCATTACTCATCTATAACAGACTGAACAAGTTCTGCATGTTACCATCTGGTGTCTCTGACTAATAAATTTTGAGTTGCTTGTAATTTAAATTAGAAAAGGAACAGATAAATTGCTCTACATTTATTCTGGTATAAGCTATATCAGCAAAAGGATTTTTTTTTTTTTTTTGCTCCTAATAACTTTCAACCTCTTAAGGAACATTTCCTAGCAATTGTATTGGCCCACTTGAAGACAGTTTTAAAAGCATTAATGCATCATTTTAAAAAGAGAGGTGTTCCAAAAATATCTGCTTAGTGTTCTGTAGCAGACGCAGGGCAGGCTACGGCTCCGTGGAGGGATGTTTAGAGATAGGTATTTGCTGAGTCATAGGAATTGTACCAGGAGTCCTCACTCTGGTCCTCCTTATCTCTCTGTGACCCCATAGGCTAGTTTCCCTAACCCTTACAATTGGTCAGTTTTCAATCCTCCCTAACCCTATAAAAGAGGCTGTCTGGGCCCATTTTTTAGAAGAGCAGCTTCAAGACCCTCCGCGAGACCCTCAGAATAAACCATCGTGGAACACTCTTAGCGACCTTCTCCTCTCTCATTTCGTCTGCCTTCCAGGAGCCACGGCCAGCCGCAGCCCCTACGAGCAAGCTGAGAGCTGAAATCACAAAAGAGCTGACTTTCACTAAGAGCTGACAATCACTAAGCTTGCTAGGGTCTTGGCTGTGCGGCAGTCTGGCCTAGGGCACCCCAGCCTCCAGACGGCTGAGGTGTTCGGCCTTGGGCCGCTTGCCTGGGGCGCTTACCCTACGGGGAACCAGCTATCCGGCTAAGAAGCTAGCCCCTGTGGCTCCATTGTGTTCCACTAAGAAGCAGGATGCTCTAGTAGTGTCACAATGGGAAGTGAAGAAATAGCTGGTTGTTAGCTTATCTACTGACTAGTGCAAAGTAACATTTGACAGTCAAAAATGGTTTTTTATCATCAGCCCTGAGCTATCTACACCCAAAAAGTCATAGAACAATAGAATGGTTTGGATCAGAAGGGACCTGTGGGTTAAAAGGGACGTTTAACTAACAATTATCTAGTCTATCCCACACACCCCCAAGTTCCTTAAGAGTTGGCCACGGAAACTTCTAGATTCTTTATCAATGATCTGTTTGTGAGGATCAAGTACACCCTCAGTAAGTTTTCAGATTGTCATGGGTTGGTGCTGGTGCAGTGCCAGTGCATCCATGAAAATATATTTTTCTCAAATAGCTGCTGTGAGATATGACCAGAAACAGAGCAGGCTCAAGCTTAGAAATAAAGAAAAAACTTTATTAACTTATAGTATAATAAAAGGAACACACAAAATTCATAATTAAAACCTTCCAAAACATTCCTCCTCCCCCCACCCAATTTCCACCGAAGCACAGTGAGACAAAACCTTAGATTCTCAGTCAAGTTACCACCTCACAGATAATCAATTCTCAGTTCATCAAGGGAGAGAGGAGTCTCTCTTGTACCATAGTCTTCCACAGGAAACACAGTTGGAACCTCTTATGTTTCCATGTCACACATGGCACCGCCCAGAAAAAATCTGCCACTGTGACATCCTCCTTCCATGTACAGTGCACTGTCCATGGACCAAAACTGCTTATAGGGTTCCTTTTAAGGATGCTTTGCCAAGTACCAAGAAACAACAATTTCTCATTTTGGGACAACAGTTCCCCTCCATTTTCCCTTCCCCTGGGGCCGAGGGTCTTGAGAACAGAGATCTTCTTCTTCCCTGAAGACAGAGGGCACCACCACACCCCCTCATCTTTCTCTGTTCGCTTCACTCCTTCACATGACGTCACTGCAGCAGGTCATTCTCTCTCCTGCACGGGCAATCACTACAGCAGGTCACTCGGCTCAAACCACTGCATCCCCCTAAATGCAATCTCTGTGTTACAGGAAAATTGGTTTAGTCTATGGCTATACAAGAAAAAGTCCAGCCAAAGGCCACTCCATTATCTCTTCCCACCTAGGATTCTTTCCCATCTTCTTCTGACATCTCAGGTCCTAGGGTGTCTCTCTTTCAGATCAAGGAGGATTAGTGTTTCACAAGGTTTTCTTCATCTAAGAAAGGGTTAAAATCTCGGGCTCTGCTGCACTCAGGATGGCTGAAATCTCACAGCAGCCTGCCGGGGCTCCCACAGCTGGGCACCTTCCCCCCCCTTCTCTTTCTCCTCTGCCTGCGTGCTGCCAGCAGATGACATCAAATTTCAAGGTAGCACAGGCTCGCTCTCTCTCTGGGTGGGGCTGTCCGGGATATCCCACTGTTTCTCCACCCCTCCGTCCTGCAGGGGCCAGCCCGCTTCCATTCTCTTCACCCCTCTTCTCTATCAGGGGCTCCTGGCCTACCCCAACCTAGGTCGCATGGCTTCCCCTCCCCTCCTCCGCCCAGCCTGTGGCTGGGCAGGGGAGGTCTGAACTCTTCACTGACTGGAACAAAAGAGAAAGTCCTATGGGAGTTCTCTGCTTTTAACCCCCTGTGTTCTCGGAGGCGTATCCATGTCTTCAGTGGTTATACCAGGTGTCAATATTCAAATCTGACCACTGATTGGTTTGGCTATAACTTCCTGAGAAAACTCACTTTCTTGTCAACCTATGACACAGATGACCCCAAGTTGGGTGTGGGGTCCCGTGTGGTTTGGGACCCCAGTTTCTTGGTAAAAGTCTCTGTTTCAGCCCGTGCGTTCAAAAGATCAGTCGGAGCTCTTCAGTTTTTCAGTCTCAAGGTTGTTTATTGTATCTTATCTATAAAATTTTCTCCCTGTCCAGCTGAGGTCCATCCAGCAGGACAGTCAGAGGCACTCTGCCTGCCTGCCCCCAGGGCAGTGTTATCTTTATATACTACAAACTACGTGTACAATATTTACAATTATTTTCCAATACCTATCATCTATATTAGACAGTGAGCTTCTACTCTAAACCAGTCTAAAAGTGCCAACATCACCAGTGAAGATGGAGGTAGAGAAGAAGAAGAAGAAAGGCTAGACACGCCCAAATCCCTCCATCTTGTCACCAGAAACCCCTATACCAAAAATCCTAAAACCTACATTTACACCCTGTGAGTACTTCATTATTAAACTATTTAAACTGCCGTGGCTTTTATCTCTTCATGTAAAGGTGGTAATTTGTTCCATGGTTTGTAATCGAAGCTGCTGATGTTCTGGGCTGTGGGCCAGGGTCTCTGAGCCCCCTGGCAAGTGTCCCGGAAACTCTGGACTCCCAGAGGGATGTCCTGAGTTCCAACAGTTGGGCAAGAATGCTGATCTGCTGGAGGGTAGGAAGGCTCTGCAGAGGGCTCTGGACAGGCTGGATCAATGGCCCAAGGCGAATTGGATGAGATTCAATAAGGCAGAGTGCTAGGTCCTGCACTTGGATCACAACAACCCTCTACAGCACTCTAGGCTGGCAGCAGAGTGGCTGGAAAGCAGCCCGGTGGAAAAGGACCTGGAGGTATTGCCAGAACACAAGCCAGCAGTGCGGCTAGGTGGCCAAGGCCAATGGCATCCTGGCTTGTATCAGAAATAGACCAGCCAGCAGGACCAGGCAAGTGATTGTCCATCTGTACTGGATGCTGGTGAAGCCATACCTCAAATCCTGTGTTCAGTTCTGGGCCCATCATTGCAAAAAAGTCATTGAGGTGGTGGAGTGTGTCCAATAAACAGCATTGAAGCTGGTGAAGGGTCTGGAGCACAAGTTCTATGAGGAGTGGCTGAGGGAGCTCTGGTTGTTTCATCTCAAGAAAACGAGGCTCAGGGGGGACTGGCATGGTTTAGGTATGGTACTCCCCAATTCAGTGCCCCCACTGAGACTTTCCAAACCACATGGCACTCCCCCTTCTCCCTCCAATTGGAGGCACAATAGGCAAAGATCATGGGTTGAGATAAGAACAATTTACTGGAAATAGCAATGAGATAAGAAAATAAGCAGTAACAGCAACAATATTAATAACAAAGGATATAAGAAAAGGAATTATTCACATGGACAAACATTCCCAACAATAAGCAATATCAGACGGCTCAGTCCTCTAGTTTTCTTGACTGGAAGGAACCCCTTCTTCCTGGAGGACAGAGTCCCTTTCCCCTGCCCCCAGCAGTGATGAGGGATGATAGTCATTAACCTCAATGTCTTAGTCACACCCCCCCCACCATACTGCAGAAAATTAACCCTGTCCTGGCTGGAACCAGCCAGCACTCTTCAACTACCTGAAAGGAGGTTGTAGCCAGGTGTGGGTCAATCTCTTCTCCCAGGTAACAAGTGACAGGATGAGTGGAATTGGCCTCATGCTGTGCCTGGGGAAGTTTAGATTTGATAGAAGGATGTGTGAACTGAATATATGCAGGCAACACCAAGGTGCCCATGATCCACAGCTGAAGTGTGAAGTGTTCAGTGACAATAGGAGTTAATAGATCCTTTTCACCCACTAATAAGTGAAGAGATGCAGCACCACCTCCCCAAGCTCATGACATCCATGCCAGTGTGCTCTCCCCACTCTTCTGCTGATAAGTCTCTAAAAATTCCCATAACTCTTTTGCGGTATAGGTCCAAGTGACCTGTGCCCCTCTGTCTGGCAGATTCTGCTGCCCCTCCATTTGTACGAGGGGTTACGCTTCTACCACTTCTTTATCTGCTGAGTGTGGCTCAATCTCACAAGTCCGAGGACTGCACCCAAATATTTCCATTCCAAGCCTTGGGATCCCATGAAGGGTTCTTGTCCTAGGGTGACTGTTATCCCCATTCGTGTGTATGTAATTTATGCTGGATATTATGTTCTGTGCCTTTAAGACTGGCAGAGTGAGAGTTTTGTTTTGGGCCTCTTATCAGCTACTCGGCGGGACGTACAGATAGCACCAGAGCATGTTGCGGCTTTTTTTGCTTTTTGCCCTGCTTTTTGCTTTCGCTCTTGCTTCTGCTTCGCTTCTGCTTTGCTTGCTCTTGCTTCTTTCCCCCCTTCTCATTAGTTACTTTAGCTAAACAGTCCAAATTCCTTTCTGGACTGTTCCCCCCACCCCGTTGGACCTGCTGACTGCTCCGGACTGGGATTCAGAACACGGAAAGAGAGTTTACACCTTATGACTGTAGCAGCTGCCTCGGCGCCGGAGGGACTGACAACAGCAAACCCCCAGGAGAGACTTTTCTGAATTTGTCATCTTTCTCAGAGCAGTGGAAGAGTGGTGTCATCCGGTATTGTTCATTGTGTGTGCTGGGGGGTGCTGTGATTGTCAAATAAACAGGTTCTTTCCACCTCCCTCCGAGGAATTCTTCCCGAACCAATTGGGGGAGGGGCTGTGTGGGTTTGCTTTTGGAGAAGCCCTTTTTGGGGATTCTCTCCCAAATTTGCCCTAAACCAGGACAGTTCTTAATAAGAGAACAAACCTGAGAAGCTGAGACCTTACTTTTCCCATATTTTTTGCCTATGTTCATTAGCAATGTGTGCCACCAGACATTGCTGCTTACAACAGCATTTCTTTTGAGCAGTAAATGCTTCTTGCACAAATTCCTTTGCATCCTTTAAAGCACTGTTCTCTTTCAGCTCTCCTACTCTAAGGTTATAACTTCATGGTCGAGTGTCACCGACATGCTCTATGAAAAATCCTTTCCTTAGGATTTTTCCCTCCTTAGAAGCTGAGAGGCCTCAGGAACAAACTATAAACAATTCTTATCTGCTGCTGTGGAATGCAACAGGGGGAATCTGTGATTGGCCTCATCTGGTTGTTTCCAATTAAGGGCCAATCACAGATCACCTGTGCAGACTGTCTCGGTCAGAGACAAGCCTTTGTTATTCATTCCTTTTCTATTCTTAGCTTAGCCTTCTAGTGAAATCCTTTCTTCTATTCTTTTAGTATAGTTTTAATATATTATCTATCATAAAATAATAAATCAAGCCTTCTGATACATGGAGTCAACTTTCTCGTCTCTTTCCTCATCCTGAGACCCTTGTGGACAATACCACAGTCGAGAGCTCTGAGACCAGTGAAGAACAATCATCCCAATCTCCCTGCTTAACTGGAAGCAGAATTCCATGGTGCTTTCCATGGTAATTCACACATAAGCAATCTGATTGTCTGCAGAGTAACTGCTGCTGTATCATCAGCTTCAAGCCATGCCTCGAGTAGAGCCACTGTCGCTAGGAAAGTGGCCATAGGAGTCCAATGCCCCGTGCTTTGTCACCGACATGTTTTATGAAAAATCCTTTCCTTAGGATTTTTCCCTCCTGAGAAGCTGAGAGGCCTCAGGAACAAACTGTAAACAATTCTTATCTGCTGCTGTGGAATGCAACAGGGGGAATCTGTGATTGGTCTCATCTGGTTGTTTCCAATCAAGGGCCAATCACAGATCACCTGCCCAGACTGTCTTGGTCAGAGACAAGCCTTTGTTATTCTTTCCTATTCTATTCTTAGCTTAGCCTTCTGATGAAATCCTTTCCTCTATTCTTTTAGTATAGTTTTAATATATTATCTATCATAAAATAATAAATCAAGCCTTCTGATACATGGAGTCAACTTTCTCATCTCTTCCCTCATCCTGGGACACTTGTGCACAATACCACAAATGGTGATCCCCAAGTGAAAAAAGGAGCACCACCACAAAAGGTGAACACCGAGGACAGAACTGACAGATGGTGCCTCAAGTGAAGAAATCACCACAACTGGACCCTGAGTGAAGAAGAATTCTTCATTTGGTAAGCCCAGAGGAGCATTGCTACATTTGGGTAAACCCCGAGTGTGTGGCTTTGATGGTCACCTACACAAGTGACCACAGAAGTGGCTTCTAGCCAGGAGCTGAAGAACCGAAGATCCTGAAATTGGACCGAGTTCACAGCCGAGGCTGGCCACAGAGAGAACCTTTTGAAAAGTCTCCCCGACAAGATGTCCGGAAGTCTTCGCAGCACAGAGCAGCCTGCTGAAGCCCAGAGGACACTGTCACAAGGTACTGTCAACTCTTCCCTTCCTGAAAATGCTTCCCTTCTTGCAAGGCAGATTCGGATGTGGACAAGGGTGCCTACGGAGGCGGAGGTTCCATTCTCTCCCTCAGAGGAGAAACTTATTGGCCTCTGGCAAAAATGGGGTCATAAGGTCAGAGTTCCTATGGTGAAGAGACATTTCTATGAGTTTTTCAGGTGGGCAAAGCACCATGGCTTTTTCACTGATGTGCTGTATGCCCTTGATTCATACGTTTGGGAATGCATGGAATTAATTATCGGAGATCTTTGTTACCGGGGACTTGGCTTTCCTCAGGTTTATCCGTCATTCAAAACTCCCTTCCCAGTTTTGAAACGGAAAGCATCTGCATATCAGTGGATTGTGGATTGCCGAGGTATGGCTCCCTTCTCGCTGGAGCTGGCAAGAGTGGAATTTGAGCAAAACCACGGCCTGCAGGTTCCCAGCCCCCCCAAATTGGGGCGGGGGGGCAAAGCTTTGCCCGCAGCAGAAGAAAAGTTTTTTTCCGCGCCTTTGGAGCATGCTCCAATGGAGCCGGTTTCCCCCCCTCGCTGCTCTCAGGGGGGAGGTGAGTTGGCTCCGCTTCCCGAGCCGGAGCCGCTGGCCCCACCCCAGCCCACCCCGCGGGAGGTGCCAGTCCCCGCGGCCCCGCCGCAGGCCGGACCAGACTCGTCGCCTGCAGCAGATTTTGTCGGCGTTCCAGTGGCAGAAGCACCGCCTCCCGCAGCTTCGCCCGAGTTGCTAGGCGACACACTCGACAGCAGCGATGATCGATGGTAGCCCGTCCCGGAGTCGGGACCTGCCGCCCCTGTCCCTTCTCCTTCTGCATCACAGCCGGCAATTGCGTTCACAGCGGTGCCGGCGGGGGTCGATCCCACGACGCCCGCGCCAGTCCCTCCTGCGTCCGACCCTGCAGCAGAGCCCGTGAGGGCTCTGACCGCGGCGGCCTCGCCTTCGCCTGCCACGCCGGTGGAGGAGGCTGAGGTTGAGAACCACCAAGCGGAACCATCATCAGAGCCGCCCGTGGCCCCGCCGCTCCCCGCGGCCGCCACCGCGGCGCCTGCGATCAGCCCGGATTCCCAACTTAGCTTTTCGGGCTGTCCCGAGGCTGCCACTGCGGGGGAGCTGGGGCAGGGGAAGGGGATTCCGGCCTGCCCCTCCGTGGGGGGGTTGTGGCTCGACAGCTGATTGCGGGCTCAGCCCGTCTGCCTGTGTTCAAACTCAGCGTTTTTCACGGGCCGATTCGGGTTTGGTTCGGAGGTTCCCGCTGGGGGTTGGAATGCCTGACTCCCCCTGCGCGCCCCAGCGGCGTGGGGGAGGTGGCTCCTGAGCCTTCTGCCTCTGGTCCCCAGTCTGCAGGAGGTGGGGGTGGTACCGAGGGGCAGAAAGGAGGTACACCTTTTGCACTTGCGTTGCAGAAACAGGAGAAACAGTGGAAAGTGAGCATCGCGCACTGGCTGTGGGGAAACAACATCCCCTGACCTGAGATGAAGTTTCTCGGGAAAGCTTTTCTTCCCCAGCTGCTGGTCTGCTCCGGTTCAGAGGGAATGAAGCATTCGGTCACTCGTGCTGCCCAGGCATTGGCAGCAGGGTGCCGGGTTGAGAGAACACAGAGCCCGCTCCGTGGGCCGGGTCTGGGCCACTTGGCTCGGTTCCCTGGGCCAGGGCCTCTGCCTGGCCAGCGCCTGTTGGGTTTGGGGGCTTTACTTCCCCCGTCAGGACCTGGGCCACCGGTCTGTGAGCCAGGTCTGGGATCCCTGATCCTCCCGTCAGGACCTGGGCCACCGTTCTGTAGGACAGGTCTGGATCCCTGTTCCTTCCACGAGGGCCAGGGCCCCCGCAGGGCCTCAGTAGCTCCTCTCTGCTGCTGCTCTTTCGAAAAAAAAAAAAAAAAAAAAAAAAAAAAAAAAAAAAAAAAAGAGTTGAAAGAGCTAGCAGCTCAAAAAGCGTTGAAAAGCCAAAATTTTGCAAGCCTGTTTCAGGACAAAAAGGGACTTTCAGCTATGTCAAAGAGGAACATCTTCAGTTTGAACTTTTTCCTGAAACTCAGCTGTTTGGACTAAACTCAGCTGTTTGGACTAAACTCATCTGTTTGGACTTGAAGCAATGAACTTTCTTTGCATTTTTTTTGCATTTTCTTATATCTTAAGATTGTTTTGGTGATGTTATGGAATTTGGTGTTTTGCAGGTGAAGAATTTCCCTGATGGTTCCACACTAGCATTTGATTGATGTTTTGATTGGCAGCACATAGCCTCTCAGACTTTTGTTCTTTCCTCTGCTTGGCCCAACAGATGAAATTGCAAACACTTTTCTTTTTAATTTATTTAAAATAAAAAGGGTGAGATGTCACCGACATGTTTTATGAAAAATCCTTTCCTTAGGATTTTTCCCTCCTGAGAAGCTGAGAGGCCTCAGGAACAAACTGTAAACAATTCTTATCTGCTGCTGTGGAATGCAACAGGGGAAATCTGTGATTGGCCTCATCTGGTTGTTTCCAATCAAGGGCCAATCACAGATCACCTGCCCAGACTGTCTTGGTCAGAGACAAGCCTTTGTTATTCATTCCTATTCTATTCTTAGCTTAGCCTTCCGATGAAATCCTTTCCTCTATTCTTTTAGTATAGTTTTAATATATTATCTATCATAAAATAATAAATCAAGCCTTCTGATACATGGAGTCAACTTTCTCATCTCTTCCCTCATCCTGGGACCCTTGTGGACAATACCACAGTGCTTGACCATCCCAAAATGGGGGGAGTCACTGTCAGAGCCTCCCCAGTTCCCAGCGTTTTCCATGGCCATGGTATGGCCGTTCTTGGCAGTCACCGAATACGCCAAATCTGTCAACCGAATATATGCAGATAACACCAAGATGGCCACAATCCACAGCTGAAGTGTGAAGAACAGATTTATTCCATCATTTCACTGGCAAAACAGGGAAACATACACTGCTGAGCTTATATCATTTTAGCAGGGGCAAAAAGCACTTGGGCCATTCCTGGTTCACATATCAAAAACGTCTGGCACAGGTGTAATTCTTCACAAGGCTGTGTTTTACAATCTCTAAGCTTCTGTCTTGGTTTGAAAAGACAGGTGTCTGCTTAAAGAAGGCAGGAGTCTCCCCTGAAATGGAAAATGTAAACCCCCTCCCTCCGATTTATTATAATTTTGAAATTAAAAGGGTCTCAGGCAAAGATATGGGAATAAGAATAACAGTTCTTTACTAGGAAAACTAAAATTACAAATGTAATAGTACAAACAACAAAAAAAACCCTACTGACAGTCAGAATACTACCTGACACCCTGTGGGTCAGGGTGTTGGTATCAGTCCAATTAAATGGTGGCTGCAGTCCTCCTGTAGTGACAGATGCAGTTCTGTTGAAGCAGTGATCCTGTAGAAGGATGTAGTTTTCCTCTGAAGGTCTGGTGGTGATGTAGATGGGCCTGGTCTTCCTCGGAACACAGTGGAGAGGACAGCCGCTCTGCTGGGAATCCAGTGGAAAAAGGCTCCTTGTGGTCTTCCAATTCTCTGATTATATCCGGGTAGGAATGCTTGGTTCCTTCCTCTGGGCGGAGCTTCTCACAATGGGATGATGTAATTTTTATCAGTCATGCAGTGATACTCAATGGCCCATTAACAGAAGCTATGTCCAGGAGGGAGGGTTGGTTGTGGAAGAGATAACGAAAACTGCCCAATTAACAGAAGATAACGGCCCCACCTCTAACAGATAGGAATAGAGTACCCCTATTTCCAACCTATACAGCTTATCTCCCTTTGCCCCTTGTCTGACAGGCTTAGGCCAGTGAAGAATGCTTTTTAGGTCTTTTATAGTATTCTATCTTGTTCTACACAAATTCACTTCTCAGGACAGGCTAAAAACAACATGAAATTCCCCAGACTGAATAACAATAGCACTCCCCAGCTGCAAGGTCATCCTGAGCAAAAACAATTCTAAAAACAACTCTTTCTCTGCACCAGTCTTCTGGCTTTAACCCTTTTTCCTCCAGAAAGGAAACATTTTTTCACTGAAAAGGTGGTCAGGCATTGGAATAGGCTGCCCAGGGAAGTAGGGGAGTCATCATCCCTGGAAGTGTTCAAAAGACATGTCAATGTGGCACTTGGGGATGGGGATGGGGATGTGGTTTAATGGTGAACATGGTGGTGCTGGGATAACAGTTGGACTTGATGACCTTGGAGGTATTTTCCAACCTTAGTGACTATGAAAATAATGGAAAACTGATAAAGAACTTGATTAATAGAGAATTCGAGGCTAGATATACAGTCAATTCCAAGAAACAGGGTCATGTGGAAAATAAGTCTGTTTATCAAAAGCTTATTTAATTCTTTGAAATTGTTTGGCTGATAAATGTAATATTTGAGTCAAGGGGTTAGCTGAAAACATATTTAGGATAATTGAAAATTGTAGATGATTCGAGGGGCCAGCTGGGAATACAATTGGTATAGTAGAAGATTGCATATATTAGTTAAGATTTTAAAATTAGTTAAGAAGCTAAGTTAGTAGTATAGCTGGAAAGAATCAAGTACCTTAATTAAAGAGTAATAAATACAGTAGTAAAGAGAAGCTAGGAGTGACAGGGATAGATGTAGCAATTGTGAAGGAGCAGAGACCATAGAAATACCTTGCCTTAAGAATAATCAAACAGTTAGGAGATGCTTGGACCATGAACAGCAGATCAAAAAGTCCTGCCAAGTGGCCATGGGTGAAGAGATTGCTTTCTTCCTCCCATACACCCACTCCCTTATTTCAAAATCCCACCAACCCAATGAAGGGAGTACAATTGCACAGCCATAATGGATATTCAGCTGATTATAATATGAAGCGGGCAGGTAATGATTATATATTATGCATCCTTAGAAACCACTTGGATATGTAAAACCTTTTCTGTATAAATAGAGGGCAGGAGTCTGTGACTCCTTGCACATATGTTTGGAAATTATTCCACGTGTCCAACGCACTGCAATAAATACCCTTATTGTCAACTTTAATTAGTTGAAGAGTCGTCTGTCTGTGCATCACAGTGAGCATATCACCAAATTAATTCAGAGAGTATGACAGAACAAACAGCACACACAATTAGCAGAGCATGCGCTACACATGTGTCCTGGTTTAAGGCAAATTTGGGAGAAAACCTCCAAAGGGGTTCCTCTAGAAAGCAAATTCAAGTGGCCCCTCCCCCAACTAGTTCAGGAAAAAAATTCCTTGGAGAAAAGTGGAAGAAACCTGTTTATTTAACAGGCAAAGCATTCACCAGCACAAAAAATGAACCATATTAAACTATAAAACCTCTTGCCACTCTGAAGAGATGACAAACTCAGAAAGTCCCCTTTGTGGGCTGTAGCTTGGCTCACTCAGTCTGTTATCAGTCCTTACAGCGCTGGGAAATGCCATGGCCCAGGCCCAGCCTGGTGGGCCACAGGTGTGACCTGCCAGTGCTCTTCTGGGTTTTCAGTCCAGAGCAGGTTTGAACAGTTCCAAGAAAAAGAAAAACCACAGTCCAGGGAACTTCCCTGCCTCAGCTACCTAAAAACTAACTAAAAGCAAAGGAAAGCTCTCTCCCACCATCTGTTCGTTCTGCAGACAACACAGTCCAGGAGTAGAATGCGGGGGAGCAAGTACAGTTTCTGATAACAAACTCCGCTCTTCTTCTCTTCCCCCCTTCATTCTTGAAACCAGTCTTAAAGGTGCAAAAGTTATTTCTGGGCTAAACAGGTGACTGGGGATACAAGCATCATAAAGTCACCCCATGTTAACAACTTCCAACATCCTCCCTGAAATGTGTTTGTAGCAAGATTCTGCAGGATCAGTATCAGGCTCTGAGACAGAGTAGAAATTTTCCAGGGTAGAAATCCATTTTGATTTAGGTGAAATGTCCATCTTTAAGTTAAGTCTGTAGTTTGAAAACATAGCTTATTTAGTCTAACTGCCTGTTCTTACAAAGAGCCTAGGCTCAGAGAAACTGCTTCAGCGAAGGACAGAGATAAGGGAGGGGAGACAGAGGGAGACAGAGAGAGACAGAGACTGCTGAGGGGGCAGGTCAACCTGACTTAGGAATTCTTTCTGATAAAGAAGAACTAGCACCAAATGTCATACGAAATCTGTAAAATTGAATATGTATGAACATATTGTGAAATTGTATGCATATGTATTTGAGAGGGAGATAAAAAGGGACTTGAAGTTCTTAGAGGTACGCATGCCTTTTAAAGAGAGTAATCTCTGCATGCATCCAGCGCTGCAATAAACATACCGACTTTACAACTTTCACAAAGTTGTGGAGTTTTTGATCTTTTCTGCAAAACAGCTCAAATGTGTTGAACTGTCTCAGCAGTATGGAAATAAGTACAAAGTCACAGCAATTTAAAATATTTTGTGAAAAAGTTTAGACAAATGGAAAATAACAATGGGATTAAGGTGGTTGTACAGAGAAATTTCAGATCCTGGTCACCTGAAAATGCATCACCTTTTTCATACAGCCAAAGTACCATGTGGAGCAAAGGCTGCAGTGGGAGCCTACAGAAGAGGACCTTTCTCCAGGTGCACACTGACTCTAAAGGATGATCAAGTCGGCCCAACATGAATTTCCAGACTGATGCTGAGACATGAGGGACTAATTCAGCCCATGTATGTTAGGAATGTTTATGGCTGAGGTTGTATGAAGGCTAAACGATATCATTACCCTTCCTGTCTTCAACATTGTGAATGGCATCTATAGCAGAAGAGCTGGCTACCACAATGGAAATGGCAACCCTTTCAAGTAGAAATGTTGCTGAAGTCTTGCTTCTGTGTGCATATTAACACAATCTAAAATGCATTGGATCCTATTTCTAGAATCTTCACAAGTTTCACCCCAAATCTAAACACAGCAGCAATCCCTAGTATACCCAAAGAAAAAATCTCTTGAGATAACCCCACTCCACATCCAAGACTTTCAATTGTTCCACTATAACTAGAGAGAATTCCTAATGCCCTGGAAATTCAACTGAAGCCTGGAAATCAAGCTTGATTTCTATGTACAGAACTTCCTTACAGAGTCTGAGTATGACTGGATTTGTTGTCTCTCTGAGGCTACTGGAGTACATTTTGGAAAAAGGTAGTGCTGTTGATGCAGGTGTCATGGATTAAAGCTGTAAGAACAGTTTGCAGAGAAGAGCAGTATTTTCATTAGACCAAGTGATGTAACCAGGGGCAAAAACGGGCACAAAGGAAATGTAAGCTTCAGACTAAATAGTGAAAAACTCCTCTGAACTTTAGCTCACTTGGACTAGTTGTCCAATGAGTCTGAGGGACAAGGATTGGTAGTCTGGAAAGTTGTCGTGGTTTGATTAAGAGGAAGTGAGTTTTTGGGATGCTGTGGTCAAACCAATAGGTGCTCAGAATTTAATATTGGCACCTGGTTTGTCCACTGAGGGTATGGATACGCCTCTGAGAACACAGGGGGTTAAAAGCTGTGAACTCCCGGGGGAAACTCTCTTGGGTTCCGGTCGTGGAGGAGAGCAGGCCTCCCCTGCCCAGCCTGGAGCTGGGCAGGGGAGGGGATGCCATGTGGCCGGAGGAGGTCGGCTAGGCCTGGGACAGAAGGGAGGAGGCCCCTGCGAGATAGAAGGGTGGAAGAGCACTGCGAGGCTTTGGGCAGCCACCACCCCCAGAGTGAGAGAGAGGGAGAGAACCTGTGCCTGTGATAGCACAGCGGCTGGCTTGAAGAAGGGGGGTGCCCGGCAGGGCAGCCAGCCGTGGGAGTTCATGGACAGGCAGGGCTTGGGACTTTTAACCCTTTTCTTGTGGATGATGGAAACGTTGCAAATGCTGATCCTCCTGGAGTTGAATGAGGAGAGAGATGGAGATGGGATAGTAGGATAACAGGAAATGGGCAAGTGTAGTGCAAGTGGGTGCAGGTGAAAGAGGTTTGAGAGAGGCTCAGACGAATCCTAGGTGGGAGAAGATGATGGAGTGGCCTTTGGCTGGACTTTTCTTGTATAGCCATGGGCAGAACCACTTGTGTTCCTGTGACACAGAGACTGCATCTAGGGGGAGGCAATGGCTCAGAGCCAGGAGAGTGTAGTGATGTGAAGGAGTGCATGAACAGAGACGATGGGTGAGGAGGGTGGACGCCCTCCGTCTTCAGAGAAGAAGATGATCTCTGTTCAGGAGACCCCTCGGCCCCAGGGGGGGAAATTTGGGGGGGACAGGTGTCCCAAAAGGAGAGAGACTGTGCTCTTTTTGGAACTGGACAAAGCGTCCTTAAAAGGGAAAAACCCTAGAAGCAGCTCTGGTCCATGTGCAGTGGTGAGAGCACTGGACATGGAAGGAAGAGGTCACGATGGCAAATGTTCTCCGGGCGGTGCCTCATGTGACAGGGAAACACGAGAGGTTTCAACTGTTTCCTGGGGAAGTCTGTGGTACAAGAGGGACTCCTCCCTTCTCGATGAACTGAGAATTGATTATCTGAAGGGTGGTGATGGACTGAGCGTTAGTGATCTGAGGGGTGGTAACTGAATTGAAAATCCAAGGTTTTGTTTTACTGTGATGTGTTGGAAATCTGGTGGGGGAAGGAGGAGGATATTTGGGAGGTTTTCATCCTGTGTTCTGTGTGTTTCTCTTATAGTCCTGGGTTAATAAAGTTTCTTTTCCTTTCATTCTTAAGCTGGAGCCTGCTCTGCTCTGTTTCTGATCACATCTCACAGTAGATACCAGGGAAGTATTTTCATGGGGGCACTGGCATTGTGCCAGGCTCAAACCATGACAAAAGTATAAGAGAGCATTAGTGAGAGGAGGGAAGATATACTGCAGCCTGAACTCGTGAACAATAGATGGTTTTCATTTCTGTCTGTAACACAAAAGTAGAGCAGACTCCTGAACTGGGAACAGGGTGATATTCTTTACACAAGTGGTTTCTCCCTGTTGAAATTTGTTTTCTAAATTAATTAACTTTACTAAATTTGTTTTCTCATTAATGCTTTTAAGTAACTTTTTAATTGATTGTTTTAGTTGGTCATGGGCGGTGTCCACTTTTGCCAGCAAGTGGCTGGGTTTCTTCTCACGGATTATGTTGTTGGTTTGTGTCCTAGGTGACCCCCAAAAAAAGTGTATTCCATATTTTCTTTATATCAATCCACACAGTCTGTTTTGTCTGTATTGGGTGTGGCCGAGCTGGAGTTAATTTTCCCTTAGCAGCCCTCACAGTGCCATGCTTTGCATTGGTAGCTGGAAAGGTACTGATAACACCAGTGTTTTGGCTACTGCTGAGCAGCGCTGCAACAGCATCCGTGCTGTCTCTCTGACATCCTCCCCTCCATTAAAGGTCTGGGGGTGGGAAACTGTGAGGCCCCTAACAAATTTCTGAAAGGGGTTTACAGAGGTTCCTGTACTCTGGGTTAGATGCATGGGAGAAATAGCAACCAGATATTCTCAAAAGGTCAAAATTACTTTACTGGCAAACTTAAGAAAATCAGGGAACTTGGACAAAAGATTTAGTACAACAGCCAATCAACATAAAACACCTCTCACAATATAAATTTGGTCCATTTAACTTAGCAAACTTTAAACCTGTTCAATCTTAAGTTGCCTAAAATGTTCAAAGACGATGTAATTAGAAGAAAAATAAAGAAAGAAAATATATAGAAAAACACATATAGCTACTAACTCTTGGGTTCCAGCTATGTTCAGATACAGACTCCAAGAGGATGATATGGT
This sequence comes from Serinus canaria, assembly GCF_022539315.1. Lineage (NCBI taxonomy): Eukaryota > Metazoa > Chordata > Aves > Passeriformes > Fringillidae > Serinus > Serinus canaria. The sequence goes on from NC_066342.1 coordinate 12,024,622, forward strand.
TCAAACATGCATGCCTCATGCTCAGGCTTAAATACCTCTGGGCCTTCATGGGCCCTTCCTCCCAGGTGGGACTTCTGATCATTTGGCCACTTAGGAGCTGGGTTAGGCAGAGTGGAGCCCTGCCTCTGGTGTGCCAATGATTGGCAGGCACTGCAGGGCTGGGATGCTCTAGGACTGGGTGCTACGGCACAGTTCACTGCCTTGCCTGGGCAAGGTCTGACTTGTCTCCTCCCTCACACACATTCATCCCAAAATGTCTCGAGACATTAAGTTTCCAGTCTCTGACAGCAAGATCCTGGGAGGGGACAAAACTAGGCTAGCTGACCCAAATTAATCAAATGATGTTCCATACCATATGATGTCAGTTCAGATATAAAAGCTAAGGGTGAGAGGAGGAATGGGGGCATTTGTTATTTTACAAGGTTTGTTTTCCAGAGCAACCACTCCTCATGCTGAAGCCCTGCTCCCCAAGAAGTGCCTGAACTTTGCTCGCTGATAGGAAGTAGAGGTTAATTTTTTCCCCCTTTGCTTATGCACATGCAAACTTTTGCTTTTCTATTTTTTGCTTTAGTAATGAAAGGAATGGGAGGGATGTGTCTTTACAAACAAATTGTGGGCCTGCTGGTAGATTTTACTAGTTTGAAAGCAAACCAGTGAGAGATTATAAGTCAGATCTATAATTTATTATGAAAATTAAAATAAAGACAATAGTACAGAAACACTGACTTAAACTGGCAGTCAGAATATGACCTGATACCCTGTTGGTCAGGGTGGTGGTAGTGATACCTAGATAGGCTACCTGGAACAGAGGCTAGACAGTGTTAAAGGGATAAAGTAGGTATTTATTAGAAAGGACTTCAAAGGATTCACCTTGGGTAGTACAAGAGCCTGGCTGTGTCTCCACCCAAGATGGACCCAAGATGGATGACTGGTCATGAGTTTTTATACTTTTATAAGTTTTGGTTCATTTACATATTGGGGTTAATTATCCAATTACAGCTTCAGGTTATGAAGTCCTATTGTTCCAGACTGCTCTCCTCAATTTGCTGTTGTTTATACTTTTTGGGCCTGAAGCTGCAATGGTGTCCTTGGTCCTCAGGCTGGAAAAGGATTGTTTTGTCTAACTAAACTGTGAAGAGAACTTGCTAACACTTTATATGAAATTCAGAGTTACATACTAATACAGTACAGAATCTGGAAAATATGAAAGCTAAAACTTAAGACATCAGTAGCAGTCCAATTAAATGGTGGCTACAGTCCTTATTGGAGTAATGAATGTGGTGCTATCTGTTGCAGTTAGTGTTTGTGTTACCCCAGTTTTCAGTTTCGTAATCCAGGTTCTCTGATAATGGTTGCTTCCAAATCCCTCCCTATGTTCCAAGTTGGTTTCTCCCTAAGTTCTATCCACCCCTGATGTATACCGCTCCCCTTTCTCCTCCCCTTTACTCTCATTGGAACTGGCTCTGTAAACCACTCCCCTTACTCCTCCCCTAAGGTTATCCCATTGGCTGGCTGTTTCTATCTGCCCACTGTTTTTGGCCTGTTTATAAACCCCTGGAGGGCTGGTCTGTCCCTCTTTTGCTCTGGATTAAAGAACTATTGGGAGATCAGGCGGAGAGCATCCTTCGACTCTTACTTTTCTCCCTGATGCTGGTACAGTTAATCCCACTGTAGAGCCACAGCTCTGAAGTTCAGCTCCTGGTGAATTCATCCTGGAGTTGTTCCATATACCTTGGCATGGCAGCTGGTGTTCTAAAAGAGCTAGCTAAAGACTCCAGTGGCTAGCATCAGCTGTCAAAGTGGTGATCCTGTAGAAAGATCTGGCTGTTCTTCAGTGGTGTTTGTCAAGCTCTTGGCCTCTGGGAATACAGTACATAAAGCTGCTATTGTGTTCCAAACTTCTGATTATATCCAGGTAGGAATGCTTGGTTCCTTCCCCTGGGTGGAGCATTTTACAATGGGATGATGCAATTTTATCTGTCATGCAGTGAGACTTGATGGCCCATTAGCAGAAGATATCCCCTGGAGGGACTTATCAGGGATGAGTCATGGAGCAGATAAAGAACACTGCCCTACCTGTTTTTAACAGTTTATGAAGATGGTGATCGAATAAGGGGTGGACAATGTCTTAGGTTACAATGTAAGATGTAACCAAAAGTATGCATTCTATCACCATCTACATCATACCCAAATCAATACCCTCTTAAACTCTACTTTTATATATATATCTATTCACAACGAAACCTTACACACATTTCTCACATAAAATTAGGTCTCCTTGTGGTACACAACAGGCTTCTCTGTCTTTCTGCATTACCCACCAAGTGTAACCAGGTCCTTTGAGAAAAAATCAGTCCCTTGGATGTGTTTGCCTTTGCCTGAAGTGGGACTAATCCAAACGGTCTTTCCTAAAATACGTCTCGTGTGTACCACAGGAACTTTGCCTACATCCACTGTGTGCAAGGGTTTAAACTGGGTAGGACCAACTCGATTGATGGAGCCTAATGTGTTTACCATCCAGGTGGCCTTTGCTAAATTCAGTTCCCAATTTCTAAAGGTTGCCCCGCCAAGTGCCTTCAGGGTAATCTTAAGTAGTCCATTCCACTGTTCAACTTTCCTGGCTGCTGGGGCATGATAAGGGATATGATCAATCCATTCAATACCATGTTCTCTGGCCCAGGTGTTGATAAGGCTGTTCTTGAAATGCGTCCTGTTGTCCGACTCAATTGTCTCAACAGTGCCATGGCTCCACAGGACTTGCTTTTCCAAGCCCAAGATGGTCTTCCAGGCAGTAGAGTGAGGCACAGGGTAGGCCTCCAACCATCCAGTGGTCTCGGAATCTCTGCTGGTCAGAGTGACCCCGAGATATGTTAGAAAGTCTCTTTTCCCAGCCCAGCAGTCAAAGAAGAAGTCAGAACTCTTCTATTTTTGTTCTCAAGGTTGTTTATTGTTTCTTATCTATAAAATACTTTCTCCAACCCACCGAGGTCTGTCTAGCAGGTCGGGTTGAGGCACACTGCCGGCCTCAGAGGCGGTGTTATCTTTTTATACTAAAAACTATGTGTACACTATTTACAATAACTTTCCAATACCTATCACCTATGTTAGACAGTGAGCTTCTACTCTAAACCAACCTAAAAGTGCCAGCATCACCCAGAACATGGTGGCTCCAGGAAGGACAATTTTCCCCGGCTACAGTGTAGAACACATTCTTCATATCCTGTCCCGTTCTGACTGGCCCAAGAGCTGATGCATAGGCAATCTCCTCCTTAATTTGTTCAAAGACTTGTTATTGTCCAGGGCCCCACTGGAAATCATTTCTCTTTCATGTCACGAGATAAAGAGGGCTTACAATCATGCTGTACTCCAGGATATGCATCCTCCAAAAGCCCAAGGCTTCTAGAAAAGTCTGGGTTTCCTTCTTGTTGGTAGGTGGGGACATAGAGGTGATTTTGTTGGTTATCTCCATCGGGATCTGGTGACATCCATCTTGTCACTTGACTCCTAGAAACTGAATTTCTTGATTAGGTCCCTTAACCTTACTTTGCTTAATGGCAAAACCAGCTCTCAGGAGAATCTGGAAAATCTCTCCTTTCTTGAAGACTTCCCCTGCTGTGTTCCCCCATATGATGATGTCATTGATATACTGCAGATGTTCTGGAGTCTCACCCTCTTCCAGTGCAGTCTGGATCAGTCCATGGAAGATGTTGGGACTGTGCTTCCACACCTGGGGCAGCCGGTTCCAGGTGTACTGCATGCCTGTCCCGGTGAAGGGAAACTGAGGCCTGCACTCAGCTGCCAAAGAAATGGAGAAAAATGCATTGGCAATATCAGTGGTCACATACCACTTTGCTGCGTTGAACTCCTGCTCATACTGAAGCTCCAGCATGTCCAGCATGGCAGTACTTAATGGTGGCATGACTTCATTCAGGCCATGGTAATCCACCATCAGTCTCCATTCTCCACTGGACTTTTGTGTCACTGACATGTTTTATGAAAAATCCTTTCCTTAGGATTTTTTCCTCCTGAGAAGCTGAGGCCTCAGGAACAAACTGTAAACAATGGTTATTTGCTGCTGTGGAATGCAACAGGTGGATCTGTGATTGGTCTCATGTGATTGTTTCTAATTAATGGCCAATCACAGTCTAGCTGTCCAGACTGTCTCGGTCAGAGACAAGCCTTTGTTATTCATTCCTATTCTATTCTTAGCAAACCTTCTGATGAAATCCTTTCTTCTATTCTTTTAGTATAGTTTTTAACATAATATATATCATAAAATAATAAATCAAGCCTTTTGAACATGGAGTCAACTTTCTCATCTCTTCCCTCATCCTGGGACCCCTGTGAACATCGTCACACTTTTGCACTGGCTATATGGGGCTATTAAAGGGTGAACAAGCCTTGCTGACCACCCCTTGGCTCTCCAGCTCATGAATCATCTCATGGATGGGAGTCAGAGTCTCTGTTGGTGTGGTAGTGCCAACGGTGTACTGTTGCTGTGGTGATTGGTACCTGTCGTTCTTTAACCCTCAGCAGTCCCACAGCAGACAGGTTGTCTGGGAGACCAGGCAGGGTATTCAGTTGTCTGATGACTTCTGTCTCTAGAGCAGCTATCCCAAAAGCCCAACTATATCCTTTTGTGTCTTTGAAATACCCATTTCTGAGACAGTCTATGCCGAGGATGTATGGGGGCTCTGGGCCAGTCACGATGGGGTGTTTCTGCCACTTGTTCCAAGTTAAACTTGCTTCAGCTTCCAGTGCGGTTAGCTGCTAGGATCCTCCTGTCACCCAGAAATAGAAATGGATCCTGCTCCCACATACCTTGATGGCATCAGGGTACATTGAGCGCCAGTGTCAACCAAAGCCATATATCTTTGTGGGTCAGATGTGCTAGGCCATTGGATCCACACAGTCCAATAGATCTTATTGTCCCTTTCCTCTACCTCGCTAGAAGCAAGACCCCTCTAATCCTGGTCATGGCACCCGTTGCTTTCTTCCTGTGAATATGTTTCCAAGGTCCCTTCAAGAGAATCGGTCATATTATCATTCCTATACCATCTGGAGTTCTGTCCACGAGAGACCAGAGCAGCGTTGACCCTAGATGAGCTTCTTGTGGCAGATGCTCTTCTTTTCAATTCATGTACCCAGACTGCCAAGGAGGAGGTGGGTTTTCCATCCAACTTCCTCATGTCTTCTCCATGTTCTTGAAGGAAAAACCAGGGGTTACCTCATGGAGTGTATCCTCTCTCCTTCGCTGGGGGACATCTGCTCCTAATGGCAGAGACTCTTGTTGGTTCTGGTGAGATGCGGTAAATTCTTTGCTTAAGCTCCTTTCTCAGTTTCTGATGGCCCTCTTCAATCAAGCTCCAGACTGGCTCAGCCAGCTTTGTTTCCACAGATGAGACAGGGGTGCATAATGGGATGGTGACAGCGCCCTCGAAATTTTGTTTGTTGACCGACATGCCCACCTTGTCCTCTCCTTCCCTCCATTGCAGCGTCACTAGGTAACAGGAGTATATCCCTGGTCCAAGCTGCTCAAATTTCAACCGCTTTTGCTACATGCACTGAACACCATCTGGGCTCTTTGGGAATCTTTCATCTTCTGAGAAAATGATCTCCAGCACAGACAATTCCCTTAGGCATCATATACCTTGTTAAATTGTGCTCTGTTTTCCTTGGTGCACATGGAGGTCTTCACAAAGGTATCTGTCCCTTATACTTGCCAGTAGTTGCCACCAGAGGCTGAGAGTTTCCTGGGTTCTCCTGATCCCCCGGTCAATGACCACATCCAAGAACAGGGATCCCAATTGCCTGGTCTCACTTCCGTCCAGAATGGTGTAATTGGCTGCAGCATCCCAGATGCAGAGCAGCCAGGTCAGTACAGACTTGTTCACCTGGCAGGTGAACTCCCACTGCAGGTCACGCAGCTCACCCAGGGATAGAGAACGAGTGATGACTTCTGGCTCCATCTCTTCTGCTGGGTGTGAAGGTCCAGCTGCCTCCTCGTCAGTCACTATGAGGACTGATTTGCTCTTTGATTTCTTTTTCTGAATAGGGGCAACTGCTACTGGCTTAGGCTGTTATGCTTCGGTGACGGTTTGTATGGAGATGCTGATGGTTCTTTTCGCCGGAGTCGAAACACAAGAAGCTGCATTTCACAATCCTAAACTGTTCCAGAGTGAGTTTTGCAATACCTTTTCACCGCTGCTGCTTGGGAAAGCCCAACCTTGGGCTGCATCATTTTAGTGCTCACCAGGACAGTTCCCCCCCCCCCATGCAGCAGGGACTTGAAACTGCAGCACTGACACCAACTGGGTCCAGCCATGCCAAAAGGGAGCAGGGAGGCTGACACTGCAGGCCTGGAGCCACCTCAGACAATGCCAGCTCCCCCATCTGCCACGAGAACTGCTTTGTAAATTCCTACCTTAATATTTTTTTGTTCCAGGAGGAAGGTTGAGCCAAGAGAGGCTTCTCTCCCTTATCATCCTTATCTTCTGGTCCACGTGGTCTGTTACAGTGACCTCCATCTTGGGAGGAGGGAGCTTGTATGACATGTTGTTTTCTTTGTTCTGAAAGGAATTAAACAAAGAATTTTGTAATTTTGCCTAGTTTAGTAGTTTGTATTTACTTTTTTTAGTAGTTTGCCTAAACATTGTAAGTTTCATTTTATAATTTACCTTTACTTACTTGATTTTGCTTAAACTTTGTAACTTTCAATCGCTAGTTTAGTTTTACCATACTGATGCCTTAAAGAACCTATAAATAAAACAATACACTTTTGAGATAATATTAGTATAGGAGGTAATATAAAGGTTGGTCTTTATTGGAAGCCTCCAGGAACAGATATGGAAAATGTTCACAAAAATGCCCACCCCCCCGCAATGGGGTGAAAACAGTTTTATACTTTTAGGAAATTAGCATAATTGACCAAAAAAAAATATCACCATTTAGAGACATAAGAGGTGATGCAATTTCCCCTGGTTCAACTTTCTCTAAATCCTCCCCCCTCAGATGGAAACTCAACTTTGTTTATGAAAATGTGTCTTGAAGAGCTGTTTTTCGGCCTTGGTTCCTAGAAAGAACCAAGATAGGCTAGGGGCTTTGTAATGTGTTTTGTCTTTCTGCCTATCAGGGCAGGGAAAAGTACTGGAAAAACTAGCTCTGAATATGATAAAAGGCTGCAGAGCTCCAAATATATGTCTAAAGAACACAGAGAATATAGAAAAGAAAAAGGCAAAAATCATTCAATATCAATATAACCACCTGTCTTGGTTTGAAAGACAGGCATCTGCCAAGGAAGGCAGCAATCTCCCTTGGAACTGAAAATATGACCCCCTTCTCTCAAAATTATTGTAACTCTGAAATTACAGGGCTGTCCTAGGGTGATGCTTGTATCCCCAGTCGTTGTTCTGTTTATGCTGGATATTATGCTCTGCGCCTTCAAGACTGGCTCTGAAGAGCGAGGTTTTGTTTTGTTTTGTTATCAGCCTGCTCACTCCTCCAACGGTCGGCGGGACACAGAGACAGGGGCAGTATATAGTGCGGCGTTTATTTTTTGCTTTGCTTTTTACTTTGCTCTTGCCCCTGCTTTGCTCCTGGTTTGCTCTTGCTTTTGCTTCTGCTTGTTAGTTAGTTTAGTTAGGTAGTCTGAATTTCCCCTGGACTGGTTTTCTTTCCCTTTCTTGGAAACACTCGACCCTGCTTCACATTGGGACCTGGGAAACACCGTTAGTTTGCACTTTGTGGCCTGCAGCAGCTATTCCCAGCACCAGAGGGACCGATAACAGAGTGACCACTCCCAGGAGAGACTTTCTGAATTTGTCATCTTTTTCAGAACAGTGACTGAGTGTTGTCATCTAGTATTGTTTATTTTGTGTGCTGGGGGGTGCTTTGCCTGTTAAGTAAACAGGTTCTTTCCACTTCTCTCTGAGGAATCCTTCCCAAACAGGTTGGGGGGAGGGGTCATGTGGGTTTGTCTTCTGGAGGGACCCCCTTTGGATGTTTTCTCCCAGATTTGCCCTAAACCAGGAGAAAATTTGGTGCCCAATGCGTGGGGCTCAAGAGAGAATGGAAAAAAACCCAGGTCTGACTGCATTTTGGTTGCCATTACTCTGTGTTAGTATAAAGCAGTTAATAGCCAAGTTTTTGAATTCATAATGTCTCTTGGGGTGAAGGCTTGCATGCATTTCTGGTCCCTAGGTTTTTTTGAGATCTTAATACCTCTCTGGTCCCCAGGTTTATTTCCTTATCCAGAAATAGCTCTAGTATTGCCCCTAATACGTAGTTTTTACAGCAGAGGGGCAGTGACCAGAATAGCTATCCTGCTGGGCTTGGTGGTAATAGCTTGTAAGAAGTTTATAAACGTGCAGGGGTCTGTTCCAGGTATGAATAGTTCATGGTTATGGTTATGCATCCAGTTTGTTAGAGGAAGAGCAGGGGGTGAGGCTTTTCAGCCTTTGCTTTCCTTCTTCTCCTCTGAATCTCTTACCTCCCTATTGGAGAATGTCCAGTTTCCCCTGAATGTTTTAGACACCATCTTTCTGGTATTTAATCTGGTAAGCTTCCTCTATACAGTCTGCAGCTTCTCTAGAATGAGGGCTGAGATTTCTACACAGGCTGATGAGACCACTGACCTAGGAGTAGACCCAGGCATGGAAAATCCTGAGTGGTATGGGAAATGGGAGGATATGGGCCAAATCCTGAAGGAATTGTCTGACCCTATAGTCTGGGACTTACCCCATGAACAAATTCAGAACCCAGCTGAGGTGGGGAAATACCTGAAAGAGAAGTGCCATGATGACCCTAAGGAGAAAAAGATCATTGCAGTGAGCTGGGCCTTGGCATATGCTTATCGCACACTGCTGGATACTCTAGGGCAGCAGACAGAGGAAGGGGGGTAGGGAGATAAATCAAAAGCTATCCCAGTCACTCAGGCTACAGCCAGCACCCCAGGCTTGAAGCCAGCAGTTAAACTAGACAATAAGCCTCAACCAATGGCTGTTGCTACTAGCACTAGAAGCGGAAAGCGCACAGACAAGACTGATCAACCAGTGGATGATGATGATGATGCAGGAGAAGGACCCTCAGTGCTTCCTGACATAAAATCTGGAGTCAAAGCAACAGGTGTAAGATCAGAAGCCAATACTGAGTCCTTTTCCCTGAAGGACCTTCGCGGACTAAGGAAGGATTACACTTGAAGACCTGATGAATCCATAATTAGTTGGTTAGTCCATCTTTGGGATGCTGCAGGCAAGGCATTTGGGATCCCTGTCACATGATCCCATCTTTGACCAAGGAATGATGAGGGGGGCTAACCCTCACAGCCTCTGGGCACGGGTCTTGGACAGTGTTGCACAAAGATACCTGTGTGCAGATGATCTCTATATGCAGCAAACCCATTGGAAGACAAGAACAAAGGATCCAACACCTGAGAGAAATGGCAGTGGCAGAGATTATCTTCTCAGATGACATAACAACTGGGAATCCAGACTTGGTACCATGCATGTCTGTGATGTGGCGAAAACTTGTATGACTTGGGCCATATGAATATGCTTCTCCTTTAGACATAATAAAGGTGGATGAAAGGAATGAGACCTTGCTTGATATGGCAAAGAAGCTCCAAGCATATGAAGATGCTGTACATGGCCCAACACATGCCAGAATAGCAGTGGTGGAAACACATCTGCAGAAATTAGAGGACAAGATAGAGGTGAATCATAAGAAGCTCAGGGATGAGATTAAAGAAGACCTTCTCCAAATCTCGGCAGCACAGATCAGAGGTTCTGGTACTGTGAGTCTCTGTCCGAAGATTCCCTCATCTGCCTCCCAATCGTCATGAAAGGGACAGAGACTGGGGACCACTGAATAAAAAGGACCCTCATCTGAAATTCTGGCCCTGTTGGAGAAAGTTACTTGCCAAGGACCCCGAGGCCTGAGCACATTGCTAAGTTATTGTTCACAGGTGTGTTTGCTGTATGCTATGTTGAACCCAATGATAAGAAGAAAAGGGAACTTTGCCCTTTTGCAACAATAGCCCTAGAAGTTGTCCCACCTCTCGGCTTGGCTGGACTTCTCTTGAGGTTTTGGGTGGTCCTTCACAGAAGACCCCTCACCTGTTTTACAACCACTGTGACAGACAGACTGAGATGTAAGAAGCCTCTCCATCAAAGACCGAGACATGAAATCCCTATGTGAAAAGGCCCCTCCCCACTCTTTCGAAGGTCTGGGACTGAAATCACTACCCTGGGGGAGGTGTGTGGGGGAGGCAAGCTAACCAAAGCAAGATGGATGTTGCAGGTGTGAGCAGTGCACCAAGAAGACAATGGTTGTCACCCACTGCTGAGAACGTGGACTGTGTGTACCCTTCTTCAAATACCATTTTTTCCCCAGAAAATACAATAGACTACTTTTGATTCTATTTAAAGATTCACCCCCTTCCCCCATCAAAAAAGAGTATAATAAGAGTTGGGATGAACTGCAACCTCTGAGATCTCCCTGGACGTGACCTGGCGAACTCTGACGGCTGGACATCGAAGCAATTTGCCGTTTCTATGTTTGGCAGCTATATTAGCGTTCAGGAACACATAATCAAGAGAAATGATTATATGCAGGTGCTTTTATTGAAGAGCTCTGGGTGTCAGGGGAAAGACCCAAATCTGACTCTGACATAGGTTCGGGATGGATATGCTTTTATATTCTATCATTATATAACTTTCATGTTAATTATTAAACTTACATTGTTCTATAGTATACATAGATTTCAGCCAAGCACAGCCACCTTAGACTAGGAACATACAGTTTCTCATTGTTCTTCTTATGATTATACAATAATCATTTTAATTACTAAACAATCATTTTCAGCTAGCAATTATACTACTTATGCAGGTAGAACACAAGGCTTGACATTTCAGAGTTTATCTTAGCATTTTCCAGGGCGCCACTATAATTATCCCCACTTTGAAAGCATTTTCACTTCACTGTAGGTGCAAATGTTTTCACTTGATACAGTCCTTTACTTCTCAATCTATGTTTGATGTTCTTCAAATCCAGGGTTGATGGAAAAGTTGTCGTGGATGCTATCACGGGCTGGAGAACCAGAAGATAGTGGGCGTGGATCTCGTGTCAGTGCCTTTATTATTTTCTGGTTCCAGGAGGTTTTCTTCTGTATTTCTCTCCTTAAAATGCTGTAAACTAACCAAATTGCTAAGAATACAATTAGTAAGATTATCACACTCTCAATGATAGATTTAATCCATGAACTCACATTCCACCCTAACCCTTTAAAGATTTTTCCTAACCAACTTTTAGTCAAATCCTTTTGCTCTTCTTGTGCTTCATGCTCTATTTGTTTCAACTGATTGATGTCATATTCTACATCTGCAGTTACATGTGGGATGTGAACGCAGCAATGATCAACTCGTCCCTTTAAAAATCCACATACTCCATGCTCCTTCAGGAGTAACAAATCTAAGGCTAATCGATTTTGCAAAGTCATTTTTGTGGTGGCTTGTAATTGTACGTTTAATTCTTTAAATCCTTCCCGGGTGATTCTTGCTAGTCTATCTACCTGACCTGTAAGTTTGTACAGCATCTCTTTATTCTGATAGTTTGCTATAGGACCAAGTAAAGACTCTAGGGCCCACCCAAGTTTCACTCCACTAGAGGGTTCTTGCCAAGTGTCATCTGGATTTTTGTTGTCTAGAACTTCTCGTCTTGCTCTTATCTGCAGAAGTTCATGTTTTCCATTAAATGGGGACTTTTTCCAAATTGGACATAAGGTTGGGAGGCCCAAAGTAATTTCTTTTACTTTCCCGTCTACAGGCAGATGTGTTGTCCAGGTACCATCGCTTGTTGCCCATACAAATTGTCCTGGACTTTTAATTGTACTCTTGGTACATCCTATAATTACTTTATAATTTATTTTGCCTTGTTTATGTTTGAGCCATCTGCAAGCACAACCAATCTGTATGGCTACTGCCAGGGGTGGTATCTGTTTTATCTCTGCATCATCAGAAGTGCAGTCATAAGTTTTATTGCATGCCCACCAGCTTACTTTGTCTGCCCACGTTCTGCTACTAGTGGCAGTGTTTGTCACTGCTGGATCTATTTCACTCTCAGAACCTTCCCACTTAATACACCAAGGGGTGTTTGCCATATATTGGAATTTTTGAAGTATACTCACAGACCATGTACTGTCCCAAGGCTCTATCTGTTCTTTCTGATCCTCGGCCTCACACTTCCATACCAGAGTAGTTTCTGTACCATTTTCTATGATCATTTTATAGTGTGGCAAATAGCATTGCCATTGTGTGATGCCTTCTGACTGTCCCAAAGGGGTTCCTAGTATGCCATCACTTAGAATACAGTCTTTCTGGCTCATAGGTCTCATCCATGTTCCTATTTTCTCCCAAGTTTCCTTGACCACCTGTCTCAACTCAGGTACCTGTTTGCATGCAATTGTTTTGTTCTTTTGTATTTCAGGTAGTTTTGATGTTATGATTCCCCAATTTACTGGATCTCTTGCTGCCTTAGGTATTGGCAGACAGGCAGATATTCTACTGGTGTTTTGTATTTTGGCAAAATCTTTCAGTAATCAAATCATTATATTCTCAACTCGAACTGCATTAGAAATTTTTATTACCTGTGTTTCTTCCTCTCTCTTCATTCTAGAATGAAGAGTGGTTAGTTGATCTTTTTGCATCCCACATCCCAAAGACATTAATGACCATAACATTAGCACAATTACTAACAGCATTCTCAAAGTAATTAAACACATCTTATCTGCAGTCTTGGTTCCAGAGTTTACACAGTCCGTGATCCAGGATGGACTTTCTTCACTTGGGTATAGTGAATCCAGGGGTCCACACCGGCTACTTTCATTGCTGTCAAGGTGGTCAGCAGTACCTGATAGGGTCCACTCCACTTTTCTTTCAGCAGTTCTTCGTTCCAGTTTTTAATGTACACCTCGTCTCCTGGAAGTATGTTATGAACTGGATTCTCGAGAGTTATTGGTCTATTCCACACTAGGATGCTCCGGAGCCGAACTAAAGTTTTCCTGAGAGACAGAACATAATTATACACTTCCTGTTTTCCTGTAACGTGTACATTAGGGTTAGGCTCAGGAGATTCATATGGTTTCCCATACAATATCTCATAAGGACTGACTGACATCCCACTCCTAGGTTTTATCCTAATCCTCAACAGTGCTATTAGCAAAGCCTGGGGCCACTGCAGTCTGGCTTCTTGGCACATTTTACTGATTTGCCTCTTTAGTGTCTGATTCATCCTCTCTCCTGTCCACTTGACTGGGGTCTCCACAGTGTGTGGAGGTCCCAAGTTATCCCCAGCAATCTACTTACTTCTTTTACTACTGTAGCTATGAAATGGGGTCCCCTATCCGATGATACCCCTTGGGGTACCCCGAACCTGGGAATAATTTCCTGTAGTAACCACTTAACTGTTTCTTTTGCTTGGTTTGTGCAACAGGGAAGGGCTTTTGGCCATCCGGAAAATGTGTCAACCCCTACTAACAGGTATTTGTATCCTCGAGTTCTTGGCAATTCTACAAAATCTACCTGCCAATAGTCTCCTGGCTCTATTCCTATCCGAATTCTTCCTAGCTGTGCCTGTCGCCTAGCCACTGGGTTGTTTTTCATGCAGATATCACATTTTGACATGACTGATTTTGCCAATGTTAACATCCGTACTGAAATTAAACTCTGCTTTAGCAATTTTACCAATGCCTCTGCACCCCAATGACATTCGTTATGTTTAATTTGTAGAATTTCTCTCATTATCAAGGGGGGTACCACTATTTGTCCTTGTACAGTCAAATACCATCCTTCCGAGTTCTTTTGTGCATTTAGAAAACGTGCCAGTCTCTCATCCTCTACTCAGTATCTTGGTTTTGGAGGCAGATTAAATTGAGATATATTGAGCTTTGAAGGTATCAATGCCATTGTTGTTTGCACCTCTCGAGCAACCTGTCGGGCTGCCCAGTCTGCCTTTCGATTTCCTTCACAGATTTTGGAGTTTCTTGATTGGTGTGCTTTACAATGTATAATTGCCACTTGTTCAGGTTTTTGTACTGCTTTTATCAATTGCAGGACTGCACTTGGTGTTTAATGTGCGTACCGCGAGAAGACAATAATCCTCTTTCTTTCCACAGTGCTCCGTGTACATGCACCACCCCAAAGGCATATTTTGAGTCAGTCCCTATATTTACCTTTTTTTCCTTCACATAATTCCAGTGTCCTGGTTAAAGCAACCAGTTCTGCCTTCTGGGCAGATGTATTTGGTGGTAATGCCTTTGCTTCCACTACTGTGCTGACTGTTGTTACCGCATATCCAGCGTATCTGGTTCTGTTTTCCACGAAGCTGCTCCCATCTGTAAATAGCTCCCACTCCGGCTGCTCTAGTGGAACGTCTTTCAAGTCTTCTCTTGGTGAATAGGTGTACTCTATTACCTCTACACAGTCGTGTTCCAATGGGCCTTCTTCAGTTGTGGTACCTAGGAACAAAGCTGGATTCAAAAGGTTAGTTGTTTTTAATGTGACATCATCCTGCTCAATCAGGACTACCTGGAATTTTATCATCCTGCTTGGAGATAGCCAATGGCCCCCCTTCTGTTCTAAGACAGTGGTTACTATGTGTGGTACATAGACATCTATGTGTCTTCCCATAGTAAGCTTCCTGGCTTCTTGTATCAGCATCACGGTGGCTGTGACCACCCGCAGACATGGAGACCACCCCGCACTTATGTTGTCAAGTTGTTTTGAAAATAGCCCACTGGCCTTTTCCAGCTTCCCAGACGTTGGGTCAGGACTCCTAGTGCTAGGCGCAGCCTTTCATGTACAAACAGCTGAAAATCTTTAGACAGATCAGGCAACCCTAATGCTGGAGCAGTTGTCAGTGCCTCTTTTAGTTTTAGGAAGGCTTCCTTCTGTGGCTTGCCTCAGATGAATGGCTGCGTCTTCTGAGCTTCGTACAGGGGTTTCGCAATCAGTCCATAGTCCATGATCCAGAAGCGACACCATCCTGCCATCCCGAGGAAGACTCGCAGCTCATGTAAGTTCTGGGGCTCTGGAATAGCACAGATAGCTTGGATACGGTTAGTACCTAGTTTTTGTTGCCCTTGTGAAATTTCACATCTCAGGTAGATCACAGTCTGTTGGGCAATTTGTGCCTTTCCTCTGGATACTTTTTAACCTCCCATTCCCAGTGAATTTAAAATCTCAATGGTTACCTTTATACAGGTTGCTTTTTCTTCTGTAGCTATTAGTATATCATCAGCATACTGCAACAATAGGTATTGGTCTCTTGGTACTTGCCCATTTTCGGTCCAAATTTCCAGGTCCTTTGCCAGTTGGTTTCCAAATAGGGTCGGACTGCTTTTAACTCCTTGTGGTAATCGTGTCCAGATGAGCTGGGTCTTTCTTCTGTTCCCTGGGTTTTCCCACTCAAAGGCAAACAGTTTCCTACTTTCTTCGTCAAGGGGAATGCAGAAAAAGTCATCTTTTAAATCAATTACAGTAAACCATTTATATATCTCCTTTACGGATGTTAGCAATGTGTAGGGATTTGTTACCACTGGATAAATGTCTTTTGTTATTTTATTTATTACTCTCAAATCTAGCACTAATCTCTATTCTCCATTTGGTTTCTTTACTGGAAATATTGGTGTGTTAAATTCTGATTCACATTCTTCTAGAACTTGGTACTTCAAGAATTTCTCAATAGTCTTCACTATTCCCTGCCGTGCTTCTGGTTTTATGGGATACTGTTTTGATTTGTACAGCCCTTGCCCCTTCTTTTAACTCTACATGCACTGGTTGTGCCAATTTAGATTTCCCTGGTATATCCGTTTCCCATACAGAAGGAATCACTGCATCATCTACCTCCCTAGGGATAGAGGGAACTGTTTTTTCTTTGATCATTAAAATCTGTCCCGTCTTTGATTCAGGTATTTTCATTACAAGTTCCCCGTTTTCAAAGGTTATTACCGCACCAAGTTTCGCCAGCAGATCCCTCCCTAAAAGCGCAATAGGACACTCAGGTACATATAGGAATTCATGCGTTAAAACCTTGTTCCCAAAGCACAAATCTAGGGGTTGCAAGAATGGCCGATTTTCCTCCTTCCCTGTAGCCCCAACGATTGTTGTTTGCTTATTTCCAATTTTTCCTTGTAGATCATTCAGCACGGAATATGTAGCTCCAGTATCCACTAGAAATTTGACCTCCTTGTGCCCTAACTGTATAGTTATGACAGGTCCTTTAACCTGTTTTACAGGTTCCACATCTAGTCAGCTGTTATATTCACCCAACACCATCGCCTTGGCAATGTTTTCCTGCTGGAACTGATTGCCCTGGTGAAACTGGTTGTTTGGCTTGTTTGGGCACTCTCTCTTCCAATGCCCCTCCCTTTTGCAATACGCACATTGATTTAGGCTTAACCCTTGCATAATTGGTCCTCTACCACGACTACCTCTGCCACGTCCCCTGAAATTTGAGTTACCTTTTCCTTGTATTACTGCCAAAAGATTTTGCTGTTGCCTTTTACTAGCTTCTCTTTCGTGATTATTATATACCTTCCAGGCTACCTCAAGTAGCTTATCCAGATTCCTTAATTCTTCCCCTTCTGAGTTTTGCAATTTTTTCCGAATATCGTCTTGTGACTGTCCCAAGAATATGAGAGCGAGCTGAACCTTTGCTTGTTCTGTGTCTATTTGGAGAGCTGTATATTTCCTTGCTGCCTCCTTAAGCCTCTCCAAAAACGCAGTGGGAGATTCTTTCTTTTCCTGCCGAACCTCATATAGTTTAGACCAATTTATGGTTTTGGGCACAGCATTCTGAACTCATATTTAAATCCACTCCTGATATTTCTGTAGTTTCCTCATGTCACAAAGTAGATTAGGATCCCATTTTGAATCCTCAGTTGGGAAATTGATATCTAAATTTCCTCTTACGAGCCCGTTTCTGATATCCTCCCTTGCCCTTTCTTTGGCTGCCTTAAGCACCATCTCTTTCTCCGTAGAATCCATTAATGTGTCTAATATAACTTGTATGTCATCCCAGTCAGGATTCTGAGTTTTCATGATCATTTTTACTACCCGTGCCACCTTATCAGGGTTTTCTCTATAAGTTCCAGCTGACTGTTTCCAAATAATTAAATCTGCAGGAGAAAAGGGCACTTTTACATACACTGGCCCTTCCTCTCCTACACCTTGCCGCAAGGGGGCAATCACAGTCCGTTTGTGTCTGCCTATGTCTTTTCTTTCCACAACCGGGGCAAGCTCTGACCGGCTTCGGGTTCTGTGGGCTACTGGGGTTACTGATTCATTACCTTTGCTATTTTTTTCACTTGCATCCCTCCCCCTCCTTTCTATCACAGTTAGGTTTTGCTCATCTTCCGAGGAAGAGGGATCAGGTGATGATGGGAGAGGAGAAAAAAGAGGGAAAGGTGTACTAGATGAGACAGGTTCAGGATCGGGTGAGGTACGGAAAGGCAGTGGGATAGGGGCAGATGAAACAGGTCGGGTAGTCTGGGCTCCCTTGTTTTTATTGGAGCTACCTGTAAATCAATATCTGCATAATTTTCCCTACTCAGACTTTCTTTCAACGCCGAGTGTTCTAGACAACATTTCTCGCAAACCCTACACTTATTACTTGCAGATGCTCTAACCACCATTAATCCACATTCATCCTGACATTCTGGCTTTTCCCGTAAATAGAAAAACAAATCAACATACGGAACCTCATCCCATTTTCCTTCTTTCTTACAAAACAACATTAACTGTGAAATGGTGCTATATTGCAAAG
Source organism: Serinus canaria (assembly GCF_022539315.1). Classification (NCBI taxonomy): domain Eukaryota; kingdom Metazoa; phylum Chordata; class Aves; order Passeriformes; family Fringillidae; genus Serinus; species Serinus canaria. The sequence goes on from NC_066342.1 coordinate 12,042,439, forward strand.
TACCGTATTTTGGCCATTTTTTGCCATTCTCCAAGATATATTCTGGCCACCATGTATTACAATAATCAATCAACTTAGCTTTACGTAATTCTTCCCCAAAATTACCCTGTTTCCAGTGTGGTAATAAGCACCCCAAAGGAGAAGTTTGTGGAATAGGGGCATTGCTGCCCAAAATTCCTTTGAGCTTCTCCATCCAGAATACCAAATGCCGAACCAGCAACGCTTTCGCGATTGTCTTACGGAAAGGCGCCTAGGCAATACCACCAGGAATTCCTTAGCCCAAACAAGCGTAGCTTTCTCTGCATCTTACTGGCAGGCACCCGAACCAGAATAAAAGCACCTTACTGCTCTCCCGGGGACGTTGTGAGCGGCAGAGGCGGTCGCAGCTGATGGGCTCCCCGAGAATCCCTCGGTGCCGGCTGGAGCGTGATCGAGTCGCGAACTCGCTCAGCAGCACTCACAGGGTCCCATCCAGGTCATCAAAAATGTTAGTGTTCAGGAACACATAATCACGAGAAATGATTATATGCAGGTGCTTTTATTGAAGAGCTCTGGGTGTCAGGGGTAAAGACCCAAATCTGACTCTGACATAGGTTCGGGATGGATATGCTTTTATATTCTATCATTATATAACTTTCATGTTAATTATTAAACTTACATTGTTCTATAGTATACATAGATTTCAGCCAAGCACGGCCACCTTAGACTAGGAACATACAGTTTCTCATTGTTCTTCTTATGATTATACAATAATTATTTTAATTACTAAACAATCATTTTCAGCTAGCAATTATACTACTTATGCAGGTAGAACACATGGCTTTACATTTCAGAGTTTATCTTAGCATTTTCCAGGGTGCCACTATCAGCTATATACCTTTCCCCAGTTCCTCCCCAACACATTTTGCTGTGGTCATTCAATAGAGGTGCATTGGTTTTTGATTAATACTGCAAACCCCTGAGCCATGTCGGTTTTTTGCACTCTGAGATCACTCAACGAACCATCTTGAAACCCGTTCATAAGGACGGATCGTGACAGGTACCCAACGCAGACATTCCCCAAATGGAGAGAGAAGGTGCACCCCACGAGCTGAGCTGTGGTTCTTCCTGCGTGATTGTGGAGAAAATATGAGGAGATGTGATGGAAAATCTACTGATTCTCTGGCACAATGGGTGCATGAATTGAAGGAAGGCAAGGCTCAGAGAGGAAGTTCCACCAAAAGGAAAGCAGCTCCACTTGCCCATAGCCGAACTGCCAGGTATGATGATGATGATGACATCTGATCTCCTTGAAGGAACCTCCAAGACATATGACCAAGGAAAGTAGGATAACCAGGCTTAGAGAGGCCCTGCCTCTAGCCAGGTAGAGGCTAGGGAAAACCGTGTTTTCTGGACTGTGTGGATTCGTTGGCCTGGCACATCGGAACCACAACAATAAAAAGCTTTGGTTGATAGTGGTGTGCAGTGCACATTATCCCATCAAGACATGTGGGGACAGAGTCTGTTTCTATTGCTGGTGTGACAGGGGGATCCCAGGATTTCACTTTGGTGGAAGCTGAGTTGAGCCTGACTGGAAATGAGTGGAAGAAACACTCTATTTTTACTGGCCCAGAGACCCCACGCATTTTGGGCATAGATTACCTATGAAGTGGGTATTTCAAGGACCCAAAAGGACTCAGGTGGGCATTTGGGATAGCAGCTGTAGTGACAGAGGGCATCCAGCAATTGAATACCTTGCCTGGACTGTCCGAGAATCTATTTACAGTATGACTTCTGAAGGGAGAAGAGCAACAGGTACCAATTGCCACTTCCACAGTGCATCGCCAACAGTATAGCAGATCTCGAGATGCTGTGATGATTCAAGGGGTGGTCAGCAAGACCCACTCACCCTTCAACAGCCCCATTTGGCCTGTGGGTAAATCTGAGGGAGAATGGAGATTGACGGTGGACTACCGTGCATTGAATGAAGTGACTCCACCACTGAGCACTGCTGTGCCGGACATATTAGAGCTCCAGTACGAGCTAGAGTCCAAGTCAGCAAAGTGGTATGCTACTATAGATATTGCCAATGAATTTTTCTCCATTCCTCTGGCAGCAGAATGCAGGCCTCAGTTTGCTTTCACATGGAGGGGAGTGCAGTACAACTGGAACCAACTGCCCCAGGGGTGGAAGCAGTCCTATCATCTGCCATGGACTGATCCAAACTGCACTGGAAAAGGGTGAGGCTCCAGAACACCTCCAGTATATTGATGGCATCATTGTGTGTGGGAACACAGCAGCAGAAGTGTTTGAGAAAGGAAAGAAAATCATCCAAATCCTCCTGTGAGCTGGTTTCACCATCAAAAAGAGCAAAGTAAAGGGATCAGCTTGTGAGATTGAGTTCCTAGGAGTAAAGTGGCAACATGGACAGCATCAGATTCCTATGGATGTCATCAACAAGATCACAGCTATGTCTTCACCAACCAACAAGAACGAAACACAAGCTTTCCTAGGCGCCATATATTTTTGGAGAATGCATATTCCCGAGTACAGTCAGATCGTGAGCCCTCTTTACCTGGTCACCCGCAAGAAGAACCATTTCCACTGGGGCCCTGAACAACAACAAGCCTTTGCCCAGATTAAGCAGGAGATTGGTCATGCAATAACCCTTGGCCCAGTCAGGACAGGACCAGAGGTGAAGAACATGCTCTACTCTCGAACTGGGAACCATGGTTTTTCCTGGAGCCTTTGGCAGAAGGTGCCTAGGGGGACTTGGGGTCGACCACTAGGATTTTGGAGTCAAAGCTACGGAGGGTCTGAAGCCAACTACACTCCAACAGAGAAAGAAATCTTGGCTGCCTATGAAGGAGTCCAAGCTGCCTCAGAGGTGATTGGTACAGAAGCACAATTCCTTCTGGCACCCCGACTACCGGTGCTGGGGTCGATGTTCAAAGGCAAGGTTCCTTCCACCCACCATGCCACCAGTGTTACATGGAGCAAGTGGATTGCTCTTATCACACAGTGCACCCATAAAGGTAAACTAAATCACCCTGGGATTTTGGAGGTAATTTCAAATTGGCCCAAAGGTGAAAATTTTGGTGTCACAGATGAACAAGAACCAGTGACATGGGCTGAAGAAGCTCTTCCATATAACCAACTGCCGCCAGAGGAAACACACTATGATCTTTTCACTGGTGGTTTCCGTCGCATCGTAGGGATGAATCAGAAGTGGAAAGCAGCTGTATGGAGCCCCACACGACAGGTTGCAGAGGCCACTGAAGGAGAAGGTGGATCAAGCCAACTTGCGGGACTCCAAGCTGTTCAACTGGCCCCAGACATTGCAGGTAGAGAGAAGTCGCCAAAAGTCTACCTCTACAGTGATTCATGGATGGTAGCCAATGCTCTGTGGGGATGGCTGGAGAGGTGGAAAGAGGCTAATTGGCAGCAAAGAGGAAAACCAATTTGGGCTGCTGATGAGTGGAAAGACATTGCTACTAGGGTAGGGAGGCTACCTGTGAGCGTTCACCATGTCGATGCCCATGTCTCCAAGAGTAGAGCTAATGAGGAGCACCAAAACAATGAGCAGGTAGACCGGGCTGCAAAGATAGAGGTGTCAAAGATAGACCTAGACTGGGAACACAAGGGAGAGTTATTCCTGGTTCGGTGGGCCCATGATGCCTCAGGCCATTAGGGTAGGGATGCCACCTATAAGTGGGCATGAGACTGAGGGGTGGATTTAACCATGGACAGTATTTTGCAGGTTATCCATGTCTGTGAGACGTGTGCTCCCATCAAACAGGCTGAGCGAGTGAAGCCCCTATGATATGGTGGGCCGTGGTCTAAGTACAAGTATGGAGAGGTATGGAAGATTGACTACATCACCCTGCCCCAGAAACACCAAGGCAAGCGCTGTGTGCTCACAATGGTAGAAGCCACCATGGGATGGTTGGAAACCTCCCCTGTGTCTCATGCTACTGCTCGTGACACCATCCTGGGCCTGGAAAAGCAAGTCCTGTGGAGACATGGCATCCCTGAGAGGATTGAGTCAGACAATGGGACTCATTTCAAGAACAGCCTTATCAACACCTGGGCTAGGGAACGTGGCATTGAATGGGTGTACCATATCCCCTACCACGCACCAGCTCTAGGCAAAGTGGAGAGGTACAATGGACTGTTAAAAACCCAGTTGAAAGCATTGGGTGGGGGATCTTTAAAAAATTGGGAGCAGCATTTAGCAAAGGCCACCTGGTTAGTTAACACCTGAGGTTCCACCAAGCGAGCAGGTCCTGCCCAGTCTGAGTCCCTGAATATAATAGATGGAGGTAAAGTCCCAGTGGTACATGTCAGAGGTTTGTTAGGGAAGACAGTGTGGATCAATTCTGCCTTGAGTACAGACAAACCCATTCATGGGGTTGTCTTTGCTCAGGGACCAGGTTGCACATGGTGGATAACGCAGAGAGATGGAACAACACGATGTGTACCTCAGGGAGATCTGATTGTGGGATGAGAGTGATGTGCAAATATCACTGTTTATTGGATGTTACTGCCATTGTCTGTACATTAAACCACACAGACAGGAGATAGAAGGAAATGTGTAAGTGTCGAAGTCTAAGCAAGTGAAAGATGGAGTTCTGAGTGAGCAAAATGAAAGTGGGGAATCCTGCAGCTCTGTAGTATGGGGCCTGAATTCAGTGGTCTGGTGTGGGGATGTGACGGGAGCATGATGGGTACTGCTTGTAATTTTTTGGGGGGAACAGATGGATGCTTTTACGTGAGTAAGATTCATTATGTTTGGTATTATGTTGATGATATGAGGATAAGGGGTGGAATGTCCTAGGGTGACATTATGATGCTTGTATCCCCAGTCGTTGTTCTGTTTATGCTGGATATTATGCTCTGCACCTTCAAGACTGGCTCTGAAGAGCGAGGTTTTGTTTTGTTTTGTTATCAGCCTGCTCACTCCTCCAACGTTTGGCGGGACACAGAGAAAGGGGCAGTATATAGTGCGGTTTTGCTTTTTGCTTTGCTCTTGCTCCTGCTTTGCTCCTGGTTTGCTCTTGCTTTTGCTTCTGCTTGTTAGTTAGTTTAGTTAGGTAGTCTGAATTTTCCCTGGACTGGTTTTCTTTCCCTTTCTTGGAAACACTCGAGTCTGCTCTGCACTGGGACCTGCGAAACACCGTTAGTTTGCACTTTGTGGCCTGCAGCAGCTATTCCTAGAGCCTGAGGGACTGATAACAGAGTGACCACTCCCAGGAGAGACTTTCTGAATTTGTCATCTTTTTCAGAGCAGTGAATGAGTGTTGTCATCTGGTATTGTTCATTTTGTGTGCTGGGGGGTGCTTTGCCTGTTAAGTAAACATGTTCTTTCCACTTCTCTCTGAGGAATCCTTCCCAAACAGGTTGGGGGGAGGGGTCATGTGGGTTTGTCTTCTGGAGGGACCCCCTTTGGATGTTTTCTCCCAAATTTGCCCTAATCCAGGAAAAGGCAAAAATATGGGAAAAGGAAAAACAGTTCTTTACTATTGTGTATATTGATAACAATGCAAACAAACAACAGCAATGGCAGCAAAAAGAAACAAAACCAGAACCCCAGTAACATCCTTCTCTTAGCTGTCAAGCACCTTCTCCTTTGGTGTAGTTATGGTCACAGACAGCAGGGGCGCTGGCAGGCTCACAGCTGGGCAGGGTGGGTATGATAATTCCCCCACAGCTGCAGGGGGCGCTGTGGTGTGAGTTCAGCTGTGTCTCCTTCACGTGGTAATGGTGGGCGGGCTGGATGGCAAAATGTGCTGCAGCAGGAACCTCGGAGCAGCGGCTGAAATGGCAGAGGCAGGCACACCCGGGGTGGCAAACAAAATATAACAGAAAACTCCACAACCTTACCTGGAGCTGTGGGGATTGGGTGGACATGGGTTATTGGGTTAGAGTGTAGTGAAAAAGCCTGAAGCAGTGGCAGAAAGCAGTGAGGTTTGGCAGCTGCAGCCGGGCTTCTCTGTTGCAGCTGCCGCATGCGGCTGGGAAACACGCCCTCTGTTTTATTAATAAGGTGTAGTGATTGGCTCATGCAAATAACAAGGAGTTATTAAGTATGATGAGAAGAAGTTCCATTAAAGTTTATCGTTCTTTTGACAGGTACTTCAGTTGTCCCAGTTTAGTTTTTGTGAAAAACATGGTTCACTCTCCTGTGAAAATTAGAAAAGTTTAATAAAGGACAATAGGAAACAAAGACAGTAAAGCAAAGATTATGGCTGGGTGCATCCTGGCACTCGGCCAAGAGCACACCATTACCTTCAGGGATACCCCTTAAATAACTTTTCTGTTGCAGATTCACAGACCCTTATGCATATCCATATTTTTCCATAAACTATTTTACATATTCCAGGAATTACTTTACATGGCCCCTCCTTGGGTCTGCCTTTTTAGAGCATGACTGTTTCTGTGAGAAAAAACTGCTCACTTTAAAATTTTAAAAAAGTTTATTAAACCGTAACAAAAATACAACAAAAGGACTAAATAAGAAAAAAAGTTGCAGCGCTGGGAACTGCCTGCCTTCATACCACGTGGCTGGTTCATCTTCAAGATGGATGCTCAGTCTTTTATACCCCTGGGGATTGCATCAGCCAGCCCTGGCCCCTCCCAAAGTCTGTCAGTCATCTCTTCTTTGCCATTTATTGGTGGAGACTGCCTTCTTGTAACTTGATTGGCGGTCTGGTGTTGCCATGCTGCACCCCTAAGCAACAAGCTTTTCCATTCTCAACTGCCCCAGGTAAGGGACACATGCACGCCTTCTTAGTTACCTGTCCTAGACAACCCTGGCTGTCTGATGGCAACAATACAGGGGGGAAGGGGGAGGGGGGAAGGGACTATGGGGAGAACAGAGGACATCTAAACTACAATAACATAACTATACATCACTAAAGCTTTTCTTAATATTCACACAATATTCATCCCTTAATTGCGAGAGCCAATCACATCATTATCCATCTATAATGTTTCTTGGCTGTGGTTTTGGCTCCTTCTCTTTATCACTTCCAGTTTGGGCCTTGGCCCATGCTTTCTTCAGACAGCAGATGCTGATAGTTGGCATATCAATAGCAGGGTCCTCATTACATGTTCACTGGATGTTATCCCGACCAAACAGACAGTTCACTTATAACTATATCAGCTACCACTACTAATATGTCTTTGTTGTTGTTGTTGTTAATAGCAGAAATAAAAACAGAGTTATTTTAACACTATACATATGGCACTTGTGAAAAACGCCAATCTCTTGTTTTTAAAATTTTAAAAGTTTAATAGTAATAAAATGGTTATAAAAATAGTAATATAGTTAGAGTAATAAAAATTTGGACAATTAGGATTAGGTCAATACAAGACAATAAAAACAAAGAGTTACGGAAAGTCTGGGTACCTTTTTCTGGGCAAAATAAGCCCGAAAAAAGGACACACGTTAACAGAGAATTAACCCTTAAAAGCAATAGTGTAAGACCGTGTCTTGGGGAGCTATTTGGGTCCACTCCGGCTAGCTATTGACCCTAGCCCACACAATCTTACATAGACAAAAGCAAAAGACGAGAAGCGCTCTTTTCTTCATGGGGACAGACGTCCTCTGTTTATTGACTTGCTAGGGGACACCTCAGACTCTGGTGACTTCTCAGGTGAAAAAGAGGGCACAGCCTGATGGCAGGAGACTTTTATGCCTGGGGGAATGGGGGGTGGAGGAGGAGGAGGAGGACCACCGCCAATGGGATACCAGTAGGGAGGGGAGAGGGGAGGGACTGACCAGGGAATAGACCACCAGGGGGGTATTGGGGACAGGGGTGGGTGAGGGAGAAACCATGTTGTCGTGGTTTGGAAGGAAATGAAGTTTTTTGTGATGGTGTGGGCAAGCCAATCAGTGTTCAGATTTAATATTGGCACCTGGTTTGTCCACTGAGGGCAGGATACGCCTCTGAGAACACAGGGGTTAAAAGCTGTGATCTCCCAGGGGAACTTCCTCTTGGAGTCCCGCTCGAGAGTGAGCAGACTCCCCCCTCTGCCCGGCCGAGCTGGGCAGGGGGGGGAGGGGAGCCATGTGGCCGGAGGGAGAGGTAGGCCAGGCCTGGGCCCAAGGGTGGAGGAGAACATTGCAAGGGCTTCCGGCAGCCATCCTCCATTCCCCCCCCTCCCCCCCCCCCGGAGAGAGGGAGAGAGACAGAGCCGGCACCGGTGATAGTGGCCTGGCGTGAAGGAGAAGGGGGGGTGCCCAGCAGGGCAGCCAGGCGTGGGAGTTGACGAAGTAAACCGGCAGAGAGAGAGAGCTCGGGACTTTTAACCCCTCTGAAGAAGATTGAGAACCTTGCAAAAGCTGAGTCCTCCTGAAGTTGATGAAATTGAGAAGCTGTTGAGATTGAAAAGATGTTAAGAAAATTCTAGGTGGGAGGAGATGATGGAGTGGCTTTGGGCTGGACTTTTCTTGTGTAGCCACGGCAGAACCACTGGTGTTTCTGTGCCACAGAGACTGCATTCTAGGGGGAGGCGATGGCTCAGAGCCAAGAGAGTGTGGTGATGTGGAGGAGTGAACAGAGACAACGGGTGAGGAGGGTGGTGGTGGTGCCCTCCGTCTCGAAGAAGAGAAGAAGAAGAAGACGATCTCTGTTCAAGAGACCCCTCGGCCCCAGGGGGTGAAATTTGGGGGGGACAGGTGTCCCAAAAGGAGAAGGACTGTGCTCCCTTTGGAACTGGTCAAAGTATCCTTAAAATGAAAAACCCCAGAAGCAGCTCTGATCCATGTGCAGTGGTGAGAGCACTGGACATGGAAGGCGTGTGGCGCAAGAGGGACTCCTCTCTTCTCGAGAGACTGAGAATCGATTGTCTGAAGGGTGGCAATGAAATTGGAAAGTTGGTGGGGGGAGGAGGAAGAATTTTGGAAGGTTTTCATCTTATGTTCTATTGTGTTTTGTGTGTCTTTCTTTGTAGTTGTAGGTTAATAAATGTTTTTTTTTTTCCTTTTAACCTTAAGTTGGAGCCTGCTTTGCTCTGTCTCTGATCATATCTCACAGTAGGTGCCAGGGAAGTAGGTGTTCTCCTGGGGGCACTGGCATTGTGCCAGGCTCAAACCATGACACATGTGATAGAATAGGAGGAGGAACAAATCATGTGATATAACCTACAAATCATGTGAACAGTGCAAATGACCAAAACACCCAGTGCAAACAACTAAATAACTATTTAGTGCAATACAACACAATCGCCCGTTGCATATTCATACATCTCCTACATGATAATTAAATTCCATTCAAACAAACGAGTCTGTCTGGTCAGTGTCAACTTCTTCCTCTTAATCCTGACAGCACTTTCAGAGCTGATCCAGGCAGGAAGAAGTTCGTTTCTTCTGATAAGAGAGCAATAAATTTTTTTTTTTCTGAAAGATTTAGGTGTCCTGTGCCTGCTATCTCGGTGCAAGTACTTTCTTTAAAAAAAGTATGCATAGCATAGTTTCTATTTTAACATTATGTTATACCCTAAAATGATATTTAACACACTACTTAAGAAAATTAATACAGCATTACTTTCTAACATAACACATATAATATTTATTTCAATATTTGTGAAAAGCCAATCATAAAATATGCATTTTTCACATTCCCCCCTCTTATTCTTTGTAAAACATTTGGCTTGAGCCATATTTCATGTCTAATCGCATCTTCTGGACTATGCTGGAAAAATAAAACAGGGGATTACACAAGGAAGAAATATAAAAACAGTTGTAGCACATTAAAGGAAAAAAAAACTTAATTTCTTAATTTTGGACTGGTACCTGGGTTATTATATACATTATTTTTTTTTCTTCTTTGATTTCTTTTGCTTTTGCTAGAATGACTTTTCTGTGGTCATCACTTTTCAACAATCTGATATATTAAACTTTCCACAAACACCCCCTTCTTTTAGCCAATAAATACTCCAAAGTCAACCTATTTTGATACACTACAGTTTTTGTGTTGTCTTAGATGTCACAAGTTCTAGCGTCATCATAACACAAGGATTTCGTATTATCAGAGCTTCATACCTTCTTGATGTTCCTCACAGGCAGCTCCTCTACGCACTGACTGTTCCAGTTACTTGCAGTAATAATCTGACTCCCCTCACTCTTCTTTCCTTACTCTTATATATCACTAGTTCTTATTGATTACAGGTGTAGCCTGTCAAGATCAGGCCTGCCTCCAGTCTTCAGCAACTGGTCCAGCTGCAACTCATTGGGGGACAAGATTACCCTCTGCATTTTTGTTTGGCTTTGCTGACTTAATATTATTCCAATGCCTGAGCAGCTTTATTTGTTATCATTTCTATAACTGCTTGGAGTCTTATAATATGATTCAGCATATAATTTGGGGTCAATACAGAATTAAATTGCTGTGCTGGTTTTACTTTTTTCTTTACTAGTCGTTTTTTTACCTAATCCCGAACTGTATCTGTAAGATTAAATGTAAAACAAATTCATCTCTCTCCTTTTGGACATTAAAGTCTCCATCAATTACCACTTTTTCCTAAGTTTCTTGCAATCCCATAATTTTCTCTGTTTTGCCTACAGGTTCTTAATTTGGATGGGTTATAACAGTGGCTGTTGACATGGGTGTGTATAATAAAAGAGGAACTTTGGTTTCTTTCCATATAATACTTTCTGTAGCATTTGTGACATGATCTTGCCAGTGTCCCGAAAGGGAAAAGACAACAAATGAGTGACAGAAACAGGAATAACAGTGTGGAAACCCAGGGCACCAGGAATATTTCCCTGTCTGTGGAGTTTGGCTGTTTGTCTCTGTCCCCACACACGCTTAGGGTGGTTCTGGCAGGCTGTGTCTCAAAAGATGAGTCTGGACTCCAGGATTTTTCGGTCTTCAGAATTGTTTATTATATCTTATCTGTAAAGTCCCTTCTCTGCCCGACTGGGATCTGACCAGCACGGCAGCCAAAGGCACTCTGGCAACCCCCAAGGCGGGCACATCTTTTATAACAAAAACTACGTATGTCATATTTACTTTTTATCCCCAGTACCTATCACCCTCGTCACTGGATACATTCTTACCCCAGACCAATCCCCAAGTGCCAACACCACAGCAGAAGATGGATGACAAGAAGAAGGAGGAAGAGTCTTGTGACCTGCCCTGTTTCCTCCATCTTGTCTCCTTAACCCCCTGTACAGAAACCCCAAAATCTGTAATTTACCCTATAACTACGTTTTTCCCTTCACCATTCACACCCGGGTAATTCCCACAGGTTCCATCTTCTCATACATCTGTGGCACATCCCTAGATGGATCAAAATCAAGCCACCAAGTGCTTTTGGCAACATTCCAAGACCCCCGAGACCCCCAAGGGTTCTCTCGGTAGCTCTGGACATCAGGAGTGATGTTCTGAGTTCCCACATCTCCCCCTTCTGTTTGCACAAAAAGCACTTCCTTTGTGACTGAACGTACAATGCGCCGTACACTCAAAAGGTTTCATGGAATAAAAACCATGAGAACTACAAGAATTAGCAAAATGTAAAATCCTACTTTCAAAAGCTCTCTCCATATGGGAGAAAGATCAAAAAACTTCACTACATCATCAGTCCATGATCCAGTGATCTCACCAAGCTATTCTATACTGTCTTTTATCTTTTTAATGTTTTCCGTAATTGACTGTGAATGATCCGAGAGATTCATGCAACACATCCCCGCAAACTCTTCACATCCATGTCCATGGGCAAGCAACAGATAATCGACCCCTGCCCTGTTTTGCAGAGTTGCCTGTCTTACACTGCTCACGTCTTTCAACATGTCACTCAGTGCAAGAGAGACTGATTGAGCATGTTTGCTCAACCAACAACCCATGTGGTCCAATTGAGTCAAGGCCACCCCTGACGCTGTCTGAGGTGAGAAAATTGCCGTCGCAATTCTCCTTGCCTTGTCCCAAGTGTACACTGCATCATCACAATCTGTGCTGTAATGTTGTAATGTTCTTTTTTCCTTGCGTTTTGGATTTTTTAGCATTTTTGAATCTGGTGACAACATTGAAATCTTTCCGATGCTGCATGGACCTCCCATTGCATTCACAGGAACACCATACCAAATTCTATCTCCGCAAATCAAAAACAATCCCTTTGGCAATTGCACTGGAACCTGGAGTGACCCTGTAGTTGTTATTGTATTTTTGCACCATGCTGATGCATTTTTGTAATATTCATGATTTGGTGTGACATCAATAGTCTTATTTTTTGCCATGTTTAAGATCTCAAATCTCATGCACAACTCCATTGTCATGGACCCAAAAATCTCCAGTTCCTGAGGTTCAGTAGAATCCACAGGAAGAAGATGTGTCCAAGCATGCCACTCCGTCACAGGATCTTTAACGACCTGTGAGATTTTGACTGGAGTGTGCCCTGGAATTGGCCACTCGTCCACTGGCATACAAATCATGCATGCTGAAAATGGACTCCCAGGTCTGGAATGTGTCAGGCAAATGCTGTCTAAATTTGTTGCCTGAGCTAAAGCTTCCCAGACATTTTTCTTTGGCTGTTTGACTGGTAGATTTGCTTTATCATTTGAAGCGATTGATGATGAGATGAAACACATGAATATTACAAACCTTATGATCTCATCCCCATAACAAAACATTATTATTTTTTTTTTCCTCCCAAACTTTCTCCCCAAAGTGAAAAAAATCCCCAAAGTGAACAAAATTCACAGTTATTTTTATCCTTTTGCTTTCTCCGAATTGCCGTTCGTAGCTTCAACCTTCTCTTTTGTCTGAGTACTCGTCTCTTCGTTTCTGGGATCGATGCTCTCTTGTTCTTGCGTCTGGAACGGTTTCACGTGCCGTGTTGACACCCACTTCGGACCTTGCTCTGTGAAGACACAAGCAAAACCCTTGCCCCAAGTGATTAGTCTGAAAGGACCCTCTATTTGTCCTGACTCGGGGTTTCTGATCAAGACTAAAGGATTCTCCCTTAATCTTGCCTGAAAGCTGTTCGTGGAATGGGCATTGCCAACCTGTCTGCCTGAGCGTTCCCTTCCGCTAGAAATCCCGGAAGTGTGTGAATCCTAATGTGAGTGATTAAATATTTATGTTCCCTGCTTTCTAGCAATGTTTTCATGCTCGTTAAGTATGAATCTAAAACTTCATTGTTAGCTTCTTTCAAAAGCGAACCCTCCAATCACCTGACCACACCTGCAACATATGCGGTATCTGTGACCACATTGAGAGGTTGCTTGAGCAACTGTTGTCAATTCCACAATTTGTGGAGAGTCCTGAACCATCTTCACATTTGAGTTCCAATCCTACTTTCAAAAATCTTGCTTCCTGTGGGTATCTTCGCATGACTTTCATTCAAGAAACACACTAATTTGGAAACTGCCAATGTGCACTGTGCTCTTGGTGGAAGGAGGTCTGGGTCGCTGGGAAATCGTCTGAGGACTCTGCTGAGTGCATCTGCTTGACGTCCTCCGATGATTGCACTGTCTGCTCTTGGGTCATTACCATCACTTGTGTCGCAGCGTGTTGATGATGGTTGTGTGCACTGAACTTTCCGTCTCCCGGATATGGTAAAGGATTTCCATACACGTCTCTCTGGGAATAATATTCTCTTGCTGTGTGTCTTCCTTTTCCGCACCGCTCGCAGACTGGGTTTTGCAGTTTTTGTGCCTGCACTTGAATGTTCATCTGTGGACAATTCTTCATCATGTGCCCAAACGCTCCGCACTGTTGCCAACATATTTTATGAAAAATCCTTTACTTAGGATTTTTCCTTTCCTGGGAGCTGAGAAGCCTCAGAACAAACTAAACAATTCTTATCTGCTGCTGTGGAATGCCACGGGAAAATCTGTGATTGGCCCCGTCAGACTGTTTCCAATTAAGAGCCTATCACAATTCACCTGTTCGGCCCGTCTCGGGCTGAGAAGACTTCAGTTTACACATTCCTATTCTATTCTTAGCTTAGCCTTGTAGTGAAACCTTTCTCTTTACTCTTTTAGTATAGTTTCTATATCTTATATATCATATTATAATAAATCAAAGCCTTCTGATGCATGGAGTCAACGTTGTCGTCTCTTCCCTCATCCTAAGACCTCAGAAAACCCGCAGTAATACCGCACCTGTAACATTGTCCTCCTAATGGGTTGCTCTTCTTGATGGCTGCATGAACTTCACTCATTATCTCGTTCTTCTGTTGTTGGAGCATTTCTTCCAGCGTCTTCTCCTTTGATTGTTTCTCTAAATATCCTTTCATCTGTTCCTTCATCTGTTCTTCCCACTCTCTCCTCAATTCATCCCTCATGATCGACGCAACATGCTGAGGTGTTCCCACTTTGCTGCAAGCCTCCACCATCTCTGCCAAGGATGGCCGTCCTGGCATTGCTGAGATGACCCGTTGGCAATCCGGGTTGGCACCACCGAAGGCTAAACTTTGCATGACTGGCTGCTTTACCTGTTCGTCTGTCACCTGTCGATCCACAGCTTGTGAGAGTCGATCTATGTATGATGAAAATGGTTCTGTGGGACCTTGCTTGATGGAAGAGAATGGGACATCTGGAATTCCTGCTGGTGGAATCTGTATGATTGCTCTTCGTGCCGCTTCCTTGATGTCATTCAGCACTCGTCTCGGAAGTCGTGCTGCTTGTTCCACTGGATTGTCATTTGGAGGATCTCCTGCCAACTGTGCTACAGTGAGGTTTGCATTTGGTCCGCCTTGATAACTGTTCCTCAACTCTTCGAGATACCTTTGCCATCTTCTGTCCGAGATGAGATTCTCCGTGTCTGTGAGAATGATTGACACAAGGTTTCGGATGTCATATGGTGTGAACTCATACATGTCAAATGTCCCCTGCAATAGTTGTTTAAAATATCGTGAATTCAATCCATTGCTCTGAATGGCTTTTGCTAAATTTTTGATCACATTGCGATCCAGCCTTTCCCACCTTGGGTTTTGTCCCTGTGCATCATAAGTCACTGGCATTGTCAAGTCTTCTGGTTCTCTTGTCAAACCCTCCTCCTCAGACAGCTCCTATCTGATGCTTTCCCAATCTATTGACCTCTTCGGTTGCTTTTCTTCTTCCTCTGGAAGCTCTTCCTCTGGTAGTTCTGATGGCCACAGCGTGCTCAGTGGAACCCTGGAAGTCGTTGGTGATTCCTTGGTCCACGTCCTTCGACTTGAGGTTTTCGGTCTTGCTCCCAAATCCAAAAAAGGAATGTCAAACTCTTGTGGCTTCTTCTTCTTCCTCTTTGTTTCAAATGAATGCAAAAAGGTTTTTGCTGCATCTGCTATTGTAAACATCCATGCTGGAGTTCCCTCTGAAGCTGTGATTTGTATTATGTCTCTTCCTTTTTCTTCTTCTTCTTCTTTTTCTTCTTCTTCTGATGGCTTGTCTTCGAATCTTTGAAGCTTTGAAGTCGACAGAATATCTGTCTGCTGTGTTGCCATTTCCTTTTTTATTGACGTCTTCCCTTTATAAGATGTTGGAAAAAATTGCTGCATTGTTGTTGTTTTGCCACAAGATGGCGATGTGGCGCGACCGACCGGATCTGGCATGTCCTGCAATGTGGCCCTTTTGCCACTAGATGGCGCTGTGATCGGCCTTGAAGACCGTGATGACGTCACAGACTCGGTCGGCTCTTCAGCCGCTGTGGCTGAGTGCAGCATTTTCGGTGTTTGGAACTGAGTTCGCACGGGTTTTGAATGAGCCAACAATGAAGGCTGAACACATGCACGTCTCTCAGGAATGGAAGAGGTTTGAACTGCAGGGATTGGGATCGGGGAAGCCGGAGCCGAGGAAGGGGTGGAGTCCCGGGATGTGGAACCCCGAGCACGGCCCCTCCTCGCCCGCAACGTCACAGGGGATCGGCACCGCCCTCGACCGCGCTCCCGCCGCACTTTCTGCGCCTGCGCAGGTTCGGGAATGCCTCCCGTCTCCCCTGAACTGACGTCACTGTCTCCGTCCCGCTCCGTCTCTGATGTCTCCTCCTCTATGTCTGTCCCTGACTCTCTCTCCTCCTCCTCCTCTGACGTTGTATCCACGCCCCCTGCCCGCGCGTGCAGCCTCCGCCCCGCCTGTGCCTGCCTGCGTTCTGCGATGCGGGCGGACCTTCTCAGCGCAACGTCCGGGTCCTGCACCATCAGGCGTCTCCTACGTCTACCTACGGGTGCCACTCGGGGTTCCGCGGCTGCCCCGAGCTCGCCGCCCGCGTCTGACGTGGACGCGTTACTTTGAGAGCCCTTCCCGGAAGCCCCGCAGGTCTTGCCCTCCGCGCGCGTCTTTGGCACAGCGCCAGCCGAGGCCGCCGCCGTCGGCATTCCGCTCGCAAACCCCGTGCCAGAACTCACGTTCCCCACCGCCTCCGTGCCCCCCCCGCCGCGAGAGAGCAATCCCTCCTCCCGTTTTGGTCCACCCACGGCCCCCCTTCTCGGTTTCGGCACTTTCCCAGTTCCTTTCCCGTGCTGTTTCTGTGAACTGGGGAGGTCTGCCCCTACCGGGCGTTTTGACCCCTCCGGTTCGCTGAATGAAAATCTTAATTCATCTGGGATAAGGACCGTATCTGTGTCCGAACCAGAACCCGAACTCCCCGATATTTCTGGGGTTTCAGGGCGTTTTAGAGGCCTCTTGGACTTTCGGGGTGGTGGGATCTGAGGCAGTGAAACTGCTCCTTGCTCCTTCTCATCAGGAGCTGTTTCCCCAGGCCCGGTTTGGACTAGAGTCAGTCTCTGCTCCGAGCCTTCCTCTTTTCCCCCCGCCCCTGTGGGATTTAAAACTGATGATTTCCTGGCTATCCTCCGCGATCTTACTGCGGTAGCTTCTAACATTATTCTTGCTGGAGACAGCAATTTCAAGGCCCTCTCATCGCCTTTTGTGGCCAAGAGATGCATGTGCCTGTTCACTTCCTGCCAGAGACCCACTTCAAATAACACACGGGTCTCCAAATCTGGATATTTGAGTCTCACCCACAACAATAGATCTTTGAGCGCTTTCCTAGGAATTCCCTCTGTGTTTTCCTCTGCCAAGCTTTGTAAAGCTGACAGAACCTCTATTTGCTCCTGGGAGTATGTGTTTCCCATGTTCTTAATTTTGACCTTCTTACCGAATTTGCGTCGTCAGAGCAGTCCGAAGGCTCCTGGCGTCTGTCCAGCAGATGACAGGAGATGGGGTCGGAGGCGCCTTTCCAATCCCGGTCCGGGCTGTTCTGGTACGAGTCTCCTTCAGCAGAGGTGGAGTGCGATGTCCTTTTTGGCTGCCGCTTCTTCGGATCCCTCTGGCTGCTTTCCCAAGTAGGTATCAGTGGTCTCCTGGGAACCCGTCCAACTCAGGGAGTTGCCCGCCGGCGCGACTGCTTGCTTGACCGCAGCCCTTGCTGGCCTTGCAGTGCTGTCCTTGCAGCCCACCTTCGTGGCTCACCCTCGTGGTCTACCTTTTCTTCGGCCCACCTTTTGTTGCCCACCCAGGGACCGCCAGGTGTGGAGTTCGGCTGTTTGTCTCTGTCCCCACACACGCTTAGGGTGGTTCTGGCAGGCTGTGTCTCAAAAGATGAGTCTGGACTCCAGGATTTTTCGGTCTTCAGAATTGTTTATTATATCTTATCTGTAAAGTCCCTTCTCTGCCCTACTGGGATCTGACCAGCACGGCAGCCAAAGGCACTCTGGCCACCCCCAAGGCGGGCACATCTTTTATAACAAAAACTACGTATGTCATATTTACTTTTTATCCCCAGTACCTATCACCCTCGTCACCGGATACATTCTTACCCCAGACCAATCCCCAAGTGCCAACACCACAGCAGAAGATGGATGACAAGAAGAAGGAGGAAGAGTCTTGTGACCTGCCCTGTTTCCTCCATCTTGTCTCCTTAACCCCCTGTACAGAAACCCCAAAATCTGTAATTTACCCTATAACTACGTTTTTCCCTTCACCATTCACACCCGGGTAATTCCCACAGGTTCCATCTTCTCATACATCTGTGGCACATCCCTAGATGGATCAAAATCAAGCCACCAAGTGCTTTTGGCAACATTCCAAGACCCCCGAGACCCCCCCAAGGGTTCTCTCGGTAGCTCTGGACATCAGGAGTGATGTTCTGATTTCCCACACCTGTCTGCTCTGGGGTGCCCTGACCCCCAGGGGAACACTGACCCTCATTCATGGGGAAAGTTTCCTAAACTTCAAGGTAGACTAGAATCCACTAAAGTTTGAAGTAGATTGTAGAGAGTAGTGTAGGTGTATCACTTAGGTGGGAATTTTAGGTTTTGGGATTTGTAGTATGTTGTGTATAGAAGCAAGATGGAGGGCACAGGGTGTCATCCTGGGTTTCTTCTTCATGCTTCTTCTTCCTCCTTCTTCATGGGTTTGGGTGGCATTTTTAATTGGGATGAAAAATCCGCATTGCGGGCTTTTGGGGATCAGTTATTGGGTTAAAAGGGGAAATAATCTAGGTGTCAGGTCTTAATTGGATAGTTTAGCTTTAAAAGACCTTGTAACAAAAGATTGTTAGCCATATTTGTGGTGCTTTTCCAGTGCGCTGAAACTTGTGTGGACAGCATGCAAAACTCTAAATATGATAATAATAAACAAGAACCTGAAGACCGAAAAAATCCAGTGCGTCTCTCTTTCCTGACACAAGACCACTCCAGGAGGGTCTCCCCAGACAGGGGAGCCCCCTGGGAGGGCCCAGCCTGAGTCCCAGAAGTCGGGGGATTGGCAATAGGTACCCCGGCAACTGGTGCCCCATGTTGACCTCACTCATCTCAGAAGAACTCATCCCACGATCCCCTGGAACGGAGCCATCCCAGCCAAATTCCTCCGGAGGTGAAACAACTCGACTATCAGACATCTGAATTCCTTGTGGTCAGAGTATTCGGACCCGGTGCTCTGCAGGACAGAAATCAGGACTGATAGCTGAACTCCAGATTCGGTAAGCTCTCAAAGGGGCTGTTATAAATGATCAAATCAGCAGCCAAATTTATGATAAAATTTAACAAAGATTTATTAGATCATTAACAAAAATAGAATTTTGAAAAACCACCACAGCCAAGGCAGCGTCAACCCCGGGTGTCGGTGCTGGGTGAACCGAGATCTGACTGACAAAGTGTCAGCGTCTCCCCAGTGGTTCACCCAGACTGCTTCAGGCAGCTAGCTTATATACAGTTTATTCTGCCTGAGGCAGAAATGACCGAATGTTCCTTTGTGTCCCTTCACATGTAGAACTGGGACCATACAGATGCAGAAATATACAAAAGCCAGTCCAGATGTCTAGATGGTTGTCTGAACTCTTCGGAAGAGCCTGCATTCACGTGTAGCAGAGTGGCGCCGGTGCTTGAGTTTGGTAGATGCAATCTTCCCAGGTGCAAGTCCTCATGAGTGGCTTAGACATTCCAGGGAAGTCAGCAATCATGGCCTGGGAAGGTTTCATTCATACGTTAACAGGCTTGATATTATCTTAACGTTTTCCGGGAACTAATTGAATAGAAACATTGTAAATTATCAAATCGGCAGCTAAATTTATAAAAAAATGTTATGAATTTATTAGATCAACAACTAAAAAATAGAATATTATAAAACCGCTACAGCTAAGACAGCGTCAACCCCGGACTTTGACGCTGGGTGAACTTGGGTCCAACCGACGTAGTGTCAGCATCTCTCCAGAGTTTCACACCAACTGCTCCAGGTAGCCAGCTTATATACAGTTTATTCTGCCTGAAGCAGAAATGACCTAAGATTTCTGTAAGTCTCTACATATGTATAACGGGAACTATATAGATTCAGTCCCGTACAAAAGTCAGTCCATAGGTTTGGATGACTGTCTGGACTCTTCGAGATAGTCTTCTTTTCAGTTGTAGCTAGGATGTCTCCGATGTAATCTCTTCTAGGTGCTGTTCTGTGAATGTTCTAGACATTCCTGGGAAATGGCTGCTTATTGCCCGAGAAGGACTCATTCATTCGTTAATAGTCATGATTTTATCTGGGCGAGTCCAGGAAATCTTTTGAATAGAAAGGAAAGCCCTGCTTCTGGCCATGGGGGTCAGAGGCATGGTTGGATCTTTATAATTTTTATACAGTTACAAAGCATGAATTATCTCTATCATATACTACAGAAATAAGACTCTGCTCCCAGCCAGGGTGGTCAAAGACATAACTTAGATTTTACAATATTTTATACACTTATATAGCATGAATTATCTCTACCATATACTACAGGGGCCAACATGGGAGGGAATCTCGCCACCAAATATAGAGGCTCTTTCCAGAAATTAAAACATTCAGTCAATCAGTGCCCAGTAAAAGTGCAAAACAAGGATTTGGGATCCCTGTTGTTTTGGGCAAAAGAAACCTATCCAGCTCTAAAAGGAAAAGATCTATTTTGTTATGAACAAAAAAATGTTACCGTTTTTTAAGAGAAGGAGCAGCAGAGGAGTTTTTGAGTTGATCTGAGAGTTGACCGTTGGCCAAGAGTTCTTTGTTAGTGAAATGTTGTAATTGCCAGTTAAGTATCCTTAAGTATCGCCATTTAACTCTCTGTTGTGGGGAATTCTTGTTTTTCGGCACCACCCTAGCCTGTTGCCAGGAAGATGACACCCCCCCCCCGATGGTGGGGAGAGGGGGATATTTGCATCTCAGGAGACATGCAAATTTGCCTCCAGACTACCTTGGGACAGGACCTTTACCAAATCCTGGAAAATACCCCAAAAGAGATGAGCCGAAGCAGAATTAAAAGGTCAGAGTGGCGTCTGGACAGCAGAGCCGAGGTCTGAAGCTGGCTGAGACACTGAGAACCTCGGTCACTCCTCGCCCCAACTACAAACGATGCCAGTCAGACCCAGGACCCGCTGGACTGACATCCCAAACTGAAAACCCTGGGTATACCCCACTGCATTGCAAGGACAGGACTCCTGGCTCTGCCCCCTTGGGGACAGAGCTGCAAATCCTCCTCTTCTGATTCACTGCTGGGAGCGGCGGCAGAACTCCGCGGAGCTGCCAAAACCCCCATTTTTGAGCTGATCACTTTAATAAAGGCATTAAAAAGGGGGAAAATCTCCTGCCCTGTTTATTTCATATTTCAACCCTGGTTTTGGGCAGATGTTAGCATGAAGTTATGAGTGCATCACCCAGCAAGACGCAAATGCAGGGGCGTTGTTGGCTGCTTCTAGAGCTCTTTATCAAATGACTTATGATGCAAAATACCCAGAATCTGTTGTACATTCACTTTTGCAGACACCTAGGGGAACTGAGGGCTTTTCCCCAGGGGCAGAAGGGCATGAGCCCACAGCTCCCCCCCTTCCCTCACCCAGTCCCTCAGAGACTTCTCCAGAAACTCGTGATCACCCTCAAACCTCCCTCCCCCGCAGGCCCCGGGGGGAGACACTCCCTCTGAGGAGGAGGGGAACTTTTCCGGGGAGGAGGGGGACTTTTCTGGGGAGAAGATTCAAGGGGGGAGGAGGAGGATGATCGGGATACCGCGGCCCAAGCAGACCCCGAAAAAGAACAACCCCCCAAGTTTTGACTACTCCTCGGTAGAGAGGAGGAAGCTGATAGGTCTTTTTTTGAACTCCTTACATCCGTGCAAGTTCCTGACATGGGTGGGGGGGGGGGTTTGGGGGGGTGTGGGTTGAAGCGCCGCCCCTTTCACAGCCAGTTTCCATATCCCCGCCCCTTTCCCCGCCCAGGGAGGGGTCACAGGCGCCCGAGGCTTCGCTGGCAACGCCCTCGGTTTTCGGCGGTCCAGCCCCAGCCTCCTCCGCCGCCGCCCAGCCTCTGAAAAAGACGTCAAAAGGGCCCGCTCCTCCTTGCCTCTCCGTTAGAACAGTTCTGGGGCTGGCTGACGTCATCCAGGTTCCTCCCCCTCCCGCCCCTGAGGCCCGAGTTGCGTCACGGAGGGCGGGGCCCACAGCAAGTAGGTCCGATGTCACCACATGCCCCTCCCGTCGGTACACCCAGGCCCAGTCCCAGCCCCAGCCAGGGGCCGTGCATGCGCCCTGCGCGCCACCGGTCTATCCCACGGCCCCCCCCGCCACCGAAGCCGCGGCAGCTGCGCCCATTCCCTCTCCTGCAGCAGTGGCTGTGCCCCGCCGGCGCCCGATGCGGTCAGGCATTGCTGACCTGGGGCAAACCCCATCCCCTGAAAAAGCTCACACTGCTCGCTCACGTCCCCGCCAAACGGAGCCTTCCAAACCACTCCAAGCCGCGGCAGCCGCTGCGAGGCAAAATCATCGTAATGCAGGACATGCCCAATTGACAGCAAACAATTAAAGCCCTCAAAGCTTCTCTTTCAGAACAAGACCAAGACACCATAGTCATCTTCCCAGGCAAAATGGGAATGACTGGCCAGGACACAACACACACTGAACAGTGGACCAGCACTCAAGCCATGGATGCTTCACAGCAACAACAATTCCCTGCAGCCCACGATGTCCGCGATGAAGACATCATCTCCATCACAGCAGGACAAGACATTCTTATGTCATCTAAAGATCCACCTGGGTTTTGGACATCATCAGGCACTTCAGCCTTTTACGTGCCTGCTCCAAAGACTTGGCTTTCAGGGCAAAAATCCAGTTCCTCAACCAAACCACGTTTTTTTTCATTTTCCGAAGATTTGTAAATCAGTTTTTTCTCCAGCTCCAGGAGTGGGCTCATTGCTTCCAATCAAAGAAACACCATCCCCGCTCTATTTCAACAATACAAAAGCAGTCAACAAAATCAACTATTGCTTCCTCAATTCCTCAACAACCACAACCTGCAACTCCTTTCTCCTCCCCTCAAAGAGAAGGGGGAGGGATGCCTGGGATGCAATCACTCTTCGGGTCAGAAGAGGATTCATCCAGGCAAATTGTAAGCCCACAGGTACCCCGGCATAACAGAGGTCCAGTATGGCTTATACTCCCACCTCCCATTCCTGTGGGGTTGCAACCCATAGCAGGTGTATTTGATCTTCTTGGTGGGGAATATAGAGGCAAATCTGGTCTTGCCCTCTATTTCCTTGTCACTTTCTCTTACCTAATTTCAAGGTAAATAGTTTTGGTTTTGTTTTTTTTTACACCCCTTAACTGTGATTTCCTACTGTTCTTCAGGTATCTCTCATTCAACAGGCACTAATAATTCCCATCCACAAAACAAAGTTATTACTTTAACACTTCTTGCAATAAGAGCATAAATTTTGTGAACTACAATACTAATTATTCCCACAATTCAAACATTTACTTATAACCCAGCTGGCATGTCCAGTATCAGGATGAATCTAATAAAGTTTACAGTATGGTACTGATGGAAATGGTAATTCTCCTTCTTCCCTGTACAATTCACAGGCTAAGGTCAGAATATAAGAACTCAGACCAAAACATTCCTGATCCTTCTGTCTGAAGTATTCCTCCCCAAGGAGATGTTTTATTCAGGCAGTGCTTGAAACCAGTGATGTAAGCTTTGCCTTATTTCCCAATTAGGTGTGATTCTTTGTACATTTCTTGGATCATTTGGGTTTTCCCAAACCATTACCACCTAGTTCCTGTTTGAAAGTCAATTTGGTATCACCCAGTTTAGATGTGATAGTCCATTCCTCAGATTCCTTCACAAGTCCTATGATTTTGCTGGCATGAATTCACCCTCTTTCTGTTGTTCAGATTGCTGTTTCAGTAGTACCTGTAAAGGACTTAATAGCACAGTGATAAAAGAAAGACAATACTGCATTAACTTTTACCATTAGCTTTCTTCAAAACTTTCTGGGTTTAGCTAAAAGCTTTCTCCACAGCAGCCTCTTCTTGTATCCAGCTGTGCTAATAGCTGCAGAGGCAAATTCTTCTTTCTGTGAGCTACAATTAGTTAAACAAGAAAGGTCAGGCCGATTTTAACACGTGATGAATCACATCTATTTCTTTTTATTTTTCGGACAACATTTAACTGTTTTAGCCTTACAGACCCATTCTTCAGAACAAAAGCCTCCTCCTTTTTTTTTCCACCGCATTTCTTTCAATGCTGTGTCTTGCCCTTCCCCCACTGCTGCCACTTTACTGCAGGGCCCCGGCCAGGGCAGATCCTGCCCTAGCGTTTTCCGGACCCCAGTTCGGCATTGAATAACCTCCTAACAACCATGTGTTAAGATACTTCCCTGCCCTTCATGCAGAAACTGCCTTTACACTTCTGTTCTTCTCTAACACCAAGACATCATCACTCCACATTCCAACATCCCAGAGTCTGCTAACCATCCCTCCCCCTTCTTCAACTTCTCTCTTTCTTCTTTTCTTACTTTCTTTTCTTTTCCCTATCTTTTTCTCTTTTCTTTGATTCAACACACCTCGGACTGTACAAGGTATCCACACAAGTAGTTTATTTCCAAAAGTAAGCTTACAACTTTCTTTTTCTAGGATTGCAGTAGCTGTTATAGCTTGAATATGTGCTGGCCAGCTGTGGCTTACAGGGTCTAACATCTTTGATAAATAAGCTACTAGTCTCCTTACTCCTTCCCACTCCTGAATTAAAATTTTATGACCTACTCAATTTTCTACATTTATGTACAAATGAAAAGGGTTTTTCTAACAACTGTAAGCTTAAAGCTGGTACTGAGGCTAGTTTTAACTTCAACTCTTCTAATTTGACATAATTTTCCTTTGTTAATTTTCTATATAAATATTTATTGCTTGTGTAATATATGATAGAGATAATTCATGCTTTGTATAAAAATTATAAAGATCCAACCATGCCTCTGAACCCCATGGCCAGAAGCAGGGCTTTCCTCTCTATTCAAAAGATTTCCTGGACTCGCCCAGATAAAATCATGACTATTAACAAATGAATGAGTCCTTCTCGGGCAATAAGCAGCCATTTCCCAGGAATGTCTAGAACATTCACAGAACCACCTGGAAGAGATTACATCGAGGAACTGTGATGTCTTGGCTAAAACTGAGAAGAAGACCATTTCGAGGAGCCCAGACAGCCATCCAAACCTATGGACTGACTTTTGTAGGGGACTGAATCTGTATAGTCCCCGTTATACATATGTAGGGACTTACCGAAATGTTAGGTCATTTCTGCTTCAGGCGGAATAAACTGTACATAAACTGGCTACCAGCAGCAGTTGGTGTGAAACTCTGGGGAGGCACTGACACTACGTCAGTTTGAACCAGGTTCACCCAGCGTCAAAGTCCGGGGTTGACGCTGTCTTGGCTGTAGCAGTTTTAAAATATTCTATTTTCTGGTTGTTGATCTAATAAATTTATAAAATTCTTTTATAAATTTGGCTGCCGATTTGATCATTTACAACAAATTGGTGACGGCCCGACATGATCTGATATTGGGGTCTGGGAATTCCTTTTCCCGCCCGGGGGGCGCCCCGCTGCTTTTTAGCGGCCTGGACAGGAATCATATTTCAGAACCAGTCAGATCCACCAAAAACCGCAGACCGGAGCAGTGGATGATGATTGGAGCCTCGTGCTAACGGAGCCACAGCCAAGGGAAATAAGGGCCCATTCTTGGCTCGGAAAGATCTAGAGAGATCTCCGAGATCCGAGGTTTTTTTCATCATTAAAAATCAATGTGCACGAAGAGATTCACGCAAGAAAAGGACCGTAAGTATTGCGTGGTGGGATGGAGCATGATCGGATGCATGTGTGAGACGTGACATTGTCACAGAGTGAGTACAGACCCCATGACTGCAGTTCCACTATCCCGCGAGGGAAGCGGCCAGTCAAGGGGGAAGCGAGAGGTTCTGGTTCGAAACACATGAGACCCAGGGCTCAGGGAGAGTCTAGGCGGAAAACTGGTCACGTTTGGGATCAGAAAGGGAGAAGCGAGCCTGGAAGGTTCCAGGAATTCGTACGCCTTCTGAAACTGGAGGAAACAGGTAAGAAAGACTACCTACAAGTCGACAGGGCGGTTAACTGTCCGACTTGGTCAGGCTGGCGACTTTTCGCTAGCCAGAAAACCCAACATTGGAAAAAGGATCGGGACTCGAGACGAAAGTCCCAGGAAAACAACAGAAGGTAAGGAAAACATAACCTTCCTTGAGAAAACAGGGTTGGGAAAAAGCAAGGAACAAAAGAAAATCCAGGAGAAAATCCCTCAGGTCCCTGAGAGAGTGTTACCAGAAATACCCCGAGATAGTCCTCTGGGGTGGATGCTGGAACACTGGGATGAGAATCCACGGAGGTGGGGGAAATCCAAGGAAAAGATGATCCATTTCAGTATGGAGAAATGGGGAAGGAGGGAGATCAGACAGTATGTGGTTTGGCCGATATTCGGCACGTTTGAAAATTGGACCTGTGAGTCCTTGTTTGACTACATGAACGGTTGCAGTCCATGGGATCCTGAGGAAATCGAGTATGTAGACATGTGGAGGCATGCTTGCCTGGGTTTGTACCCAGTGAGAGCCTGCCGGCGGGCGGCGAAAGCAGGGAGGGAGTGGGAACCATTGGAAAACCTTCCACCCCCTTGTGGCTCCACAGCAGCCAGATCCTGCGCTGGCACAAGAGGCGCCAGGGATGCCTCCCGAGGTGGGGGTGCCACAAGTTCAGGCAATTGCATCACCGCCGCCACCAGAAAAAGTGGTGACATCCTCTCCCACACATGGCCATGTGGCTGCGGCTGCGCTGCAGCCACAAGTATCCCCAAAAGATGAGGAGAAGGGGGCGGGTGTTACCAGGGACGATTCTCCCCTGGCACGCCAAACTAGGAGGGGAACGAGGAGGTCGACTGTGGGGGAAAGTGGGGATGAGGAGGAAAAACTTGGTATCTATCCCTTACAGGAGGTACCAATGGCTCTGGGGGTGATTGGATATGTCCACACCCCGAGTGACACCAGTGATGTAAGGGCGTTCAAAAAGGAGATGGGAAAGCTGATGGATGACCCGCTCGGAGTAGCGCAGAGGTTGGATGAATTTTTGGGAACAAGCATTTACACTTATGAGGATCTCCATGCGATCCTCAGGTCGTTATTTAATAACGAGGAGAGAGATATGATCCGGTCAGCTGCGATCAGGGATTGGGAAAGGTGAAACCCAAACAGGGGGTTCGGGGAGGAGCAGTGGCTGAACCAAAAGCCGTCTTGGGAAGCCCAAATGGAAGAGGGGAGGCAGAGGATGATAAATCTGAAAAATATGGTGATTCAAGGTATCAGGGAGGCAGTACCGAAAGGTCAGAACATGAGCAAGGTGCTCAGAGAATGTCAAGGGAAGGATGAAACACCTACGGAGTGGTTGGAAAGACTCCGGAAGGGTTTGAGGATGTATTCAGGGACGGACCCTGATTCCCCAGTGGGGATGGTATTGTTGAAGACACAGTTTGTGGCAAAATCTTGGGAAGATATTCAAAGGAAGTTGGAAAAAATAGATGGCTGGCAGGAGCAGGGATTGCAGGAATTGTTGCGGGAAGCTCAGAAAGTTTACATGCGCTGGGATGAGGAAAAACAGAAAATACAAGCTAAAGTCCTGGTGGCAGCAGTGAGGGAGGCTCAGAAGCAGGAATGGGGAAAGGATATGGCAAAAAAGGCGCCGGCAAAGAAAACGGGTCCATCTCAGGACAAGGGCTCGAGTGAGCAAAAGCGGGAGTTTGAGTGCTATTACTGCAAACAAAAGGGGCACATTAAACGGGATTGCCCAAACAGAGCCAAGGATCAGGCAATGTTTCAGGAAGATTAGGGGTGTCAGGGGCTTTTTTTCTGGGGTCCAGAACATCTAGGGAGCCCTGGATAAAATCAAAAGTGGGACCCTACAAAGAAGAACTACAGTTTATGGTGGATTCAGGGGCAGAGTGGACAACGGTGTTACAATTACTGAAGGGGTGCTCTTTGAGCAATGACTCCATGATGGTAACAGGGGCAAAAGGGGATCCTTTTGAGGTCCCAATCATAAAAAACGTAGAAATAAACACGGGAAACAGAAGGCACATTGGAAATATTTTATTAGCAAAGGATGCAGACTTTAACTTGCTGGGGCGGGACATGATGGTCGCTCTAGGGTTTGGGCTATCAGTGGAAAGACCTCAGCTTAAAGTGAAGCTTTATAGTCTCACTGCTCCTGATGAGGAAAAGATAGACTCGAGGGTGTGGTATGTCCCAAGAGAAGCTGGGAGGTTGGAAATAGAACCAATTCGGGTGGAATTTGAAAGACCTGAAGAACGTATACGGGTCAAACAATATACCCTCTCCATGGAAGGGAGGAGGGGCTTGAAACCAGTGACTGACGAAGTAATAAAGAAAGGCACACTAAAAGCGTGCATGTCAAGGCATAATACCCCAATTCTGGCAGTGAGAAAACCGGACAGCAGCTTTAGGCTGATGCAAGACTTACAGGCTGTGAATCAGAGAACTAAGACACTGTTTCCCACCGTTTAGAATCCTTAGACTTTGTTAAGCAATCTCTCCCCTGCAGA
Source organism: Serinus canaria (assembly GCF_022539315.1). Classification (NCBI taxonomy): domain Eukaryota; kingdom Metazoa; phylum Chordata; class Aves; order Passeriformes; family Fringillidae; genus Serinus; species Serinus canaria. Next base: position 12,070,769 of record NC_066342.1, read on the forward strand.
TACGTGATACAGCGATTGGTTTAAAGGATGCTTTCTGGACATGTCCTCTGGATGAGGACAGTCGCTATTATTTCGCATTTCAATAGGAAGACCCAGAGATGAATAGAAAGCAACGGCTCAGGTGGAATTTGTTGCCTCAGGGCTTCGTGGATTCTCCAAATTTATTTGGACAGGGACTTGAGCAGGTTTTAAGTCATTTTGTACCCACCGATGGGACAAAGCATCTACAGTATGTAGATGATTTGTTGGTTGCAGGAAAAGGGGAGGAGGAGGTAAGGACAAACACAACTGGGCTTTTGAATTTTTTGGGAGTGTCCCGGTTTAGGGCAAATTTGGGAGAGAATCCCCAAAAAGGGCTTCTCCAAAAACAAACCCACACGGCCCCTCCCCCCCCAACCGGTTCGGGAAGAATTCCTCGGAGAGAGGTGGAAAGAACCTGTTTATTTGACAAGCACAGCACCCCCCAGCACACACAATGAACAATACCAGATGACACCACTCTTTCACTGCTCTGAAAGAGATGACAAATTCAGAAAGTCTCTCCTGGGGGGTAGTCGCTGTTATCAGTCCCTCCGGCGCTGGGGCAGCTGCTTGGTGGTTCTAAATTGGTGGTTCCGGAGAAGGTTTGGTCCACACAGGGGAGGGGAAGCAGTCCAGAAAGGAATTTGGACTGTTTAGTTAAATTAAGTAATGAGGGGGGGGGGGGAAAGCAAGAGCAAGCAATGCAGAAGGGAAGCAGAAGCAAGAGCAAAGGCAAAAAGCAGGGCAAAAGCAAAAAAAAACCAGCAGTATGTACTGGTGCTATCTGTATGTCTCGCCGAGTGGCTGATAAGAGGCCCAAAACAAAACTTTCACTCTGCCAGTCTTAAAGGCACAGAACATAATATCCAGTATAAATTACACACACGAATGGGGATAACAGTCACCCTAGGAAAGGGAGAAAGGGGATTGAAAGTTTCAAAATCAAAATTGCAGTTCACAGAGCCAGAGGTCAGATATCTGGGACATTGGTTAACAAAGGGAAAAAAGAAATTGGACCCAGAGAGGGTGGCAGGGATTATTGCCTTACCACCCCCACAGACAAAAAGAGAGGTCCGGCAGCTTTTGGGGTTGTTGGGGTATTGTCAACACTGGATTGAAAGTTATAGTGAAAAGGTGAAATTTCTCTATGAGAAACTCACCACAGACAGGATCAAATAAACACAAAAGGACGAGGAAGAGTTTAAGGGAGTCAAGGAGGCACTCATGGCAGCGCCGGTGCTGAGCCTCCCTGATGTCAGGAAACCTTTTCAGTTGTTTGTGGACGCTAGCAACCACACAGCACATGGGGTGCTGATGCAAGACTGGGCGGGGATCAGGAAGCCTTTGGGGTACTTGTCCCGGCTTTTGGAGGCGGTCAGCAGGGCTGGCCCATGTGCTTGCAGGCAATTGTGGCTGTGGCTTTGCTAGTGGAAGAAAGTAACCTTTGGGGCATCTCTGGTAGTATTTACACCGCACAACGTGCTGGGCATACTACAGCAGAAAGTGGACAAATGGCTCACTGATGCAAGATTGCTAAAATATGAGGCCATTTTGATTCACTCAGAGGACTTGGAATTGAGAACAACGACTGTGCAGAACCCTGCGCAGTTTCTGTTTGGAGAGGTGGCAGAGAAATTGGTTCATGACTGCGTGGAGACAGTCTAGCTGCAAACCAAGATCAGGGAGGATTTAGAAGAAGAAGAATTAGATGAAGGAGAAAAGTGGTTTGTAGACGGGTCAAGCAGAGTGATCGAAGGGAAAAGAAAATCAGCATATGCGGTCGTGGACGGGTTGACAGGGAAAGTGATAGAAGCAGGTTTCCTGAATGCAAGCTGGTCTGCACAAGCATGCGAACTGTATGCAGTTTTGAGGGCATTGAAAAGACTGGAAGGGAAAAATGGAACAATTTTTACCGATTCAAGGTACGTCTTTGGGGTAGTTCATACATTTGGAAAAATTTGGGAAGAAAGGGGGCTGATCAACAGGAGAAGAAAGGAACTAATGCATGGGGAAGTGATTTGACAAATTCTGGAAGCATTGAGGGGGCTGGAAGAAATTGCAGTGGTCCATGTGAAGGGGCATCAGACAGGAATTCAGTTCTGAACCAGAGGGAACAATTTGGCAGATCAGGAGGCCAAAACCGCAGCCTTGATGGTGGTAAGTACCCCAGAGATCGAAAGGGAAGAAACCCCTGACAATTCCCCTCAGCTCTCCCAAAAAGAAATTGAATGTTATGAAAAGATCGGAGGTGAATTGAAGGAAGGTAAGTGGAGGTTACCTGATGGAAGGAAATTAGTTTCCAGAGGATTTACTAGAAGGATTTTATTAAAATTGCACCAGAAAACACACTGGGGGACACAGGCCCTGGCAGAGCAATTTCTAAAATTTTTCAGGTGCAAGGGAATTTATGAATTGGCAAGACAAGAGGTACAAGGGTGTTTGATTTGCCAAAAGGTAAACAAATCAAGAGCCAGGAAGGCTGCCCTGGGGAGTTGCCCCATTGCGTACCGACCATTTGAAAGAATTCAAGTTAATTTTACAGAATTGCCAAAAGCGGGAAGGTTCAAATTCGTACTGGTAATTGTGGATAAATTGACTCATTGGGTAGAAGCCTTCCCCAGCTCCCGAGCAATCGCCCAGAGAGTGGCCAGAAAATTGTTAGAGGAAATTGTACCCCGATATGGGGTAGTGAATTACATTGATTCGGATCAGGGAACACATTTTACATCAAAGGTTATTAAGCAAATGGCTGATGCTTTGGGCATTCGATGGGAATACCACACTCTGTGGCACCCTCAGAGTTCAGGACAAGTGGAGAGAATGAATCAAACTCTGAAGGCATAGTTATCAAAATTGATTTTGGAAACAAAGATGTCCTGGTTGAAGTGTCTGCCCTTGGCATTGCTTAATATCCAAACCATTCCTCATTAGAGACGGGGCTCTCACCGTTTGAAATGCTGTATGGAATGCCATACAAGCATGGAATGCCAGTGGGACACCCCAGATTTGAGGATGGTCAGATTCAACCATACTTGGTTGCAATCTACAGAAACTTACAGGAACTTGGAAAGCAGGGAATAGTGACACAGAGTGCTCCTCTGGGGTTCGCTATTCACAAAATCCATCCAGGGGACAAGGTATTTGTGAAAGTGTGGAAAGAGGCACTGCTCTCTCCTCACTGGGAAGGTCCTTTTCTTGTGCTCCTGACAACAGACACGGCCATTCGGACAGGAGAGAAGGGCTGGACACACGTGTCTAGGGTGAAAAAAGTCGAACAACAGGAGGAACCATCTGATTGGAGGGTCACTTCTTCCCCCGGCGACTTGAGGATTCGACTCCAAGGTCCTCGTAAATGACCAGCAACGAGCGGATAAGTTGTATACTGTCAGATTGTGTATGCCATCCGTTTGTACACTTTAAGTGTGAATATTTTCAAGGGGTTTTTGTGATTCATTGTAGAAGGGGACAGAGGCCAAAGGGACTGTGCACGCAGCGTTTAGAGGAAGAGCTTGAATTGACTGACCGTATCCTGACCTTAGCCTCAAGTTTGGGTATCATTGAATTATATTCTCAGGAGTGGTTTCGCATTTTTCAAAACAGGATGCGTGGGAAGCTTAGATCCCAAGCAGAAATCCTGGATGTGGAGTGACAGAAATCCATCAGGGTCCCTTACAGTTCCAATGCAATCAGGGTGTCTCAATGGGGTGCCTTTAAGAGGTGGTATGCGGCTAGGTCCGAGGCCATCTTCCCTGAAGAGTACTCCTGCTGCCGCGAAGATGGTCTTCCTCGCCGCTGGTGGCACCCCAGGGGGCGGAGGCAAAGGCAGAGGAGTACACCTAGTGGGAATCCTGATTGGCCTGAGCCTAGTCATGTGCAGGACGCAGAGTCTGAGCACTGAGGTCTCCAGGAACAATGGAAACGAAAGCTCCGTGGATGAGTGTAGAAAATGCACTCAGGTGGTCCCAGTCACAGGGGACGGGGTACATTCGGCATACCAAGCCCCAGAGGAATGTCTTAAAGGAACTGGCAGGTACTGTTGGAAAAATGGCACTCGGGTGAAATTATGTGAATTGGAGATCGGGACTTGGTGTATCAATCCCGAGGTTGGGTTAAGGAACAGGCAGTCAAATGGTCACAGGTTCCAAAGGAGAAAACGAGACACGAAACAGATGTCAATCCCCATTTGTGACCAATGTAATCGAACTATGTGGGTCGGGGGAAAGACAGAGTCAATCTTTTTTGCATATCACCAGGTGAACCCTTTGTGCTATGATAGCGCAAGGCTGGAAATATGCACAATGAATGAGAAAACGTACTCGGTGACAAAGAATACGAAATTTGACAATAAGATTACCCGGAACAAAGACCCGCTCATACTGGATCTGGCACTGGCAAATGATGACAGGGTGTGCCTACAGTAAGATAGGGTGGTTTGTTTTGTGAACGATAAAGATAATGAGGATCCTGAGGGAAAAATGAAAGAAATAACTCAGGAAATGAAACTAAAGGAGTCAGAATCATGGAGACAGAGAGTTGAACAGGAATGGTTAAAAACATTAAGCGAACAGTACGAAGTACTGGAAAAACAATATGCTGATGAGGAGTTACCTTCCCCAGACAGGAATTTGGTCATTGATCTAATACAAGAAATTGCAACAGAATTGGGTTTGTCGAACTGTTGGATTTGTGGGGGGCTGAAATCTGCGGAAAAATGGCCATGGAAAGCGGAAGGTTTGGCTCCAGAACAACTTCTGAAATGGGGCAGCTCGAGGGTCTCAAAATGGTACAGAGACCTGAGGGGTGGGTTTTGGATCAAAGGGTGATTAGCACAATCTGTGTCAGTCGGGAGGGAAGAGAATACACTGAAATGGTAGGATACACTCTGTGTGTATCTACTCTGACGGTGAACTCGGATTCAAAAAGCAAGGCATGGCACCCACCCCCTCCTTTGGGGTATTGGAGCCTGAAAAATGATACAAATTGTGAGTGGAACAAAAGAATAAGGTTATGCTGGGTCCAAAGTCCAGGAGCCAACCTTTTCCAATCCTTGGAAAGTGTGAGAGAATTCTGGGGAGACCCAGGGAGAGTAAACATTAAATGGAAAGCCCCAGATGGGATTTATTGGGTCTGTGGAAAGAAGGCATAGAGTGAATTACCCCCAAGGTGGAAAGGGTCTTGCACTTTAGGTATGATCAGACCAGTTTTCTTTACTCTCCCAAGAACAAAAAGTTATCTGTTAGGGGCTCCGTTATACAAGACCTTGAAAAGGGAGAGGAGGAGTCTGAAAAAGATAATACCGGTGATAAGCAGGAAACAAGCTTGGGGGGAAGAAGAGTGGCCAGCGGAAAGAATAATCGATTATTATGGGCCAGCCACGTGGGCACAAGATGGAAGCTATGGGTATAGGACTCCGATTTACCTACTGAACAGGCTGATCAGATTGCAAGCAGTTATGGAAATTGTATCAAATCACACCTCCAAAGCCCTGGATTTAATAAGTCAGCAGCACACACAGGTACGAGTGTTTGTGTACCAGAATTGAATAGCACTAGACTATTTGCTGGCTGAGGAAGGGGGAGTGTGTGGGAAATTCAATGAATCTGAATGTTGTATTGAGATTGATGACTATGGGGAAACCATAAGAGGTTTGGCGGCTGAAATAAAAAAGGTGGCCCATGTCCCAGTTCAAAAATGGAATTCTATTTTGCAGTCCTCATGGTGGGACAAGTTATTTGATGGAGCATTGTGGAACAAAGTAATATTCCTTGTGCTCTGTTCAGTAGCCGGGATCCTATTCCTACCCTGTTTGATTCCATGTTTTATCAGACTGATCCACTCTGTAGTCAGGGGAATGGAGATTGCAATAGTTCCCATAGACTTGGAGGGAGCTTCCGGAGGCGATACATCTAAGATCATACCATTAGGGGAGAGAAAGTATGCCAGCAGTTCTGCAGAAGCATTGGCAAGGTCTGAGAAGCAAAACACTGAAGAAAGGAGTAGTATAGTGTATCAGGGCATCCCACAAAGGGAATACCGAATAGTATAAGAGGTACTCCGTTTGTGAGAAACCCTCAATGATGATGGGTAGAGATAGAAAAGTTAATAAATTAGTAGCATGAATTAAATTGGTGAAATAAATGGGGAGGGATTGTAGTATATGATAGAGATAATTCATGCTTTGTAACTGTATAAAAATTATAAGATCCATCCATGCCTCTGACCCCCATGGCCAGAAGCAGGGCCTTCTTTCTATTCAAAGATTTCCTGGACTCGCCCAGATAAAATCATGCCTGTTAAGGAATGAATGAGTCCTTCTCGGGCAATAAGCAGCCATTTCCCAGGAATGTCCGAAACATTCAAGGAACTGCACCTGAAAGAGATTACATCAAGGACCTGCGATGTTCTGGTTACAAGTGAAAAGAAGACTATTTTGAGGAGCTCAGACAGCCATCTGAACTTAGGGACTAACTTTTCTACAGGTCTGAATCTGTATAGTCCCCGTTATACATATGAAGGGACATACAGAAATCTTAGGTAATTTCTGCTTCAGGCGGAATAAACTGTATATAAACTGGCTACCTGAAGCAGTCCGGGTGAACCACTGGGGAGACGCTGACACTACGTCCGTCTGAACCAGGTTCACCCAGCATCAAAGTCCGGGGTTGATGCTGTCTTGGCTGTGGTGGTTTTATAATATTCTATCTGGTTGTCAATCTAATAAATTTATATTTTTTTTTCATAAATTTGGCTGCCGATTTGATCATTTACAACATGTACTCTAGCTATCTCTCTTAGGTAACTTTTCTTAAGGCATGTGCTACTCTAAAGGCATACCTTGAATCAATATAACTCCTTTCTTTTGTGTTAGATATTCTAGTGCTTTTTTTAAAGTATATAATTCACAAATTTGAGCCTTCTTGTTTAAGGTTAATTGGTTAATTTCCCTTTTTCCATCATTTACATGTTTCTCTCATCAACTTCTGCATACTCTGTAATTTTCAAGGAGTTGTATTTCTGTTTGCTAACATAACCCCCAAAGGGCTATTTTGGGGGCATATCTTCTAATATCCTTTTAGTCCCCCTTTTTTCCCTGTATCCAACTTACTGTTCCATTTTCAAGATCTTATCTATTCATCCCCTGCCTCTGTTTCTCACTTTCACTAACAGCTTAAATACCACTTTTCTTTCAACCACTTACACCCAAAACAAACCTTTTTCCCACACTACTTTTCAATGCAATACACCTCCCTCCAAGGAGGGTAAATGCTTAAAATGCACAATCCACATTACCCATACTTTCATTCATCTACATTCACTCACTTTTATTTCTCATTCACTTTCACACAGTCCTTCACACCCTCAAGATACAAAGTGGATCCTTATCACCAGAAAATCACGGGTCACTGTGGCCCCCCTCGCCTTGGGGTCAGCCTCCAGGTCTCAGTATCTCCGGGCCTCCTGGAAGGGCCCTGACTCTGGTTGCCTCCGGTGCCCGTTCACCTGTGAAGCTGTCTGTGTGCCACTCACATTCTTCCTCACATGCCCAGGAAACACTAGCCTGGTTTGCAGATCACACGCACACTTCGGCAAAAGCCCCTATTTGCCTGGGAACAACAGCCTGATGCACATGTCACACGGACACCCTTCGGCTGAAGCCCCCACCTGTCCGGAGACAGCAGCCTGATGCACAGGTCACACACATCCTTTGGCTAAAGCCCCCACCTGCCCTGGAACAATAGTCTGGTTTGCAGGTCACACACTCTTTTTCCACTGCCCCCCCCTTGCCACCTGCCTGGGAAGTTGAGGCTGACTTTGTGTGTGACTCTATTTCACACACACAACAAGACAACAATAAGGTACCTTTTACTTTCACATCACCTATTACAAGTTTAGGTGTTACTGGCCAGTCCCGGTGCTATTGGATATCCCTCCATCCAGCTGTGTTTTCCAACCCCAGATGCTCTTGGGCAATTTTTCCCTCAATCCTGTCATGCTGTCCAGCCCCAGATCCTGTTGGGTATTTTTCCCTCAATCCAGCTGTGTTGTTCAACCCCAGATGCTCTTGGGCATTTTTCTGTCCCTCAACCCAGTGATGTGGTACAAGTACAGATGCTCTTGGGCATTTAATTTTTTTTTGGCTGTGTTGTCCAACCCTGGTTGTTCTTTGGGCAGTTTTTTATCCCTCAATCTAGCTTTGTTGTCCAACCCCGGATGCTGTTGGGCAAAATTTTCATCCCTCAATCTAGCTGTTTTGTCCAACCCTGGATGCTCTTGGGTATATCCTCACTCCGGCAGAATTTTGCTCAACCCTGCTCTTGGATGGTCTTGGAATGTAAAGCCATCAACCCAGCAGGTTTTTAGGGGCCCCTCCTGTCCCGTTTCCTAGTGGATTGGGCTAGGAAACATTACTCCCTACCTCCGAGGGGTCCAACCCCTCCCTGAGACCCAGTCCCAGTTACCCTGGGGGATTCTTTCACTCCTCTTATCACTCACTTTGTCTCTTTACTGGCTGCTTTCCTCGCGGAAAGTCGAAAACGCAGCATGGGAGACCCCGCACTCACTTAGCAGGTCTGGGATAACCAGCCCACCACTTTTTCACACACATCATTCATCTCCCCCCGTACCTGCCCCCCCCCCCCCCCCCAAGAAATACTTACCAATCCCTTTTCCTTCCTGGGTTTTTCGTGCGCACTACTAGACTTAGGGGGCCAATTACCACGGTTGTACGGAGCCTTTTTCCCTTCTCTTTGTTCTATTGCCTCCCATTGTCCACAGAACCTGAGTCTGTGGTCACCCCAGGGGAAACAGAGCGAGGCTGCCAAATAGGGCAGGGCACGCCTTCCCAAATCTGACTCTCCTAAAGCACCGGCAGTGAGGTGTTAACCATCCTCTGCTACCAAAATTGTGAAAAATGACAATCACTTATTTTTAAAATTTTAAAGGTTTAATAGTAATAAAATGGTTATAAAAATAGTAATACAATTAGAGTAATAATAATTTGGACAATTTGAATTAGGACAATATGAGACAATAAAAACAAAGAGTTACGGACAGGCCAGGTACCTTTTTTTGGGCAGCACAAGCCCGAGAAAGGACACCCGTTAACAAAGTGAAATAGAGATTTTTGGAATTCACTTGAGTTAGCAATATGAATTAAGCATTTAAAGTTTACCTGTAGAACTATGTGTTGAATTTTAACCCTTTTACTTAAGAAACCTCTGCCATGGTACAAAGGGCATAGGAAAATGCAAATTTCTGAAGCTTCTTGCATAAAGAACAATACCAGAGGAGACCAAGGGATGCAAAGAACCCAGATAAAGGAGCTCCTCAGTCTCCAAGCTGATCAAGGCCGACAGACATACTCAGATAAGCACCAAGGGACCAAGAGCACACGCACAAAGGAGAAAAGTTCAGAAGTTCAGTCATGAGGAAGACCATGGCCTTCAGCCTCAGAGACCACCGAGAGACCCCCGTGCGACCACCACAGCAAACAACACATGCCCAGAAGGGCGTGGATCTGATTACCATGCAAAGCGAGGACAGGCGGGGCCAGGGGTTGAATATGCATGGAAAAGTTGTGCAATGTATTGCATATGGAACACCTTTGTGAATAAAGATGTGGGTCAGACTGAGGCTCCGGGCACAAGTTTTTCAGGAGAGCTATCTCGCTTGTGCTGGGCGCTGACAATACATACCCACTTCATAACTATCTCTGGTTGTGGAGTTTATTTATTCCTCATATCGCTTCAAAAGGATTAGCCCTTAAAAACAATAGCCTGTTGCATATTCATACACCTCATATATGATGCATTAATTCCATTCAAATACAGGATTCTGTCTGGTCATTGTCATCTTCTTCCTCTGAATCCTAACAGTGCCTTTGAGGCGGGATGAAGTTCATTTCTTCTGATAAGAGGGCAATAAATTATTTTTCTCTGAAAGATTTAGGTGTCTTGTGGCTGCTATCTCGCTGCAAGTCCTTTCTTTAAAAATATATCCTACATAGATAGTGAAATAAACAGGGCAGGAGACCTTTCTCCTTTTAATGCCTTTATTAAAAGTCATCAGCTCAAGGTTGGGAGGCTTGATGAATACGCGGTCTTGCCGTCGTCGCTCCCAGGAGTGACTCGGAGGAGGAGGAAAATACAACTTTGTCCACTAGGGGGCAGAGCTGGGGGTCCTCTCCTCACGAGAGCAGGTGGGGGTATATACCCCTGGATCCTGCTTTCGAGTTTGCAGTCTCGGGTCCTCGCTCCAACCGACATCTTCTTAGGTTATGGTGAGGGGCCACTAAAGTTTTCAGCGTCTCTGCCAGCTGCAGACTGAGACAGAGTAGAAATTTTCCAGGGTAGAAATCCATTTTGATTTAGGTGAAATGTACATCTTTAAGTCTTTAGTTGTAAACCATAGCTTTTTAGTCTGACTGCCTGTTCTTGCAAAAGCCTAGGCTCAGAGAAACTGCTTCAGTGAAAGAGGGAGGAGACAGAGGGAGATAGGGAGATAGAGAGAGAGACACAGACTGCTGAGGGGGGCAGGTCAACCTGGCCTAGGAATTCTTTCTGATAACAAAAGAACTAGCGCTAAATGTCACGAGAAGTTTGTAAAATAAGTATGTATGAACCTATTGTGCAACTGTATACATATGTATTTAGAGAAAGATAAAAAAAGACCTGAAGATCCCAGGGGCACACATGCCTTTTAAAGAGAGTAATCCCCGCATGTGTCCAGCCCTGCAATAAACATACTGACTTTACAAATTTTACAAAGGTGTAGAGTTTTTGATTTTCTCTGCAAAACAGGACTTTGATCTTCACATCCAGACATCATTTTGATTTCTTAATTCTGGGTTGGCTTGTTGTTTTTTGGGGGTTTATTTGCTGAGTTTGGTGGGGGGTTTACCCCGGTGCATCCTGGCTCCAAGGTCATTTGCATGCCAACTCCAAGGTCCCCTCCTTTCACCGTCTGAGAAAAGCCATCTACCTGGCTCAGGCAGGGTGGTACTGATACAATAGGCCATGAACAACTTAACATTTGCATGTCAATCTCATCTTTTCACCGTCGGGGTGCCATCTCCCAGGAAACAGCAGGGCTACACCCAGCAGCTGCCCTTGCTGGAAACCGAGACTCGACTCAGGCCGGTCCCCGCTCCTGGGACCACCTGTGCCCCCCCTGCGGGCCCCCCCCCTCCGCCCCGGCTCAGCCAGGACCCACGCCGCGGTGGGGGAGGGCCCGCCGTTCCCGGGGTCCCCGCTGGCACCACCCGTGGGGCTCCCCCGGCCCCGCCAGGACCCGTGCCTGATGGGGGGGGGCACCACTCCTGGGTCACCAGGCAGCGGCGGGGTGGCTCAGGGCACTATTAAGAACAGGTAATTAAAAGGAAACTCTTAACAGGAGATTACAACATGAAATTATTAACAATAAATAGTTAGAACTCCAACCTGGCACCTGTTGGCTTAAATTGTGAACTCTGCAACTTTAAAAAAAATGGGCAGCCTTTTTTTATTCATAACAGTTCCCACCCCAAAACCACAGAGGGTGAAATACTGCCTAGAAGTGGGGGGGCAGTAGCAGGCAGTAGATGTCCTACTACTCTCTTTCCAGAAGAGCTCTGGGGAATGCTTTGCACGTATGTGCCAGGGTGTGTGAGTCTGCACATGCAGTACCCGAGTGTGCCTGTGTGCACAGCTCTGTGCACACACAAGTACCACAGTGTACACATGTTGTGTGCACTACTGTGTACGTGTGTGTTAAATTACCCCCTCTCAAGTGTGACTAAGTCTGTGCACAGCTCTGTGTTTGTGAGTGTACACAGACTCTGAAATGTGAACATGGCCCTGTGTAAGATATGTGTTGAGGTGTATGACACTACACATATTAGTGTGCACTGATTTGTATTGCTAGTGTTAATGTACATGAGTTCTGGGTACAAGCAAGTCTCGTGTTTGTGAACAGTCTTTCACTTTTGGGACACTTGTCTCTCCTAAATTTCACCCCCTGGGGCTGAGGGGTTTTAAGAACAGAGATCTTCTCTACTGAAGATTGAGGGCCTACAACTCTCTTCACTCGCCGTCTCTGTTCATGCACTCCTTCACATCACATCACTGCACTCTCTTGGCTCTGAGCTATTGCTTCTCTTTAAATGCAGTCTCTGTATCACAGGAAAGAAGTGGTTCTGTCTTTGGCTATACAAGAAAAGTCTAGCTAAAGGCTACTCTATCATCTCTTCTCACTTAGGATTCTTCTCAGCTTCTCTCAGACATCTTTCACTTGCACTAACTTGCATTACACTTGCTCATTTCTTGCTATTCTATCTCTCTCTTCATTCAACTCCAGGAGGATCAACATTTGCAAGGTTTCTATCATCTAAGAGAAGGGTTAAAAGTCTCAGGCTCTGCCTGTCTATGAACTCTTACGGCTGCCCTGCCGAGCACCTTCTCACAGCACCCCCCACCCCGTTCTCCTTCACACCGGCTGTGCTATCAAATTTTAAGGTGGCACTAGCACCTTTGCTTTTTCCAGGATGACATCCCCATTGTCATCTATTTTCAGCAATCTGATATATTAAACTTTTCACAAACTCCCCCTTCTTTAGCCAATAAATAGTCTAAAGCCAACCTATTTTGATACACTAGAGTTTTTGTGACTTTGCTGACTTGATATTAATTCCAGTGCCTGAGCAGCTTTGTTTGTTATTGTCTTGGTTTGGAAAGACAGGTGCCTGCTAAAGAAGGCAGAAGCCTCCCCTGAAATGGAGAATGCAAACCCTCCCCACCCCTCTGAATTGCTATGAATTTTAAATTAAGGGGCTCTCAGGCAAAAAATATGGGAGCAGGAAATAACAGTTCTTTAAGAGGAAAGGAAAAAAAATAAAATGATAAAATAAAACAATGCAATACACTAGAACAACACTGACAGAGTCAGAGGTCAACCTGACACCATGTTGGTCAGGGTGTTGGTAGCAGTCCAGTTGGAAAAGTGGCTGCAGTCCTCCTGAAGTGTCAGGTGTGGTTCTGTTGAAGCAGTGGGTTCCTGTAGAAAAAGGGTATATTCTTCCTCCACAGATCCGTGGAAGTAGAAGCAGCTGCAGTTCCTTTGGGGAAATCCAGTGGGAAGCCATGCTGGTGTGTCAGAATTTCCAGATTATATCTGGGTAGCAGTGCTTGGCTCCTCCCTCTGGGCGGAGCATCTCACAATAGGATGTTATAGTTCTTATCAGTCATGCAGTGACATTCAATAGAGGGAGGAGTAATTATGATCACTCAGGGAGAGAGATAAGGAGAATTGCCCACTTGACACCAGACAACTGCCATATACGTGGTAATAGAATACATCTTGCCTTGCAATCTGGAGCAGTTATCATCTCTATAACTACTTGGAGTCTTATAATAGGATTCAGCATATAATTTGGGGCCAATACAGAGTTAGATTGCTGTGCTGGTTCTACCTTTTTGTTCTTGTAATCCAATATTTTTCCCTGTTTTGTCTGCAGGTACTTAATTTGGATGGGTTATAACAGTGACTGTTGACATGGGTGTGTGTAATAAAAGAGGAACTTTGGTTTCTTTTCATGTAATGCTCTCAGTAGCATTTGTGACACGATCTTTCTGGTATACCAAAAGAGAAAAGACAACAAATGAGTGACAAAAAAAGGAATAACAGATGTCTGGTATGGCATATACCCCCACCTTCCCTGCCTGTGGGGTTGCAACCCATAGCAGGTGTATATGATCTTCTCGGTGGCAAGTACAGTGGCAAATCCAGGCTTGCCCTCTTATTTCCTTGTCACTTCCTTTTTACTGATTTCCAGGCAAATAGTTTTTGACACTCCTTAACTGTGCTGTGGTTTCCCATCATTCCTTAGGTATCTCCCATTCAACAGGCACTAATAATTCACATCCACAAAACAAAGTTACTATTTTAGTTGTTTTGAGTTCAATCTGGATAGGAGATAGATTTGGTGCTCAGCACTTCCTGCAGTGTTGATTTTGTGAACTACAATACCAATTTTTCCCACAATTTTAACATTTACATATAACCCAGCTAGTGTGTCCAGTATTGGCATGAATAAAACAGAATATAAAGTATAGCACTGATGGAAATTGTAATTCCCCCTCTTCTTTGTGTAAGTCACAGGCTAAGGCCAGAATATGAGAATTCTCTGACCGAACCAGTCCTGATTCTCCTGTTTGAAGTGGAAGTATTCCTTCCCAAGGACATGTCAAGGTGTCTCAGGACTTATCCAGGCAGTACTTGAAACCACTGATATAAGCTTGGCCTTATTTCCCAATTAGGTGTGATTCTTTGTACATTCCTTGGATCATTTGGGTCTTGCTAAACCATTACCACCCAGTCCCTGTTTGAAAGTCAATTTGGTATCACCCGGTTTAGATGCGATAGTCCATTCCTCAGGTTTCTTCACAAGTCCTTTGATTCTGCTGGCATGAACCCACCCTCTTTCCCTGGTTCAGATTGCTGTTTCAGTAGTACCTGAAAAGGACTTCCTAATAGCACAGGGACATTGACAAGAGGAAGACAATACTACATCAGCATTCCCCAAAACTTTCTGGGTTTAGCAAAAAGCTTTTTTCCACAGCCACCTCTTCTTTTTGTATCCAGCTGTGCTACCATCTGCAGAGGCAAATTCTTCTTTTTGTGAGTCACAATTAGTTAAACAAGAAAGGCCAGGCTGATTTTAACACGAGATGAATCATATCTATTGCTTTTTACCCTCTGGGCAATATTAGCCATAGACCCATTCTTCTAACAGTTTCCCAGAACCCCCCCCCCCCCGCCCCCCCAACAGTGAGAAAAAAAGAAGGAAAGAAAGAAATAGAAAGAAAAAAAAGAATCTTGTTTCAAGACAGCAAAAATAAACAATTTTGCGAGGTTTGGAGATGTTATAGATGAGTAAATGGTTGGCTCTCACAATTAATGGGTAAATGTTATATGTATGGTAAAAGAAGTTTTATAAATGTGTAGTTATGTTACTGCAATGTGCTCCCCCCAGTGTGTGTTATCATGGGATGGTCTTGGTAATCCGGGGATTTGGGAAGGTTGGCTTGTTACTATGGCAGCACCTGACCTCAAATCAGAATGTAAGAAAGTGACTTCTACTACTGGACAGCAAGGAAGGATTTGACTGACAAGGCTCTAGGAGGGGCTAGAGATATAAAAGGCAAAGCATCCATCTTCAAGATGAGCCAGCTATGTGGTAGTCAGACACGAAGGCAGTTCCCAGGCCTGCTTTTCCTTATTTAGTCCTTTTGTTGTATTGTTAAGGTTTAATAAACCCTTTAAATTTTTTAAGTGAATGGTCGTATCTCACAATGGGGGCTTGTCTGTGATCAACACCTCGTCTCTGTGGCTGCAGGAGATCTCAAAGGAGAAGTGCTCTCTGCTGCAAGTTCAGCTCCATTGAGTTCTCCTGCGACCATCAGTGATTGCAGGTTATCACCAGGGACAACAGAGGACTAAATAACGAAAAAGAAAAGGGGGAAGAAAAAGCACATGAAAAATGTATTTGCATGTGTGTGAGAGTCCGAGAGTGTGCTTGGAGTGTGTGTGTAAGAGTTACTGGACTTGGGGTGCTCAAGAACACCTGGGGATTGCCAGGTTGAAAGCCACCAGGAGTTTTTTCCGGGGTCCTGGCATGGCCTGGGTTGGCGGAGCGGAGCTGCGGGAGCCCATGTGGGGAGGCTCTCCAGGAGCGGTGGTGGCACCAAGGGCCAGGCGTGGCTTGGGTTCGAGGGATCAGGGGCCGCGGGCGGCACCGGGGTCCAGTTGCGGCTCAGGTTTAGCGTGAGCCCGGTGGAGCAGGGCCAGGAGCCGCGAGTGGCACTGGGGGTGCGGCACGGTGCCACGGGAGCCCACGTGAGGGAGGTCTTTTGGCAGTTGCCCTAGTACAGTGAAAAGCACCGGGGTGTGAGACCTTGGCTGGGAAAAGAGTAGAAGGGCAGACCCAGTCATGCAGAGTGAAGGAGGGGGGTTGGTTCTGCAGATGGAGTGTTTTTTATTTGTTCCAGCCTGCCAGGGGGAAAACAAGGCGGTTTTTCTCTCCTTTCTCTCTCTCTTCCTCTCTCTCTTTTTGCTTTTTCTTTTTCTAACCAAGATGGGGGTGGCCTGGGCCAGCCACGGACCGGCCCCCCTGTGACACTTGCAGGCATAAGGCTGTGATGAATTATGATTTTAAAAATTTAAGATTTTAGCTGAGGGTTAGAACCAATTCATATTGAAGTAGATACACCGCCGATAAGTTAATAAGTATTAGATGCTTAAGCTAAAGCTAACTGTTATATTATGAGCTAATTTGTAGAAGGAAGTGGAGCAAGTGAACCATTATGGGAACATATTGAAACCAGTAGAACAGTGCCCAGCACCTGGACTCTATATTAATCCATCATGAAGCGGGGGGCCTTGGATTGTGCCAAATGGGTCACAGCGACCTGACGAAGACCCTCCTGACTTCATCCCTGGGACCACTGACCCAATTCGAGACCACCGACCCAATTCAAGAGAAATAATTGTGCACACATGAAGGACTAATAACCTCATTTTAATGCAAAGCAGGGATGGGAGGTGCTGGGGTTATGCATATGTATTATTTTGGGAAATAAATAGAAGACAAAAATCCTTTTGCAGTGCAGTCACACATTTCGGGGATGACCCCACCCTGTGCCACCCACCGGAGTAATAAACATACCACTTTCTAACTTTGACTAGTTAGAGACTCTTTGTTCGTTATTTTCGGTTTTAACGATTCAATTGGAGAGCCAAGCCAGGAGGAGACTCTGCTTGGCTGTGAGACCAGACCAGGTCATGGACCTCCTCGGGGCGTCCCTGGGGTATTTCTGGAAGAGTGGGCTCAGCTGCCTGGCCCAGACTGTTCATCCAGTAGCAGACAAGGACCCCTGACTACTAAAACTCTCGACAAAATGGTATGTTTAAAAATTAAAATAGTTTTAATTAGTGACCTCTAAGGCGTACTGGTGTAGCAGGCACGGGGCCTGCTAGTGCCCCGTGGAGGGCAGAAGCCTAAAGATAGGAAATGCCAAGTCATGGTGAATGGCTAGCCCCTCTCTTCCACCTTTCAGACCCCAGCTTATCTCTCTGTAACCCCATAGGTCACTTCCCCTTAACACCTGCTACTGGACAATTTCTGATCCCCCTGCACCCTATATAATAGCCTGTGTTAGTCCATTCTGGTTAGAAGAGCCATCACTGGAACCCTTCACAGACCACCCAATAAAGACATTGCTGTGGAACGCTAGAACTGCCTTCTCCTCTCTCGCCTTGTGTCTGCCGGCCTGCCTGCGGCCTGCCTGCGGCACCTTAGCAAGCAAAGAGCTGGAATCACAAAGAGCTGATAATCACTAAAAGAGCTGATATCCCTTAGGGTTGCTAAGGTGGCCAGCGGCTGAGAGCTGCTTGGGTTCTCGGGCAGTCTGTCCCCATAAAGGACTGAGCTATACAGCCTGGGCAGCCTGCTGGGGGGCTAATCTGCACCCAGCAGGAGGTCGAATTATACACATGGTCAGGAAAGACCATTGATAAGTTGTGGGAGATGTCCCATCCCAACTTGTGCCTCTGTAGTGTGCTTGCAAGCTGAAGTTGCACTTGAAATCTGGTTGCCAGCAGAAAGAGTTGTTGAACTGTTGTACTGAGCTCAGACTTTTGTTGCTGGCAGAAGGGGATTTTGCCATTTGTTTGGCTGTTGAGGGCTCAGTTTGCTAGCAATTTGGGGCTGGCATTTGTTAAGGGCAAATCCTGGTCTAAAGTTGTTATAACTGTGTTGTGTGTGTGGAAAGATGTAAAGAAATACCCCTTTCCCAGTGAGTTTGTGTGTGTGAACTTTCTAGTTGTGGGGAACAGTATTCCCTGTGACACCTAGTATTTGACTATAACCAGTCTTTCCTAATGCTTTGTGTTTGGGTGTTAACCAATTCTTTGCCTGTGGGACCTTGGAGGCAAGGGTTGAACACTCTAACCACTCTACCTTTGTGGTCCCTCTCCTTGTGGAGTTTGCAAAGTTGCAACTTTGGATTCATCTGGTGTAGTGTGAGATTTGCTGGTTATTGTGTAAAAATTATAATTGTAGCAAACTGGAAATTTTTTTTTTATGCTAACTGTTGTTAAGCCGTACATTAAGCTTGAGCCTGAGTTGAAAGGGTTAAGCAACCCTTTTAGAAAGGTTTTAACTTGAACCAGTGTTTGTCGGCTGCCAGAGCTGTAATAGAGACAGCTTGTTATAAGTTGATTCCCAAAATTTGAGGTACAGGGGAGTTGTGAAGTTTTCCCCCCGCATTGTGGCAACTTGATTCTTGTGACTGTATGATTGTGTTTGTAGAGATTTTAAGATTTTGTTTGCAACAAGTGCAGCATTTTATGTGGAAAAACTACAGTGTAGTGATTTATGTAGGTTTAAAACAAAAGACTTCCAGGAATTCCCCTAGCCCCCCATTTGTGTTTTTTAGCATATCAGAGTTTTTGTTGTAACAGGGACAGCCTTTTTATTTATTTTAATCGTGGCTAGACAGATTAAAGGAATCCCTTTACCTCAGCAGTTTGGATTTGATCTTTGGGAATTTGTGCAAGATGATATTATTATTATTCTGCAAGGCAGCAAAGTGAGTGTGCCCTGTGTCAGTAGAAACAACACTTTAATCGAGCTGATTTTGAACCAGAGATTTTAAAGTTGGTGTGTTTGAAGTCACACTTAGCACTTGAAGATTGGATTGTGCAAGAAAAAAATAGGAAAGGACTGTAAAATTTTTTGAAACAAAGTTTAGGTAAAGTGAATACAAATAAGTAACTGATTTATCCTATAAATAAAATTAAAATCAGAGGAGACCGAATTTGGTAGAGGTTACTAGTCCAAAGGGGTACCCTTGTGAACCATGGGGTTTTTTTCACTGTATTCAGTGTGAAAAGTTGTGGTATAGACAGGCATTTAGGTAGAGAAGGCCAAGACAGGCACTTTGTCATTTTAAAGAAACAAAGGCTACTCAGAGAGCTATAAGGATTTTATTAGCAACTAGTCGTGAGGAGCTAGGAAATAAGTTGTTTGAGAAAAACAGAAACTAAGAAAATAGAATTTTTTAGTAAACATAGGGGCAACCTACTCCAAGTTGAATAAAGCCTTGATGTCTATAACAGATGATTATGTTATGGTAAGAGAAGCAACTGGCCAATCTGAAAAGCATATTTTTGCAGACCATCAAAATATAAACTTTGAAAACAAATGGGGATTTATAAGTTTGTGTAACAGTTAAAAGCAAAAGATGGGGAAATTATTTTAGAGGTAAAGGATTAACAATATGTAGACATACTAAGCTTAATATTAATGAAATTAACAAGAAAATAATGGATCAGGTATCTCCTGAGGTGTGAGCTTTTAACATGCTCTAACATACCAGGGAGAGCAAAGAATGCACCCCCAGTGCAAGTTAAGTTTAAAGAAGGAAAACAACCAGCTAAAGTTAGACAATATCCCTTAAAGAAGGAAGACAAAGAAGAGATTAGCCCAGTAATTAACATTTTTTTACAAGTAGGGCTACTAAAAGAGTGTCAGTCTGAATTCAATACTTCTGTTTTACCTGTTAAAAAGCCTGATAGATCATACTGAATAGTACAAGATTTAAGAGCCGCTAATAAGATAACTGAGGATTTATACCCAGTGGTTGCCAACCCCCGCACTTTGTTAACCTGCTTAACCTCTGAATTAACCTATCTTGCCACTTTAGATTTGAAGGATGCCTTCTTTTGCCTCTCTCTCCATGAAGCCAGCCAGAAAATTTTTTGCCTTCTAATAAGAGAATCCCAAGAGTGGGCATAAAACTCAGCTCACATAGATGGTATTACCCCAAAGTTTAACAACAGCCCCAGGATATTTGGAGAACAACTTGCAAGAGATCTAGAGTCCTGAGAAGCTTCATCAGAAGAAGGACAGCTGCTGCAGTATGTAGACAACCTCTGGATAGCTACCTGAATCCAAGAGGCATGTGTGGACTGAATGGTAAGCCTCCTGAACTTCTTGGGTTTACGAGAGTATACAGTATCTCAGAAAAAGGCAGGTAGTAAAGCAAACAGTTATCTGCCTGGGTTATGAGGTCAGTGCTGGGCAAGGACTCTAAGGCAAAACTACAAGGAAGCAATATGCCAAACCCCAAAACCCCAGACAATAAAGGACTGTAAGTTTATAATTATGAACTTTTAGTTAAACCCCTTCATGCTCTGATCACAGAGAGAAACAGAGATCTTCAATGGACAAAAGAAGTTACATACGCCTTTGACCAGTTAAAGAAGGCCCTCATGTCAGCTCAAGCTTTGCGACTTACAGATGTGAGTAAACCATTATTTTTGTTTTTTCATGAGAAGCAAGGGATTTCTCTGGGAATACTAGCACAAGACTTAGGCCTGTATCGCAGGGCAGTTGCCTACTTTTACAAGCAATTTGATGTGGCAGCTAAGGGATGGCCAGGGTGTCTCAGAGCTGATGCTGCAGTTGTGCTGAAATTCCAGGAAGTGCGCAAATTCACCCTGGGGCAGAAGATGACTGTGCTAGTGTTCCACACAGTGTCAGCAGTACTGGAAGTAAAGGGGGGACATTGGCTATCCCCACAGAGGTTCCTGAAATACCAAGCTATAATGGTAGAGTGTTGCAGTGTGGTTTTATACTTTGTAATAGTTTTGGTTTTGTATCCCAGTATTTTTCCCAAATGGTTTACCCCAGATTGTACCCCCTCCCTTTACCTGTGTAATCCCTTTCCTTTGCTGAGATCATCCCAAAATCCCCACCCTGGCTCTCTGTCAATCACTCAGCATCCCATCCCCTCCATCTAGAAGTTTTGGTCCAGGATGTCGAGTGATTAGGCAAAGGCTGGGAGTCAACCCCCCAAGTGTTTCTCCATATGCTGACCTAATTGTCCATTTCCCAGTATCCATATCTTAATTTTTATTATTGGTTAGTAAAATGTTATCTACTTTAGGTTTCCACCTCCCTTTAAATGTAACCTTGGCACCTCTCCTGGGGGTCTCAGCAGGAGGCCCCCTGAGGTGTAGGGACTCCCCGGAGCTCCTAAAATAAACCTTGGATTAACCCCCACTAAGAGTTGGCCCTTTTATTCTCTACCGGTCTCTAGTGTCTCTTCTGCTGCAAAGGCGACTAGCCTAGCTGCCTTCAGTACCCTTGGGGCACAAGAGAGTGTCTCCCCGCAGCTGGCTGTGTCAGGGTTGCCCCCCTTCTGTCTGCCGAGTCAGGGCTGGCCAGGGTTCCTGAGGGGCTTCCAGAGAGATGGAGACAGTAGAGCAAGATGATGTTGAGATTCCAGTCACTAACCTTGTGAACCCAGCTTTCTTTCTCTGTGGAAATACAGGAGAACCAGTGATCCATGATTGCCTGGACACGATTGAAGCTACCTACTCCAGTCGCCCAGATCTAGAGGACACTCCTCTAGAGGACACTGAGACCTGGTTTACTGATGGAAGCAGCTACACCATCAGTGGAAAAAACCATGCTGGGTATGCAGTTACCACCTGCAGAGAAGTGATCGTGCCTGGACCACTACCAACAAACACCTCTGTGCAAAAGGCCAAAATAATTGCCTGGACCTGTGCCTTAGAATTAAAAGAAATCAATATTTACACAGACTCAAGGTATGCATTTGGGGTTGTGCACACACACAGAGCGATCAAGGCATACCAGAAAGTGATCTCTGAATTAGAAGGAATCAGCTGGTGGACAGAGAGGCAAAAGAAGCAGCTAAAGGTGAGGTAATTGTTAAAGCAGTTGAGGAAATAGCTCGTGTGGTAGCTCTTGGGTCTGTTCGAACAGGACCAACTGTGCAAAATATACTCTACACTGCAGCTGGGGAGCAGGGCCTCACCTGGAGCCTCTGGCAAAGAACATCAGAAGAAACCTGAGATCAACCATTAGGAATTTGTAGCTGGGATTATCAAGAATCAGAAGCCCACTATACTCCAACTGAAAAAGAGATATTAGCACCCTTTGAGGGGGCTTGAGCCACCTCAGAATTTGTTAGGACAGAAACATGTCTGCTCTTGGCACTGTGATTGCCCGTGATACACTGGATGTTCAAAGGAAACATCCCCTCAACACATCACACAACCGGTGGAACATGGAGTAAGTGGATAGCATTGATCACAGACCAAGCTCAACTGGGTAAAACCCAAAGACCCAGGAATCCTGGAAGATATTATGGACCAGTCAGAGGGCAGAGATTTTGGAGCATTGCCTGAGAAGGTGATTCATGCCCAAGAAGCACCACCATATAACGAGTTACCAGAAAACAATAGAGGCTATGCTCTATTTACTGATGGATCCTGCCATGTGGTAAGAAACCACTAGAGGTGGAAAGCTGCTGTGTAGAGTCCCACATGACAAGTCAGTGAGGCTGCTGAAGGGGAAGGCAAGTCAAGACAATTTGCAGAGGTGAAAACCATCCAACTAGTCCTAGAGATTGCTGAATGAGAAAAATGGCTTGTACTCTCTACACCGACTCCTGGATGAGGCTAGTGCCCTATAGTGATGGCTGTAGCAATGCAAGAAGACCAACTGGCAATGCAGAGGTAAATCCATCTGGTTTGCTGCATTGTGGTAGGACATCACTGTGCGGGTAGAAAACACAACTTTGAAGGTATGTCATATAGATGCTCAAGTGCTCAAAACTTGTGCCACTGAAGAACATCAAAACAATGAACAGGTAGATAAGACTGCGAAAACTGAAATAGCTCAGGGAGACTTAGACTGTGCTTTGGTTTAAGACAATTTAAGGGGGCAGACACTCCAAAATTAGTTACCTTCCCTTTTAGTTTTTTACCAATTCCCTTTCACCAGTAATGAGAGACAAATGTGAAAAGATGTAAGTGAAAAAAATAACAGTTTGTGACAAAAACAAAACCAGCAACAACCAAGATAACAGTGATAAACACTAGATACAAAGTTGCTGAATCCCATGGACTCCTTGGGAACCAAGAAAACAAGATGGCAGTAAAGCCCCTCCCCCAAGATGGTGTCCTCTGTGGACAACTGCATGGTCCAGGACACAAAGGCAATATGGCAGAGAAGCCCCTCCCCCAAGATGGTGGCATCCATAGATGACCAAGTGGTGCAGAGGCAAAGGCAAAATGGCAGAGAGGCTCCCTTCTCCCAGCTATGTGATGGAGAGAGAGAACAAAGGGAAAAAAACCCAACACAGCAACTGAACCTCCGTGATTAGAAAACTCCCTCTTCCTCCAAACAACAACCAACAGGGAACAAGGATAAAACAAAAGACCCCTGGAATCCAAAAACCATCAAATGCTGCTGAACTGTTTGCTCCATGCCACCATGTGGTGGCAGCCCCATTGACAATGGCAGCTGGAACTGTGTCAGGGGATGGAACTGGGAACTGGGGCAGCTCTGAACTTGTGGTGCCAACTTCTCTGCTGCTTTTTTGGCTGTCTGAACTCAGTTGGTGTCAGTGCTGCAGTTCCGAGTCATTAATTACTGCCTTGTGGGGGGGAAGAAACAATCCCACTGGGTGCAGAAACCAACAGCCCCAAACCCGCTGGTCCTGGCTTGGTGCTGTGGCTGCAGACAGGTATTTGAAAAATTTGCTCTGAAAGAGTTTAGGATTTCAAAATGCAGTTTCTTGTAGACCTGTGTGGATGTGACAGCCTGGTCAGAGAGTGAGAAAAACTAGGTAAGTTTTCCCAGGATCAGCTTGTGAGACTTTAGGGAGTTGCAGAGAAACAATGATAGCTTATTATTATAAACAATCTGCAGGTGGTGGTTTCCTACTCTCTGTTTTCCTGTTTTTCTCAAAGATTGTTTATAAGAAAGGTGTTTTTGTTAATTAGCCAATCAGGTGAAATGTATTGATTAATTGACCAATCTGGTCTGTCTGTACCAGAACAGCATATAAAGGATTTTCAAAGTAAAGCAAGATGCTGTGCAGACCAGCATTCTGGTGAGTCTGTGTCATTTCTTACTCAACAGCGACAGACCTGCACCAGACAACTTCCCACAGAACTCAGAAAGAAACGAAAGAAGGCTTCTGCTTCACTCCACCTTGGCTGGTAGAGGTAGCTGTCTTGGCAGGTGGGCAAAAACAAAAGAGAAAGAGGGCTCTGCATGTTATCTGATGCTTAAAGGGACCCTGGCACCCCCTGCCTCTTGCCAACCCCAGGAAAAATACCCTAATTTTGCTTCCAGCTTAAAGGGACAGTAACAATCTTGGGCGGATTGGTGTAGCACAGATATAAAATACAATATGCATTTTTGGGGTTACCCAGGATAGACCAGGAGTGGAAGGGTGAGCTGTTTATAGCTCGATGAACACATGAAACATCAGGACATCTAGAAAGATATGGAACATATAGATGGGCTTGTGATTGAGGGGTGGACCTGACCATGGAGGTCATCACAGAGGTTATTCACAAATGTGAAACATATGCTTCAATCAAGGGAACCACATGAGTAAAAGTCTTCCGATATAATGAGGCCTGGCAAATTGACTACATTGGACCACTGCCACAAACACGCCAAGGCAAGAGCTGCATACTCACCATGTGTCATGGTTCAGGGCAAATTTGGGAGAGAACCCCTAAAGGCATTCCTCTAGAAAAGCAGATTCAATTGGCCCCTCCCCAACCAGTTCAGGAAAAAAATACCTCCTTGGAGAAAACTGGAAAAAACTGTTTATTAAACAATAAAATCCCTTGCTGCTCCAAAAGAGATGACAATCTCAGAAAAGTCCCCTCCCCGGGTTGCAGTTCAGCTCACTCAGTCTCTTATCAGTCCCTCCGGAGCTGGAAATGTTGCAGCCCAGGCCCGGCCCGGTGGGCCACAGATGCGAGCTGCCCGTGTTTTTCTGGGTGTTCAGTCCAGAGCAGGTTTAAACAAGTCCAAAGAAAAGGGAAAAAAAACCCACAGTCCAGGGAACTTCTTTGCTCAGCTAGCTAAAACTAACTAAAACAAAGGAGAGCTCTGTCCCACTGTCTGTCCATCCGCAGACAACAACAGTCCAGGAGCAGAAATGTGGAGGAGTGAGTGCAGTGTCTGAAAACAAACTGTGCGCTTCTTGTCTCCCCCCCTTTGCTCTCTGGAACAAGTCTTAAAGGTGCAGAACTTATTATTCAGCATAAACAGAACAGATTGGGGATAAAAGCATCATACAGTCAGCCCAGGACACCATGGTAAAGGACATGACTGGCTGGCTGGAAACATACCCAGTAAACCATGCCACTGCTGGAAACACGATCAGGCTTTAAGAGACACATTTTGTGTTGACATGGTACCCCAGAGAGAATTGAATCAGACAATGGGACCCATTTTCGAGATCTTTTAAACTCTTGGGTGAAGAAACATGGTTTAAATGGATATATCACATCCCTTATCACCCCCAAGCCTCTGGAAAGATTCAGAGTTATAATGGACTGCTGAAGACTCTGTTAAGAGCATTAGGTAATGAGACATGGAAGCATTGGGATGCAAATTTAGCAGAAGCCACTTGCCTGGTTAACACTAGGGGATCTGGTAACTGCCCTGGTCCTGCCCAAACTAAACCCCTACTTAATGTGGGAGGAGATAAGGTCCCTGCACTACACATAGGGAAGTGGCTGGGGAAGTTGGTGTGAATTTCTCCTCCTATGGGTAAAGGCAAATCCATTTGCATTTGTGCAATTGTCTTTGCCCAAGGACCTGGGTGTACTTTGTGAGTAATGCAGAAGGATGGGGCCACCCTGTGTGTGCCTCAAAGAGATTTAATCTTGGGGGTGAAATAACCTGTGGTGTAAATTTTATGTTAAAGGAAGTAAAGTAGCAGGAATGACATGAACTGATGAAGAGTGACTTTTGTGAGGAGACAGGTGAGTGCGAAGATGACCTGAGCTGGGCCGGTGTCAGTGCCCAATGGTCACGTATGCTGCTTCTCCCGTTCTCAGCGCCCATCCTCATGGAATGGAGCCCAAGTCATGGTCTGTTTTTGAACACCTAGAGGAAGCCCATGGAATGGAAGGATAATATCTATCTGAAAGGATGGGGGATAGTTAATGAAAATATATAAATTTGTATATTGTCTAGAACAATGGGTAAAGTATGTAGTTTAAGTTGTATGTGTGTGTAAGAAGGGATTTTGGTAATGAGAATTAAATACAGTGGGATGGTTAGAAGATACATGTGTTAAATTATGCGGGATCTGAGTGTAATGCAAATGATATGGAATAAGGGGTGGAGATTTTATTGGGTCTGGCTGAGGTGGAGCTCATTTCCCCACAGCAGCTCTCCCAGTGCTGTGCTTTACATTGGGAACTGGAAAGGTGTTGAGAACACACCAGTGTTTTGGCTGCTGCTGAGCACTGCTGGCACAGCATCAACACTGTGTCTCTAACATTCCCCTCCCCCCGCCATCAAGATGCTGGGAGTGGGCAAGATCCTGGGAGGGTACACAACCAGTCCAGCTGGCCTGAATTAACCAAAGGGATATTCCATACCGTGTGATTTCAGCTCAGATATAAAAGCTAAGGAAAAGAGGAGGAATGGGAGACATTCGTTATTTGCAATGCTTGTATTCTGGAGCAACTGCTACATGTGGTGGTGAAGCCCTGCTTTCTGGGAAGTGGCTGAACATCGCTTGCTGATGGGAAGTAGAGAATAAAATCTTTTGGGTTTTTTCTTTTGCTTGCACATGTGTGAGCTTTGCTTTTGCTTTAGTAAACTGCTTTATCTCAATCCATGATTGGTTTTTTCCCTATTATTTTCTCCTCCTGTCCTGCTGAGGAGAGAAGTGATAGAACAGCTTGGTGGGCACCTGGTGTCCAGCCAAGGTCAACCTACCACAGCAGCATAGGCAGGATACACCTGCATTATTCATGTAAGGTATGATTGTTTCAAACCACAGTACTATTGGTGGAGTCAAGAGGTGATGTGACTCTTATATGCGTTCAAAAGCCATTTCCACAGTTTGCTGTCACTGCCAGATGACTGGGACCCCACGTGTGGATGTGACAGCCTGGTCAGAGAGTGAGAAAATGAGATAAGTTTTCTCACAGAGGACTTGTGAGACTTTTAGGGAGTTGTAGAGAAATGATGATAACTTCTTATTATAAACAACCTGCAGGTGGTGCTTTCCTATTCTCTGTTTTCCTGTTCTTCTCAAGGATTGTTTGTGAGAAAGGTGTTTTTGTCAATTAGCCAATCAAGTGGAATGTATCAGAACAGTCTATAAAAGAGAGGAGTTTTTCGTATTAAAGCTGCTGTTGTGCAAACCACCCTTCTTGGAGTCTGTGCCTCTTTCTTACTCAGTAGCGACACCCAAGTGTCCTTAGCAGTCCACCAGAGCCAGGGCATTGCTTATGATCCTGCATTTGCTGTCAGTGATTAAGTAAGTAACCGTGTGTGTGCACTGCTGCTCATCTTTCCTACTGTCCCAATAAAGCTTTCATAGAATCATAGAATGGTTTGGGTTGGAAGGGACCTTAAAGATCATCTAGTTCCAACCCTCTGCCATGGGCTGGGACACCTTGTCAACTAGACCAGGCTGATCAAACCCCATCCTGAACCAGAATATTCTGTTAAAGCCTAGAGAATTAGATATTGGGAAACAAGTTACGAGACTTTTTTAGAAAGCTCAGAAGCTTGGAGTTAGGAATGTAACCAATAGAGGTAGATAGTTTAGTAGAAGGATTAGAAATTGACCAAGATTGATTGTTTACATTTCGTAATACTTTGAGCCAGCCAAAGCGGAACCAATATACATCTGGTAACATTCAAGTGAAATCGATATACATTGGATAACACTCAGAGCCAGCCCAGAGAGACCCATACGTTATGAATTTTGGCACTGAAACTAATCAAGACCAGAATGAAGAGACCAGCAGGTCAGGTAGTCCTAGCAACATGGAGAAGATAAAAGTTTAGGGGAGAGGAAGACTTCCTCTTCCTTCATCTTTTAAGCCCACAGACCCATTTTATGACCCCTGACTCAATAAAGAAAAAGGACTTCGCAGCTGCAATGAGCATGCAAACTCATTATAATACCGAGCAGGGAATGGGCGGTGACAGGTAATAAATAAATATAGGTGTCTTAGAATATGCATGACTTCTGTGAAGAAATAGAGGGCTAAAAGCTGCAGAGAGGCACCCACGCCTTTGGGAGCGATCCCACGTGTCTGCCCAGTGCTGAAATAAACATCCCCTTTTAACCAAATTGGTTGAAAGGTAATTTGTCCTTGCCTTTTGTGCATCAGTCCAACCTGGTCTTGAACACTTCCAGGGATGAGGCAGCCACAGTTTCTCTGAGCCACCTTGTCTAGTGTCTCATCATTCTCACAGTAAAGAATTTTTTCCTAATATCTAATCTAAACCTACTCTTTTTCATTTTAAAGCCTTTATCCCTTGTCCCATCACTACATACCCTTGCAAAAGTCTCCTTCCAGCTCTTTTATAGGCCCCCTTTATGTACTGGAAGTCTGCTACAAGGTGTCCCCGGAGCTTTCTTTTCTCCAATGACTTTGTCATTTACAGGAAAGAATCTTTTAGTTCTTAATATAGAACCTGAGGAAGAGGTTTTATAGTGACTTCTCTGAACCAGAGACAAGTTTGATAATAGGATCCATGCTTACCCCTGAAAGAATTTCCTACCAAGGTCATTGACATAGAAACCAAGAAAGAAAGAAGGATAAATAAGATAAACTGGCATCTGCCTATTCCAATAAGCACTTTGTTTGTCTTTTGTGACCAATGAGTAAAATGTAAACTTATGAGCTTCGTAAGAATGTATACAAAGCATGCATGCTATAATAAAAATAGTTTGAAGCCTTCTGAAAATGGAATGTGTTGCTTTGTAGTGTCTTCATCTCAACTACAACAACAAATGGTGACCACTGACCATGAATGCATTTGGGCTGTGAGACGAGGCACAGCTGGAGACGGGGCCCAGTGCAGCTTTTGAGAGCAGCAGGGAGATGCTGCCAGTCCAGATGAGATTGATTTTGACACCTGGAATAAAGGTGAACCACTGGGGAAGACAGGGAGCTCCAGTAAAGTGTAAAACAGCGCAGGGAGCTGCTGTAGGTCCGGACCAAACTTTGACACCTGGAATAAAGGTGAGCCACTGGGGAACATAATGAAGAATCAGTTAATAAGGGAGAGAAACTGTTATAAAGTTCCTCTTCTGAAGAAGGATTTTCAAGTATTTAATTCTGCCCTTTGTGGTGTGCTGTTGTGGAAAAATCATAGGACTTTGATACCAGTCCTGCCCTTAGTGTCAGAGTATGGAAGACAGAACAAGAAATGGGAGTTGATGGGGAACAGCAGAAAGATGGGATTCAGCTTGTGAATGTGTTTTTCCCTGAGGAGTCTGCTGGAGTTGCTTTTGCGGGGATTTCTCCAGCGTCTGTTATCGTGGGAGACAGGCTGGTGGTGCTCTTTGGTGTGTCTCTGAAGGAATGTGTTAAGCCTGTGTGCCTTTCTTTGGCACAGCAATTAATCAATCTGAATGCTAAGTTATAATATGTTACTTCTGCCAAAATGGATTCACAGAAGAGACAAATTGAAGAACAAGCTGAGCTGTTTGTCCCCCCACTCCCCCTTGAGTTGTCTGTCCCTCCACTCCCTCCCAAACTGAACAGATGAATGGATTCATTAACTCTGTATTCTTCGTTTCCTACCAAGCCAGTGATAAGATCTGGAAGATCCTCTGCCTTTCCCCCTCCCTACCCTGCGCTGAGTGGCTGCCGGCACCCAGGACAGGGTGCTGCGGGTGTGGGGGAGGGACGTGACTGTTCAGGGCCCCCCTTGAGCGCCCCGAGACCCCCTCCACCCCACCCTTGCTGCTCTTTCGGAGGTTGTGCAAGGAGGGGGCTGTGTCTGCTGCAGCTGGAGGAACTCCGTGGGGGCAGGGCTGGAGCTGTCCTGTGCCATTTCCCTACCCCGCTTCGGCTGATGGCTGCCCTGGGCCCCTCTCAGGACTTTTGAAAGTGTTGGGAGCTGCTCAGAGCTCTGTGTTGCGGCTGCACTTAGAGGAACCTGGACCCTTCCCTCACCAAGGCCCTGATGTGGCCCTATGGCACCTTGGAGCCAATGATTTGATGGGAATAAATATTTTGACAGCAATTACAAGCCTTTCCAGCACTGTGAAGCTATTCATTTGTGAACAATTCTCAGGGGGCCACAAGGTTCCGCAGGGATGAGTAATTTTAACACTAAGGTGTGACAACAATTATCTCTAATTAGGACTCCAGTGTTATCCAGTACTGAATATCAATGATTTAAAGCTAAAAAGTGTGAAAAATGCATATTATATGATTGGCTCTTTGCAAATAATAAAAGGAATACTATATGGGTTATGTTGGAAAGGTTTGTTGTATTAATTTGTAGTACTGTATTAATCCCTTTTAAGTAGTGTGATAAATATAGTTTTAGGCTATAACATAATATGAAAATAGAAACTATGCAATGCAAGTTACTTATTCTAACTAGCTCAAGGAATAGAAAAGATAATCAAGAAATTCTTCGCACAGAGATAACAGCAACAAAACACTAAAATCCCAAGAGAAGAATTATTGCTTCCTTATTGAGAAGAACCAAACTTCCAAGAGCTAAAACATTAATTTACAAGAGGAGGGGGGAAGTTGACAATAACCAGAAAACACCCTTTGTTTGAAAAGAATTTTTGAATCATGTATGAGATATATGAATATGCAACAAGCTATTGCTTTTAAAAGTTAATCCTTTGATAGTGAGGTGTGTGGCAGAGAGAAAAACACACTCAGACGTCTGTAATTCTTTGCTTTTTATTGTCCTTTATTGTTCTAACTGTGATTGTCCAAATTCTTATTGCTCTAATTTTTATTACTATTTTTATAACTATTTTATTACTATTAAACTTTTAAAATTTTAAAACAAGTAATTAGCATTTTTCACAATAAGGATTTCATGTAAATAATAATTCTTATAAATGTTGTTGATTGCTATATCTATAGTTGACATAGTAATTATTTGGACAAGATGTATATGTAAAGTGCTTCTTGATGCCTATGGTCCCATAGGACAGGGTTAGAATGCTTTGTTGTTGTGAGTGTTCAATCAATGTAAGCTATAGTAGTAAGGAGGAGAATAAAGAGAAAAAATGCAGACAGAAGATGTGAGACAAACAAGCAATGACAACCTTTTAAATAACATAGCAAAAGTTAAAATAAGAGCAATTGCTGCAAGCTGTAAGCTTGACTCAACAGTAATAACTAAGTTAATGAAGTAAAGAGACAGCCTGAAATTACAGAGAACTTTCCTAAAGCTAGAGATATTTGCTTAAACTCAGTACTTCGTCTACTGTCAGCAAGTTTTAATGTGTTGAAAAGTTAAGAAATTTAATAAGAAACAATCTTTAGATTCTAGAGTCTGATAAAGCAGAAAAAATCTAAAGGGAACCTTACTGAATATTGTAACAATGAAATGCTTAGTTTAAAAAACTATATGATCAGTATGTGTGATGTATTTGATATTTGTATATTATTTAAGGTATTAATGTACATTTAGGCATTATTGATTCTGATTATTTGGGACAAATTCATTCCATGGTGTCTGTTAGTGAACCCCCTGTTGCTATTCAAAAAGGAATTTGTATTGTTCAACTTGTTCTTTTTGTGAGTTATGTTCCAATTGCAGCGAATCGGAGTTGTGGTACAGGAGGTCTTGGATCTACAGGACCACCTCAAGTATTTTGGACTCAGAAAGTGACAGATCAATGCCCAGAAAGGGAATGCATCATTACAGCCAAGGGACATCATCCAGAGACCATAGAGTCAAAAATAGGTTAGAAACTGTTGTAAAATAGTTGATTATTGTTAAGCATGTACTGTTAGTTTGGTTATTATATTGTAAAAAAGGGGTTAAAAGGGTAGTTATAAGAAATATGGTACTCAACGTACCGTATTGCACCTAAGTGCACCACTCCCCAGGCAAAACGAGCCATCCTGGACAGAACTGTAATGGGCCAATCAAGCACCTCAAACCTTCATGCAAATGAAGGATCCAAACAAACCAATCCAGATGGACAAAAAGCAGGATAAAAAGGGGCATCTGACCCACTGAATCTGTGCCACTCCACCTGGAACATCAGAGACATCGCTCCTGCTCGACCCGCAGGCCCCCATGCTTTAGGCCTTTTTATTGTAATAAATGCTGAAATCACTTGTAGTACAGGGAGTGTGGTCCCGTTTTTAACAATAGTAACAACAGGTTTGATTAACATGGGAGCAGATGTAACTATAACTTCACAACTATTTTGGCCTCAATCATGGCCTCCCACTCAATCAGGTTTTGGAATCAGGGGGCTGGGTGGCTCTACTACAGGTGATCTGTCTGCAATTGTGATTAATGTAAAAAATGCTGATGGCCAAGAAGCTAACATCAGGCCTTATGTTGCCAATGCCTCATGTGACTTATGGGGACGAGATTGTTTATCCCAATGGGGTATTAAAATTTCTATGGAATTTTAGTAAGGAGCACTATGATGCAGGGCCTTAAATGTCCAGTTGCAACCTTGACATGGTTGACAGATAAACCTGTGTGAAAACCACATTTATTCTTCTGCGAAAATTTAAATGTTCAATAAAGGCCAATAAGAGACAAGGACCATAGAGCAAAGATTATTACAGCCGGGTGTATCTTGGCAATCAGCCAAGAGCACAGTTATCTTCAGGGATACCCCTTAAATACTTTTTCCATTACATCAGCTTGTTGCATATTCATAGACCCTTATGCATAGTAAACTTCTCCCCCACACTAGTTCCAAGATATATTTAGCATATCTTCTTCTTGGGTCCACCTTTTTAGAGCATGCATATTCCTTGGTTGTGTTTTTAGTCCATTCTTATCACCTCCAATTTTTGGGCCTTGGTCCACACTGTCTTCAGACGGTGAGTGCTGATAGTTGGCATATCTTTAGCAGGTGTCCTCATCCTATGTTCATTGGATGTGATCCCATCCAAGCAGGCGTTTTAACACAAGCATACTTATTTCATTACTATGGCTAAGCTTAATTAACAACAGAAATAAAAGCTATATATTTATAACAAAGTTACTTTAACACCACACGTATAGAATCCATTTTAATATTTGGGAAAAGACAATATTATTATATGTATCTATAACACCTGTCTGGATTGACCAGTGGCCCCTTCCTATTGAACAGCTTACTGCCCTGCAAGCATTAGTAGCAGAACAGCTGCAAGCTGGACATATTGAAGAGTCATTTAGCTCATGGAATACCCCTGTTTTGGTGATAAAAAAGAAATCAGGAAAATGGAGACTTTTGCATGATCTACAGCAGATACATGCTGTAATGGCTACAACGGGACCTTTACAACCAGGTCTTTCAACACCTATAATGATTCCACAGGGATGTGAGAAAATTATCTTTGATTTAAAAGACTGCTTTTTACCACTCCATTGGCTGAACAAGATAAGGAAAAAAAATTGCTTTTACTGTGCCTTCTTTAAATCATGCTGAACTTAATAAAAGATATCAGTGGAGAGTTCTTACTTGAGGAATGAGAAATTTGCCCACTATTTGTTAATGGTTTATGACACAGGCCTTATCAAAGGTGCAAGAGCAATTTAGTAATTACTATTGCTATCATTACATGGATGATATCTTGTTGACTTCTGATAATAAACAACAGTTGGCAGATCTTGAACAATGTGCTGTAACAAATTTGAAAACTTTTGGGTTTAGGTATATCCCCAGAGAAAGTACAAAAATAGATGCCTTGGAAATATTTGGGGTTGATAATAACCAATACTCAGATTATGCATCAACCTGTAAAATTAGATATTGAATATAAAGCTGTTACTGATGTATAAAAATTGGTTGATGCAATAGGTTGGATTAGGTCACATTTAGGGATAACTAATCATCAAATGCAATCTTTGTTTGAATTATTGTCAGGGATTGCTTCTTCTACTGATAGGAGATATTTGATTGATGCAGTAAAAAAAAGGGTCATGGACGAAGTTGAATTACCTTTGACGTGCAAGCTTGTTAACAGGATAAATACTTTTGTTGGTGTGTAATTAATTATTTTGAAAGAATAAAAATACCATGTCGAATATTGTGTCAATGGAATGATGATTGGGAAGATAAATTGTATATTTTGGAATGGATATATTTATCTTTCAGATCCCAAAAAACAGCTTCAGGACTTCATAAATTTTTGCAGATATCATTATCGAGGGTTGCAGATGTTGTCATAAAATCCTAGGCCATGATCCTTGTCTAGGTTTTGGACTGGGCACAATGCCAGTGCCTCCATGAAAACACATCCACGTAGTGTCTACTGTGAGATGTGACCAGAAACAGAGCAAGCAAACACCAATTTAGGAATAAAAGGGAAAAAAACTTTATTAACACACACACACACACACACACACACACAAAGAACAGAATGGAAATCTTTCAAACACATTTCTCCTCCCCCTCTCAACCCACATTACAACATACAATACGAACTCAAATCTTCCTTCAGTCCCCATCTCCCAGGTGTTAATTCTCAGTCCATTATCCTTCTTCAAACAATCAATACATTCTATTAAAGAGGAAGGAGTCTTCTCCTTGTGCCATTTCTTGACTAACCCCTTTCCATATTCCATGCTCTCACCATGGAAATGGACCAGAAGATTGCTTTTGGGGTTTCTCTTTTTAAGGATACTTTGGTCAGTTCCACAAAACGACAGTCTCTCCATTTTGGGATAACAAAATCCCCCCCATTTCCCCCGGGGCAAGGGCTTCACGACAGAAATCCTCTCATTTCTGATTTCTGCCTACCACTACTCTTCACTGCCTTTCTTGGGTCTGAGCCATTGCTTTCCCCCCAAAACCGCAGTCTCTGTGTTACAATAGAAAGTTAGTCCGTCCACAGCCGAAAAAAAACTGCTCCTCCGTTTATCTCTTCCCAAGTAAATTCTTCTCATTAACTCCACTACTCCCTACTCACACAAACCTCTCATTTCACTTGTCCATTTCTTCTTGTTCTTATCTCTGTCCTCCGGGAGGATCAACGTCTGGAAGGTTTCCATCGTGAAGGAAAAAAAGTTAAAATCATCTCTAGGTGCCGGACTCTCTTCACACTCTTGGCCGACTTCCAGGAGCTGCCCGGCGCGTCTTATCTCTTTTCTCTCTTCTCTCTCTCCAAGATCCAAGGCCTCCGGCCTACCTCACGCCGCCTCGTGGCCTTTTCCCCTTCCCCACCCGGCCTACAGCCGGAGGGGGAGAGAGAACTGACCGATCCCTTTGCTGACCGACAAGCAAGAGAGTGTCACTTCCTGGGAGTTCTACCTTTATACCCTGTGTTCTCAGAGGCGGAACCATCTCCTCATTGGTCCAAACAGGTGCCAATATTCACACCTGAGCCCCCACTGGGCTAACCACTGTCTCCAAAAAAAAAACCCACTTCCTTTCAAACCACGACAATCCTGTAACTATTGTGATAGTATTTTGAATGGCGTTTTCTAAATAATAATGAATTACCATCTTCTTTATCTTATTTTACAGGTTAAATAACATATCATTTACCTTCTCATCCTATTTTGACTTTGACTAGGGACATTCCCTTTTAGGGAATACAAATTTGTTCTCCTGTTCCACTGGAAGGTAAAACAGCTTTTACAGATGGATCAGGGAAAACTGGAAAAGCATGATTCAACAAGGGTCTCCTTAATTGGTCGATGTGGATTCCCTTGTGGCTGCCTTGGCAGTAAAAACAGTACCTAATGTGTTATCTCATCAATTTTTTCACCAAGGTGCTTAGGCACTGCGGCAATAATTTGTCACAAAGTGAAGCAAAATCAATTATTTCTTCTTGTCCTATGACTCATATTTCATAATATTATGGTACCAATCCTAGAAACCTACTCCCTTTGTAAGAATGGCAAACAGATGTTATAAAAATGCCTGAGTTTGGCCGTTTAAAGTCTTTTTTATGCTACCATTGACATATTTTCTCATGTCATGGATGCATTAGCATTGGCAGGTGAAGCAGCTTGGGATGCTATTCGTAATTTTTGCCATGCCTTTTCTATTTTAAGTGTTTCATCGTATGTAAAGACGGATAACGGCCCGGCATATGTCTTTAAAAAAAAATTTAAAAATCTGTAGGTGTCGGGGCACCAGTTATTGATGTTTGTGTTATGTTGGGCCCTTCTGGAGGCTCCCTAGATGGGGGAAACCCTCCTGTAGCAGTTCTATGCCAGGTAAAAGGAGACACATAGGACTTTTTTGGTCTTCAGCTTCTTGTTTATTGTTACTAAAGTTTTGCATGCTGTCCACACCAGGCTCAGCATGCTGGAAAAGCACCACAAAATGGCCCCAAAATGTACAGTTTCAAGGTCTTTTAAAGCTGCCTTATCCAATTAACTCTTAAAATGTTCATTATTTCTACTTATCTACCAATAACTCATCCTTTGACTGTCCACATAACCTCTGCACTGTGCTTTCCTTGACCAATCACCCTGTGCCACCAACACTGCAGAAAATGGAGTAGATGAAGAAGACAGGGACTACACCCAAATTCCTCCATCTTGCTTCCTATCTACACCATACTAAAAATCCCAAAACCTAAATTTTTCATCCAAGTGACATACTATACTACTCTCTATTATCTATTTCACACTTTGGTAGATTCTAGTCTATCTCAAAGTCTTGGAAGTCCTCTCCATGGGCGAAGGTTAAAGGCAGTGTTTCTCTGGGGGTCAGAACCCCTCAGAGCAGACAGAGAAATATTCCCTGTTCTCTGGATTCCCACATCTGTGTGTTTTTTCGTCCCTGGGGTGTTGATCGTTCCCCATATTTCAATAGGCCAAGTCATTTTTTAATTGCGCTCATGGTGTTTCAAAGTTCCAGGTTTAAAAATAAAAGGATGAATCTTGGAAGCCAGGATATCTCTCTGGCTGTCTTGGATGGCTCGAGCCCCTGCCCGGGGGCACTCAGAGACCTTGGCACAGAGCCCAAGACACCTGTGACTTTGATTTTGACCCATGGAGCAAATCACCACCTTTATATGAAGAATTACAAGTCAAGAGAGTTTAAGTAGAATAATAGTTTGTCACAGGGTGAAAAATAGATTTTTGGGGTTTTAGAATGGGGGCTTGGGGTCCCAAGATGGAGGAATTTGGGCGTACCCTGTCCTTTTTCCTTCTTCTTCCTCTTAGCCTCCATGTTCTGGGTCATGCTGGCACTTTTGGATTGGTTTAAGATTGAAACTCACTGTCTAACATAGGTGATAGGTATTGGGAAGTTATGGTAAATAATGTACACGTAGTTTTTTGTCTAAAAAGATAACACCGCCCCAAGGGCGTGTGCCTCAACCCAACCTGCCAGACAGACCTGCAGTGGGTCAGAGAAAGAATGTTATAGATAAGAAATAATAAACAACCTTGAGAACGAGAACAGAAGAATCCTGACTCCTTATTCGACTGCCGGGCTGAAAAAAAGAGGCTTGTACGTATCTCAGAGTCACTCTGACCAGCAGAGATTCTGAGAGATGAATGTATAGGGAGTTACCTTAAGTGAGATTAGATAAAGCTGTTGATGTGTTAAACTTCTTACGCCCTTTACTTGATTAACAATTGTCTCCTATAATCTATCATTTTTCTTCTTTGAATTCTAAATAGTAAAATGTTTGTAAAAATATTAAGGTATGGGTTAAAGATTTGATTACTGGAAGGTGGACTGGCTCAGTGGAATTAATAACGTGAAGGAAGGGGCATGTGTGTTCTGACAGAGAATTGCCCTCGTTGGGTTTTTGCTCATTGTGCAAAGTCTTATCTGGAGTATATAGGAAGGAACAGGATGGGTGGTTCTACAGCTGAAGTAGAATGCGTGGGTGACACTGGCCACTAGGTGGATTGAAGCATGGACCCTAAAAGAACATGCTGTGAAGATGATAATTCAAGGCGGAGCAAATGGGGATATTGACTCACGCTGAAAACTCGAATTTAAATTGTTGGATGTTACCTTTACTTTTTTTCTTGGTGGATGTTACCTTTACTTTTGTTCTTTGCATTTTTCTACAGAGAGGTTGGTAGTGCTGAGTAATGTGTCTTGTACCATTTCCCTTTGCATGGCACTGACATTCCCAAAATAGGGGAATTTAATGTACCTAGGGGAGAAGTGTTGCCTTTGTATAGGGGTGCTGAATTAGTAGTTAAGGTTCTGCACTTTGAACAACTAGGTTAGTTGCCCATTATGATAGCAGCAACCCGTTGTAAAGTTAAGTGGATGCTACTTAGTTCTAAGTGGTGACTAGGCAGATGACTTAGTCTCTAATTCTGTGTGGAGAAAAATCTATTCAACTAAAAATGAAAGTGTCATCCTTCCATAAATGTGTCATTAAGGGACTGTGGGGTCTGCAAGAGCATTTGAAAATTAATTTTCTATGTGCCTTGTTGGTACATCATTATTGTTGGTGCATGGTTATGAACATCAGGATTTTGAGGGTATGTGTTGTATGGGCTTGTTAGATCACAGTGGATCAGTTCACAGCAGTTTTGGATTTAAAGGAAGTAGTTAGTAATTTGCAGGTGAATTGTTGGAGCGTCGTGGGGTAGGATGGTTGGGACGGACAGAGACTAGACATCTCTGAAGCCAGGTCTTGGAACTTGCGATTTATTGCAAAGGGCGTGGGTGCAATGGCCCTGCTTAGAGCTGCCAGCCGCAGCTCGGAGCAGGCCTGAGAGAAGTAAAGAGAGTGGTAAAGAGAGAGAAGGCAAGAGCGTGGTAAAGAGGACGAGAGAGTGAGGAAGAGTTAAGAGAGTAAGAGAGCAAGGTTCCTGTTGCAATACAATAAATCTTCTGTGTTGAATATTCTAATTCTCACTAACCATCTAGTACAGCATGCAAATCCTATAGCATTTACATACAGCCTATAAGAATCACTACATTACCATACTGTGTTACATTTTAAACCCTAAAAACTACTCTTTGGATCCCTTCTGCTAAGCTAGTAGGGTCTGCTCTGGCCCTTGGACCTGTCTGCAAGCAGAGGGTATTGTTTCATCAAAAGGGGATTACCTTCAGTCCGGCCACACCATTGTTTTCCAGTTGTTCAGTAACTAAGGTATCTCAAAGCTTGCTTTCATTTCAATCTCGCTTATAGTTTCTATATTCTCAAAATCTTTTGCCAGGCAATCATAAGGCTTTCCTGTTTCATCTTCCCCAACAGATTACCAGCTCCCTTTCGATAGTAGCCCATCCCTCTTGGTTGTATGTCCCTTTTGATTAGTATTGTTATTATATTCTGGCTTACCTTCAAGGGAAATCTGTCCATAATTACCTCACCTTTTGCTGCTTTCTTTGCCTCTCCATCTGCCAGCTGTCACAATCCTTTCTACGAACAGGATTAGTGATGGTTTGTTAACTGATCTCAGAGTGCAAAAAACCAACACGGAAAGGGGATTGCAGTAATAATCAAAAACGAATGCACCTTTATTAAAATGACCACAGCAAATGTGTTAGGGGGATTGGGGAGAAGGAAAGCATAGGGAAAAGAGACGGAGGAAGTGAAGACGGGTATAGCTACCAAATGTAGAAAGATGAAGTCATGGCGACGGAGTTCGCCTGGTCACGTCAGGGGAGATCTCAAAGACACTGGTCAACTCAAGGTTCTTTATAGTCCTTTTTTGGTGGGGGGAGAGACAGGTCTTGAAATCGCTGAGGGGAATCAGATACAATAAAGAATAGTCTATTGAAATTGCTGAGGGGGAAAAAGGCATTGAAGAAGGGTACAAACAGTCCATATTCTCAGCTGTAGGCAAGAACCATTGTCTTCTTGGTCCAATGGTCGCACCTGCCAAACACACCTGCAAACAATAGCTTGGCATGCCAGAACTCTGCTCAGGCCTCAGAATCATTTGGCGGCTATCCACCACTGGCAGGCCAGAATTCCAATCAGGGTCACCAGGGTCCTGATGTCTGTCCTTGAGATGGTCGTGAGGCAAAATGAGGAGAACTCTAGACTGTCTCTCACACCAGCTCATTTCCTTCTTCCAATTCTGAGCTCACTCTCTCGTGTGCCTTAATATGCATAATTGCTACCTTTTCAGGCAGCTGAACTGCTTCCAGCAGCCGGATTATCTCTTGTGCATGTTTGATGTTCTTTCCTTGTGAGGTCAGCAGTCCCCTCTCTTTCCAGATGGCTCCATGTGCATGCACGACTCCGAATGCATACCTTGAGTCTGTATTGATGTTCATTCTCTTTCCTTTTGCCATTTCCAAGGCATGGGTCAGTGCAATTACCTCGGCTTTTTGTGCAGAGGTGCCTGTTGGTAAGGGTCCGGATTCTATCACTTTTCTGCATGTAGTCACTGCATATCCAGCATGTCACTTTCCATTGGCAATGTAGCTATTCCCGTCAGTGAACTAGGTGTCTGCATCATCCAAAGGAGTGTCCTTTAAGTCTGGGCAGTTGGAATAGGTAGCTTCAATGGTCTCCAGGCAATCGTGGTATACTGCTTCTCCTCGATTTCCACTGAGAAAATAAGCTGGGTTGACAATATTAGTTACCACTATCTCTACATCATCTTGCTCTACCATAATGGCCTGGTATTTCAGGAACCTCTGTGGTGAAAGCCAATGGCCACCCTTTACTTCCAGTACTGCGGACACTGTGTGGGACACTAGCACAGTCATTTTTCTGTCCCAGGGTAACATTGTGTGCTTCTTGAATATTCACCATGACTGCTGCTACAGCTCTGAAGCAACCTGGCCATCCTTTGCCTGTTGCAACTAGTTGCTTGGAAAAGGAAGCAACTGCCCTCTGGTATGGACCCAAGTCTTGAGCCAATACTCCCAGGGCAATTCCCCGTCGTTCATGGGAAAATAGAAAGAATGGTTTACTTAGATCTGGAAGTCCCAAAGCTGGAGCTGACATGAGGGCACTCTTTAGCTGGTGAATGGCCCGTGTGGCTTTTTTTGTCTACTGGAGATCTTTATTTCTATTGGCAATAAGAGCATAGAGGGGTCTGACGAGCAGTCTATAATTATAAACCCACAACTGGCATGACCCTGCCATGCCTAAGAAGGTTCAGAGTTCCTTTATATTGTTTCCTTGCGAGCCTGCCCTGAAGTCCGTTGCCTAGCAGCAACCTTGTACCCTAGGTAGA
The DNA here is from genome assembly GCF_022539315.1 of Serinus canaria. Taxonomy (NCBI): domain Eukaryota; kingdom Metazoa; phylum Chordata; class Aves; order Passeriformes; family Fringillidae; genus Serinus; species Serinus canaria. The sequence goes on from NC_066342.1 coordinate 12,111,945, forward strand.
TTACCGTCTGTTTCACTACCTGTGCCTTTTTCTTTAATACTCTGTATCCTTGGAGTTCTAGGAAATTTGAAAGGCTTCTTCCTTCTTCCTGTGGAGTTTCCCAGGACTCAGGATCTTTGCACGTTGTTCCCCAAACAGAGTGGGGGAATTTTTGAAGCCTTGAGACACATGGACGGTGTGAGCTGGGTTTTGTGCCCACTTTTAGGGCTTTGCTATTCAAATGCAAAAATTTTCTGGCTGTCTTTGTGGATAGGAAGGCAAAAAAAAGCATCTTTCAGATCTAAAACGGTAAACCAGGTTACTTCAGGTGTTAAACAAGTTAATAAAGTATATGGATTTGCTACCACAGGATATAAATCCTTTGTTATCTTATTGACAGCCCTCAATCCTGTACTATCAATTACTGGGCTGATTTCTTCCCTATCTCCTTATTCAGGGGGTACTGCTTGATTCTCACTGGTTGTGTCCCTTCCCTAAACTTGATTACTATGGGGTGGGGGGTGTTCTTCGCCCTCCCTGGTACACCAGAGGCCCATACTCCCAAAAATACTTGTCCTAAAATCTCTTTACTAATTTCCTTTTTAATTTCAATGGCTGTTAATGTTAAGCCTAACACCTTTATATACTTTTGATCATTTACCTCCGGAGTAACCTCCCCATTTTAGAATGTTTAGGGAATTGGTCACATACAAAAACTTGTAAATACCCCATTGTTACTTTAAAAGTTTGCAAATATATGCCTTCTCAGACTGGCCAGTTGTTCCCCACACTACGACATAATCATTCTCCACAGGTACTAAAGATTTATTTAAAACTGAATATATGGCCCCTGTATCAAACAAAATTCTACCCTTTTCCTTTCTTCTGGTCTCACTGCCTCTCACAGAGGGGTCTGTTGCCTCTTAGTTCTGGATGAAATTGGACTGCCAGGAGGGGGATGGGTTTGAGTGTGTATACCTTTGGAGCCTGAGTTCTCTTCTCTTTTGGGGAGGTCTTCCTCATCCTCCCTTACCTTAGGAGGAGCCTTTAACAAATCATATGTACTCATTTTGCGAGTTGTAATCATTTTGCATTTCAGCATTGTGAGAGTCTGTCCGAAATATCCCTCATCTGCCTCACAACTGTCATTGAGAGACCGCTCAGAAGACCCCTTTGTCCCTTTCCTAGCCACAGTGGACACGCCAAGCCAGGGGGTTTCATGACCTGAAAGTGTTGCTAAGCTGCCGTATCCACAGGTGCAGTTCCCTGCACGCTACACCGAGCTCAAGGCACTGTGTTCTTTTCACAACAATAATCTTGGACGCTGTCCACCTCCTGGCCGGGCTGGACTTTTCCTCCCTGAGTTTTTGGGTGGTCTCCCACAGAAAACCCCTCTCGTTCATCTACAACCACCGTGACAGACAAGCTGAGATGACAGAAGCCTCTCCACCAGAGAAGACCCCGAGAAATCCCCATGTGAGAAAAGGCCTCCCTCACACTTTCCAAGGACTGGAGCCTCCAGCCCGGGGGAGGTGCACGGGGGGAGGCGAGCTGACCAAAGCAAGACGGATGACTGCAGGTGCGGGCACTGAACCACAAACACAATGGCTTTTGTTCATTGCAAGGTGGACTGTGTGTACCCCCTTTCCAAATACCATTCTATACAATAGATTTGGTTTTGAAATAATCCCCTTCCCCCTCATCGAAAAGGGTATAATTGGAGTCCAGATGGACTGCATCTTTGAGATCTCCCCGGGACGTAACCTGGTGAACCTCTTCGGCTGGACACTGAAGGACCTCCGCCATTCTCACGTTTTGGTAGCTATAACCCCCCTTTTTTTCCTTTCCCTTCCTTATTTTTCCTTACTTTTCCCTTTTTCCCTAATTTCTCCCCAACGCATTTTTGCTGTGGTTATTTTAATAAAGTCCATTGTGTTGATTAACCTGCAAACCCCCTTGTACCGTGTCGGTTTTTTGCACCCTGAAATCAATCTAAAAGAACCTCTATGAAACCTGTCCATAGGGACAGATAAGCATGATAAACTTTGATTTCATGCATTGATGATTTACACTGTATGCTGAACAACATGTTTGATTTGCCTTCTCTTTGCTTTGTTTTCTTTTTCAAGAGCCACCACCAGTGGGTCAGAGGGAGCTCTGAACCCAAAGTTACTCTGCCATTCTGGGTGATTCTTTAAGGCGAAAAACATATCAGCATCCGAGACCTCATCTTATTTGCTTTCCCATCTTAAAACAGCATTAACTGCAATAAGGTATTATAAATCCTTTTATTTTCTGAGCTGCCCCTACTGGCAGCTTTCTCCCAGTGAGCCCCTCCTAAAGGGGCTAGTTCAGGAACTTCTTTGCTCTGGTTAGTTCTCATTATCTCCTCGTTATACTATCATGTTTCCACCCAAGCCTCACAGTGTCTTTTCTCAGTTTTTCTCACACACAGACCTCCAGGTGGCAGGTATCAGATGTGATCCTCCCTACATAAGCTTTAAGATCTCAGGTTCTGAATCGTCTTGATCAGTAATCTTCAATTTACACTTGGGGCATAGAACAGCAATACCAGCGCCTCTCACAAACTCTGCATTGCATGCAAGGTGTCAGCCTCTTAATGCACCAAAACTCCCGGGAATTGTCTGCAGGCAATTCCATTTATCGCTTCGGCGTCTATCACTTAACCTCTACGGCAGGTTGTTTTCAGTCCAGACTTACTATATTACCAGCTGAAGTCCGATAAAGCCTCTTTATATAAACTCATTAGTCTCCTCTATCTTAACTCTGTTTTACAAAATCTCAGTCTTTTTCAGTTCTCTTCCTGCACAATCTAATTAAAGTATTGTTTCCACTGACACTCACTTTACTGCCTTGCAAAAGGCTGTGCCTGTTTCAGCAAAACTCTGATATGCCCACAAACACAGACCCTCCCCCTCCCAATCTCCAATTCACGAGAGTCAGGGCTTGAATTGCTGTGGGAGGGGAATTCCTGGAATTCCTTTAATTTGTTTTACCATAGTTAAACATAAATCATCATAATGTAGTTATTCTGCATAAAATGCTACACTTCTTGCAAACAAAATCCTAAAATCTCCACAAACACAACCTTACAATCCTGAGAATTAAATTACCACAATGCGGGGGAGGAACCACACAAACTCACCGGGAAAGGGGTATCTCTCAAAGTGCTCACTTTTCTCAACACAACGCAGCATACAATACTTCAGCATTTACCCACATCACCTTTCTCTGGTCCTCACACACTCTGGACACAATCAAAATAACAGCACACAGTAAAATTCGAAGGGATCAAGTCCAAACTACTAGGGCAGAGGAACCTCCTGAGTTTGTCTAGCCACAATCTACACAAATTACCACCTTTAAATACAATAAATTTCCTCACCCACGTTTCTCCCCTCATTCCACTTCTCCGTGGGGCACTCTCTGCCCCCGCAGCCTGCCCCAGCCAGCGCCTCAGGCCTCACCCGGCTGCTTCAGATGCCGGTAGAACTCTCCCACTCATGCCGTGGATACCCTCACTTGTTCGCTCTCTTTTCCATAAACCACACAATCGCACAATTACAAACACGTCGGCACACCACAAACACACATGGGTTCACTCAATTCACCCCCAGAGTAGCTAGCAGTCGCTCTATCGAACAGTGAACCCCTCTCTAGTCCAGCCACTCTATTGGCTGGGCTGCCTGTAGGCACAGGAACGAGGCTGCGCACTCAGATGTCTCTGAGTGACGTAGCAGTCTTATCTCTCTCTCTCCCCCAGGGCCCTTCAATACATTCCGTTTATCCGCACACCAGCAGGTCCTTGTCTGTCTCCGCAGGAGGCAAGCCGAGACCAGTGGAGCCCCTCCAGGGAACATCCCCGGGATGCACCAAGGGGGTCCATTTTCCCCTCTGCCCCTGCGAGGACGGAAAATCTCCTGCCTGTCCTCGCCATAATGAATTGTGGAAAAGTGTTATGAGTGATGCATTGTTCACAGGAGTCTTAGGATGAGGGAAGAGACGAGAAAGTTGACTCCATGTTCAGAAGGCTTGGTTTATTATTTTATGATATATATATTATTGAAATAAACAGGGGCAGGAGATATCTTTCCTTTTTTGATGCCTTTATTAAAAGTGATCAGCTCAAGGTTGGGAGGCCCGACGGATGCGTGGGTTCTCCGTTGCAGCTCCCTGGAGTGACTTGGAGGAGGAGGCAAATGCAACTTTTTCCACCAGGGGGCAGAGCTGGGGGTCCAACCTCACGAGAGCAGGCGAAGGTATACACCCCCTGGATCCTGAATTTGAGTTAGCAGCCTTGGGTCCTGGCTCTAACCAACATTTTCTTAAGTTGTGGTGAGGGGCCATTAAGGTTTTCAGAGTCTCTGCTGGCTTCTCACCTCACCCCTGATGTCTAGAGATCACTTTGATCTCTGAATTCCATATTGGCTCGCTGGTTTAGGGGTTTATTAATTGCGTTTGGAATGGGGGCTTGCCCCATTGCATTTTGGCTCTAAACTTAACTGCATATATACATCTTCCCCTCTACCATCTGGGGGGATGCCATCCTCCCACCTGGCCCCAAGCAGGGTGATGCTGATACAAGAGAGTGAATTCTCAACCATAGATGGCTAACGACCTGATACTTAACAGGTGATTACAACAAGCAGCTAACAAAAGCACTCCTCGGCCAGAACTGGTTAAACTTGTAATTCTACAACTTTTGGAAAATGGGTAACCTTTTTTTTGTTCATAACAGTTATGTTAAAAACTATACTAAAAGAACAGAAGAAAGGATTTCATCAGAAGGCTTAGCCAAGAATAGAAAAGGAATGAATAACAAAGGCTTGTCTCTGACCGAGACAGTCTGGACATGTGGACTGTGATTGGCCATTAATTAGAAACAACCAGATGAGACCAATCACAGATCCACCTGTTGCATTCCACAGCAGCAGATAAGAATTGTTTGCATTTTGTTCTTGAGGCCTCTCAGCTTCTCAGGAGGGAAAAATCCTAAGGAAAGGATTTTTCATAGAAAATGTCGGTGACATTATGAGTAAAAAAAAGTGTTTACCCATTTTTTTTAAAAGGTTGCAGAGTTTCAAGTTGAGGTGGGAGCTAGTTGCTGGCAGAGTTCTTTGTTAACTTCATGTTGTAATCACCTGTTAAGAGTAGTTCGTTAACTCTCTATTGTTGAGAATTCCCCTTTTTGTATCAGTACCACCCTGCCTGCAGCCAGGTAGATGGCCCTTCTTGGACAGCGCAAGGTGGGGACATCAGAGGACATGTAAAATAACCTCAGACCCAGCATGCCATGGTAAGGACCCCCACCACACTTACTGAAAAAAAACTCCTAAAGCAACAAGCCAACACAGAATTAGGAGATCAAAGTGATGTCTGAACATGAGGAAAAAGGTCCAGAGCCTGAAGAGACGCTGAGAACCTTTGTTGCCCCTCGCCCCGGCCACAGAAGACCCCAGCTGGAGCCAGTACTCTGGACGTCAAACCTGAAGAGTGGAACAAGGGGTATATCCCTACTGCTCTCGTGAGGACAGGACCCCCCAGCTCTGCCTCCTAGTGGGCAAAGCTGCACTTTCCTCCTCCTCCATGCCACTCCTGGGAGCGACGACGGCGTGACCATGGACCCATGGGGCCTTCCCACCTGAGCTGATCACTTTTAATGAAGGCATTAAAAACGAGAAAGATCTCCTGCCCTATTTATTTCAAAAAGGAAACAAACTCAACAGCTTTTGTGAAAGTTGTGAAGCCGGTATGTTTATTACAGTGCTGGACAAATGTGGTGTTTGCTCCCCTTAAAAGGACCTGCATGCCTCTGGGAACTCCAGATCTCTTTTTATCTTCCTTACTAATCCATTTGCATGGAATTTCAGAACAGGTTCATAAATATTCATTTTACTGATTTCATGTTACACTTGCAGCTAGTTACACTTGCAGCTAGATTTTTTATCAGAAAGTACAGAAAGAATTCCTGGGTCACCCTGCCCTGCCTCCCACAGCCTGTCTGTCTCCCCTTATCTCTGTCCTTTGGCTGAAGCAGTTTCTTCAATCATAGCTTTTTTGTGAGAACAAGCAGTCAGACTAAACAGCTATGTTCACAAGCTACAGATTTAATTCAAAGATGTACTTTTTACCTAAATCGGAATGGATTTCTACTCTGGATAATTTCCACTCTGTCCCACCTACACTAACCTTATGGTTTAATCTAATGTTGTCTCATAATGTTAAGTATTTTTCAGAGTTCTAAGAAAAGATATTTGAGGTTAATTGAAAGCCTCCTCCAGACTGCTAGTCCTATCGCTTTCCTCAGTTATGACAAAAGGACTTCATAGAGAGTTCAGCTGCAACATTATTTTTTTTTCTCTGGGTTTCATACTGGGTAATCAGTCTGTCATGCAGCTGTACTTCCTCCACCTTCACACTCTCAATGTCTAGATCCAGGCTCACAATCCTGTCTGTGACCACTTTCAGATCTTTGAAGAAGAGGTTTGCTGTGTTTGAAGCATCTTTATCCTGAAGGAAACTGGAGAAATTCAATTAAGGTCTTTACTCATAACTGTTATTCTTAAGAGCCTTGTTTTAAAATGTGTTGAAAGACATCCACCAATTAGAGTCTGGGCTGTGGCCAAGCCCTAATTCTACTTGGATGGGATGTTTAACAACAAACCCAGGTGTTTTCTGCAACAAAACTAGATTTAAGTCATTTTGACTTGACAATTTGATCTTGTAGCTGAACCTACTTTTAAAGTGAGCTTGGGGAATTGTTTTCCAGACATGATTTTCCAATTCTCCATTAATTTGAGGTTTATCAGCTGTTGCAGACTCTGGGATGATGGTTCAGTGTTGTAATGCTTATTAATTATATAATTTCACATGTGTTATTGATTAGGTGTATTGTCTGATTAACTCATAATTGCTGTCAGTTTCTTCTTCACTACATGCATTGTTTTGCTATAGTGTTTCCTCATGCTAATAATCAAAGGGTGTTAGTGGTGACAACTTATGTCATTATCTTACCTGTTGTCATCGTTTGAACCTGGCGCAATGCCAGTGCCCCCATGAGAATACCTCTTTCCCTGGTATCTACTGTGAGATGTGATCAGAGACAGAGCAGAGCAGGCTCCAACTTAAGATTGAAAGAAAAAAGAACTTTATTAACCTAAAACTACAAGGAAAACCACACAGAACACAGGATGAAAACCTTCCAAATTTCCTCCTCCTCCCCCCACCAAATTTCTAATTCCGTTACCACCCTTTAGATAATCAATTCTCAATTCCTCGAGAAGAGAGGAGTCCCTCTTGCACCACAGACTTCCCCAGGAAGCAGTAGAAACTTCTTGTGTTTCCGTGTCACGTGTGGCACCGCCCGGAGAACATTTGCCATCGTGACCTCTTCCTTCCATGTCCAGTGCTCTCACCACTGCACATGGACCAGAGCTGCTTCTAGGGTTTTTCCCCTTAAGGATGCTTTGTCCAGTTTTAAAAAAAAGAGCACAGTCTCTCTCCTTTTGGGACACCTATCCCCCCCAAATTTCACCCCCTGGGGCTGAGGGGTCTCTTGAACAGAGATCATCTTCCTCTTCTTCTTCGAAGACGGAGGGCACCACGACCACCCTCCTCACCCGTCGTCTCTGTTCACACACTTTCACATCACTGCACTCTCCTGACTCTGAGCCATTGCCTCCCCCTAGAATGCAGTCTCTGTGTCACAGGAACTCAAGTGGTTCTGTCTCTGGCTATACAAGAAAAGTCCAGCCAAAGGCCACTCCATCATCTCCTCCCACCTAGGATTCTTCTCAACTTCTCTCAATCTCATCAACTTCAGGAGGAATCAGCATTTGAAAGGTTTCCATCATCCCAAGAAGGGTTAAAAGTCCCAGGCTCTGCCAGTTTGGTTCATGAACTCCCTCGGCTGGCTGCCCTGCCGGGCACCCCCCCCCCCCTTTTCTTTCACACCAGCCACGCTATCACAGGCACAGGCTGCTTTCTCTCTCTATCTCTCTCTCCCTCCAGGGGAGGAAATGGGGGATGGCTGCCCGAAGCCTCGCAGTGCTTCTCCACCCTTCGGCGCAGGCCTGGCCTACCTCCCTCTGGCTGCATGGCTCCACCCCCCCCCCCCACCCAGCTTTGAGCTGGGCAGGGGAGGGTCTGCTCTCTTCCAAAACCGGAACCCAAAAGGAAATTCCCCTGGGAGTTCACAGCTTTTAACCCCCTGTGTTCTCAGAGGCGTATCCATGCCCTCAGTGGACAAACCAGGTGCCAATATTAAAATCTGAACACCAATTGGTGTGACCACACCATCACAAAAATACTTCCTCTCAAACCATGACACCTATCTCTATATAACTTTGCAAAGCAAAACTAATCAATATTCTGTTTCTTGTATTAGAGCCCATTTTTCACTTCTAAGATTTTAAGAAAACCCTCCAGTCCCTGCAGGGGCATGAGTTTGCATGTGTTTCTGCAAGTACGGAGTCTGGGTAAATTTCCACGAAGAGCGTGAAACCCTATCAAATGCAAAAAAATGCTGACCACTCCATAAGCAGAGAGGAGAACACACGGACGTGAATTGCATGGAGATTTGAACTTGCACTTGACGCCTTGTGCTGCACCCACAGAAAATTGTGGACTTTATAAGTGTGAGACTCAGTAGGGTTGTAGAATTTTTGTTAGCTGATAGCTTAAGGGAAATATGGGATTCAATTGAATGTTATACTTCTGCTTTTTGGCCTTATTTGCTATTAGTAGTGCAACTTTACTGGTTAGCCTTCCAGAACAAATGTTTGGGTGACTTTGGTAAATGCTTCAGGTTTAGATAGTTTGTGTTTATCTACTGCTACTCCAGAAAATCCATTCTCTACTTTTTTGGTCAGTGTACCAGTAGAAATTTGGCCTATACCTGAAAAGATCAACAAAGCTATGTAAGACACCTTGCAATGGGCATTGTTGAGCTTTCCAGGTCTTATTAGCACTCATTTTCCCCCTCAAAAGCCTTTTTCTTTGCATCAACAGGTGGAAGAACTGCCTTTGCTATTAAAGCAACCTGTAGAAGGCCTCATGATTTTTACTGATGCCAGTCAATAAAACTTTTAAAGCAGGCCTTATTTGGCAGGGTAAAGGCAAATGGCTCAGTGAAATCATTGAGGTGAAGGGACACAGCAGGTACTGAAAGGACTGACTGATAAACAAGAAATGGGGGAGGATTGGCTGAGCCCAAAGAATAGAGTGCTGAAAGCAGTTCATGGCGTTGTAGAGTGTTTTTATACTTTGAAATACTTTGAAGTAGTTTTGTTATTGTATTCCCGTATTTTTTTCCAAATGGTTTATCCCAGATTGTACCCCCTTCCCTTCACCTGTGTAATCCCTCTCCCTTGCTGAGATCATCCCCAAATCCTCACCCTGGCTCTCTGTCAATCAGTCAGCATCCCATCCCCTCCATCTAGAAGCTTTGGTCCAGGACGCTGAGTGATTAGCCAGAGGCTAGAGGTCAGCCCCCCAAGCATTACCCCATCCGCTGTCCTAAATGTCTATCCACCAGTATCCATCCCTTAGGGTCACTTATTGGTTAGTAAAATGTTATCTACTTCAGGTTTCCACCTCCCTTTAAATGTAACCTTGGCACATCTCCCGGGGCTCTCAGCAGGAGGCCCCCTGAGGTATAGGAGCTCCCCAGAGCTCCTGAATAAGACCTTGGATTAACCCCTGCTAAGAGTGGCCCTTTATCTTCTACCGATGTCTCTAGTGTCTCTTCTGCTGCAAAGGCGACTAGCCTAGCTGCCCTCAGCACCCTCAGGGCATGAGACAGTGTATCCCCGCTGTCAGCCATATCGGGGTTGCCCCTCTGGTGTCTGCCGACTCGGGGCTGGCCAGGGGCTCCTGAGAGGCTCCCAGAGGGACAAAGACACATGGTATGAATCATCTATGGTTAGTAGATAATTGTAGTGAACTAATCAATCAGTGCCACCTGAAATCATCTATTGCCCTCAGCACTTTTGATGCTTTTGTTCTCCTTGGGTGAGATTAGAATATGTGTAGTGTGGATTAGATATCTGTGAGTACAGGAGGAAGTTTCCCAAGGTGTGGAGAGTGCAGACATCGGCACACCCAAAAGTTCAGTACCTGGGTGGTGTTTTCCCAAGTAACAGGAATAACAATTAATTCCCCATAAACCTCAAGAAGCGCTGGGCTTGTTTCCTTTTCATGCATCCTGGTGCCCGTGGATTGTGGCCATGCAGGCTGTGTGGGAGGCAGGGTTGTTTGGGCTTTTTGTTGTTTTCTAGGGGTCCTTGTTCTGGATGGCAGATGAACTCTCTGGCCTTTTTCTTCATCGAGTGTTGTTGTCTATCCTTGCTGTGGGGTGCTGTGTTTCTTCTCAGCTTTGGATTGGGTTTGTCTATGGTGTCTCTTTTTGCTTCCATCTTGTTTTTCAGACTCTGGCTCACTTGGTGGAGCAGTTCGTGGTTTTACCTCTGTCCTGGCTGACTGTTATCCCCATTCATGTGTATGTAATTTATGGTGGATATTATGTTCTGTGCCTTTAAGACTGGCAGAGTGAGAGTTTTATTTTGGGCCTCTTATCAGCCACTCAGAGGGACATCCCGATAGCACCGGTGCATGTTGCTGCTTTTCTGCTTTTTGCCCTGCTTTTGGTTTCGCTCTTGCTTCTGCTTCGCTTCTGCTTTGCTTGCTCTTGCCTTTTTTCCCCCTTCTCATTAGTTACTTTAGCTAAACAGTCCAAATTCCTTTCTGGACTGTTCTCCCCACCCCGTTGGACCTGCTGACTGCTCCGGACTGGGATTTAGAACACGGAGAGAGAGTTTACACCTTGTGACTGCAGCAGCTGCCTCAGCGCCGGAGAGACTGATAACAGAGCAAACCCCCAGGAGAGACTTTCTGAATTTGTCATCTTTTTCAGAGCAGTGGAAGAGTGGTGTTATCCGGTATTGTTCATTGTGTGTGCTGGGGGGTGCTGTGCTTGTCAAATAAACAGGTTCTTTCCACCTGTCTCCGAGGAATTCTTCCCAAACCGGTTGGGGAGGAACCGTGTGGGTTTGCTTTTGGAGAAGCCCTTTTTGGGGATTCTCTCCCAAATTTGCCCTAAACCAGGAGAATTTTGGCACCCAGAGCGTGGGGCTCGAGAGAGAGTGGGAAAACCCTGTTTTCAATGCATTTTGGTTACCATTGTTCTGTTTCAGTATAAAGCAGTTAATAGACATGCTTTTTGAATTAATAATGTCTATTGGGGTGAAGGCTTGCATGCATTTCTGGTCCCTAAGGTTTTTTGAGGTCTTAATACGTCTATGGTCCCTTGGTTTGTTTTCTTATCCAGAAATAGCTCTTGCATTGTCCCTAATACGTAGCTTTTACAGCAGAGGGGTAGTGACCAGAATAGCTATCCTGCTGGGCTTGGTGGTAATAGCTTGTAAGAAGTTTATAAACATGCTGGGGTCTGCTCCAGGTGTGAATGGTTCATGGCTATGGTTATGCATCCAGCTTGTTAGAGGAAGAGCAGGGGGTGAGGCTTTTCAGCCTTTGCTTTCCTTCTTCTCCTCTGAATCTGTTGCATCACTATTGGAGAATGTTCAGTTTCCCCTGAATGTTAAAGAAATCATCTTTCTGGTACTCAATCTGGTAAGCTTGCTCTATATATTTTGCTGCATCTCTAGAATGAGGGCTGAGATTTCTAGACGGGCTGATGAGACCCCTGACTCAGGAATAGACCCAGGTTTGGAAAATCCTAAGTGGTGTGGGAAATGGGAGAATATGGGCCAAATCCTGCAGGAATTCTCTGACCCTATAGTCTGGGACTTTCCCCATGAACAAATTCAGAACCCAGTTGAGGTGGGGAAATATCTGAAAGAGAAGTACCAGGATGACCCTAAAGAGAAAAAGATCATTGCAGCGAGCTGGGCCTTGGCATATGCTTATCGCACGTTGCTAGATACGGTTGGCCAGCAGACAGAGGCAGGGGGGCAGGGAGACAAAGCAGCCAAGCTAGACAGTGAGCCTAAGCCAGCAGCTAAACCAATGGCTGTTGCTGCCAGCACTAGAAGTGGGAAATGCACAGGCAAGACCAATCGACCAGTGGATGATGATGATGATGATGCAGGAGAAGGACCCTCAGCGCCTCCTGATGTAAAATCAGAAGTCAAAGCAGCAGGTGCCAGATCGGAAGCCAATATGGAGTCCTTTTCCCTGAAGGACCTCCGTGGCCTAAGGAAGGATTACACCCGGCGACCCGATGAATCCATAATTAGTTGGTTAGTCCGCCTCTGGGATGCTGCAGGTGAGGCCACAATTCTGGATGGCACTGAAGCCAGGCATTTGGGATCCCTGTCACATGATCCTGTTATCGACCAAGGAATGATGAGGGGGGTTAATCCTCACAGCCTCCGGGCACGGGTCTTGGACAGTGTAGCACAAAGATACCTGTGTGCAGATGATCTTTATATGCAGCAGACTCAGTGGAAGACCATAGAGCAAGGGATCCAACGCTTGAGAGAAATGGCAGTGGCAGAGATTATCTTCTCAGATGACGTAACAACTAGGAACCCAGACTTGGTACCGTGCACATCTGTGATGTGGCGGAAACTTGTACGACTGGGGCCACATGAATATGCTTCTGCTCTAGCAATAATGAAGCGGGATGAGAGGGATGAGACCGTGCTGGATATGGCGAAGAAGCTCCGAGCATATGCAGATGCTGTGCATGGCCCGACACATGCCAGAATCGCAGCAGTGGAAACACATCTGCAGAAGTTAGAGGATAAGATAGAGGAGAATCACAAGAAGCGCAGGGAGGAGATTAAGGAAGATCTTCTCAAAATCTCAGCAGTGCAGATCAGAGGTCCTAGTGCCCAATACAGACGTTCCCCAGATGGAGAGAGAAGGTACACCCCACGAGCTGAGCTGTGGTTCTTCCTGCGTGATAGTGGAGACAACATGAGGAGATGGGATGGGAAATCGACTGCTGCTCTGGCACGACAGGCACGTGACTTGAAGGAAGGCAGGACTCAGAGAGGGAGTTCCACCAAGAGGGAAGCAGCTCCAGTTGCCCATAGCCGAACTGCCAGATACGATGATGATATGTCTGATCCCCTTGAAGGAACATCCAAGACATATGCCCAGGGAAATAAGGATGACCAGGCTTAGAGGGGCCCTGCCTCTAGCCAGGTAGAGGATAGGGAAAATCGTGTTTTCTGGTCTGTGTGGATTCCTTGGCCTGGCACATCGGAACCACAGGAATATAAAGCTTTGGTTGACACTGGTGCGCAGTGCACATTAATCCCATCAAGACATGTGGGGACAGAGTCTGTTTCTATTGCCGGTGTGACAGGGGGATCCCAGGATTTCACTTTGGTGGAAGCGGATGTGAGCCTGACAGGAAATGAGTGGAAGAAACACGCTATTGTAACTGGCCCGGAGGCCCCATGTATTTTGGGCATAGATTACCTTCGAAGTGGGTATTTCAAGGACACAAAAAGACTCAGGTGGGCATTTGGCATAGCAGCTGTAGTGACAGAGGGCATCCAGCAATTGAATACTTTGCCTGGACTGTCCGAAAATCCATCTGCAGTATGACTTCTGAAGGGAGAAGAGCAACAGGTGCCAATTGCCACTTCCACAGTGCATCGACGGCAGTATAGAACCACTCGAGATGCTATGATTCCCATCCATAAGATGATCCGAGAGCTGGAGAGCCAAGGGGTGGTCAGCAAGACCCACTCGCCGTTCAACAGCCCCATTTGGCCTGTGCGTAAATCTGAGGGGGAATGGAGATTTATGGTGGACTACTGTGCATTAAATGAAGTGACTCCACCGCTGAGTGCTGCTATGCCGGACATATTAGAGCTCCAGTACGAGCTAGAGTCCAAGGCAGCAAAGTGGTACGCCACTACTGACATTGCCAATGCATTTTTCTCCATTCCTCTGGCAGCAGAATGCAGGCCTCACTTTGCTTTCACGTGGAGGGGAGTGCAGTATACCTGGAACCAACTGCCCCAGGGGTGGAAGCACAGTCCCACCATCTGCCATGGACTGATCCAGACTGCACTGGAAAAGGGTAAGGCTTCAGAACACCTCCAGTATATTGATGACATCACTGTGTGGGGGAACACAGCTGCAGAACTGTTTGAGAAAGGGAAGAAAATTATCCAAATCGTACTGGGAGCTGGTTTCGCCATTAAAAAGAGCAAAGTAAAGGGACCAGCTTGTGAGATTCAGTTTCTAGGAGTAAAGTGGCAACATGGACAGCATCAGATTCCTATGGATGTCATCAACAAGATCACAGCTATGTCCCCATGGACCAATAAGAAGGAAACGCAAGCTTTCCTAGGTGCCATAGGCTTTTGGAGAATGCACATTCCCGAGTACAGTCAGATCGTGAGCCCTCTTTACCTGGTCTCCCGCAAGAAGAACAATTTCCACTGGGGCCCTGAGCAACAACAAGCTTTTTCCCAGATCAGGCAGGAAAATGCCCATGCAGTAGCCCTTGGTCTGGTCAGGACATGACCAGATGTGAGGAACATGCTCTACTCTGCAGCCAGGAACCATGGCTCGTCCTGGAGCCTTTGGCAGAAGGTGCCTGGGGAGACTCGGGGTCGGCCACTAGGATTTTGGAGTCGAAGCTACAGAGGCTCCGAAGCCAACTGTACTCCAATGGAGAAAGAAATCTTGGCTGCCTATGAAGGAGTTCAAGCCGCCTCAGAGGTGATTGGCAAGGAAGCACAACTCCTCCTGGCACCCCGACTGCCGGTGCTGGGGTGGATGTTCAAAGGCAAGGTTCCTTCCACTCATCATGCCACTGACACTACACTGAGCAAGTGGATTGCTCTTATCACTCAGCGCGCCCGTATAGGTAAACTGAATCGCCCTGGGATTTTGGAGGTGATTACAACTTGGCCCGAAGGTGAGAATTTCGGTGTCACAGATGAAGAACCAGAACCAGTGACACGGGCTGAAGAGGCTCTTCCATATAACCAGCTGCCACCAGAGGAAACACGCTACGCTCTTTTCACAGACGGTTCCTGTTGCATTGTAGGGATGAGCCGGAAGTGGCAAGCAGCTGTATGGAGCCCCACACGACAGGTCGCTCAAGCTACCGTAGGAGAAGGTGGATCGAGCCAACTCGCTGAACTCAAAGCTGTTCAGCTGGCCCTGGACATTGCTGAGAGAGGAAAGTGGCCAAGGCTCTACCTTTATACTGATTCATGGATGGTAGCCAATGCTCTGTGGGGATGGCTGGAGAGGTGGAGAGAGGCCAATTGGCAGCGTAGAGGAAAACCAATGTGGGCTGCTGATGAGTGGAAAGACATCGCTGCTAGGGTAGGGAAGCTACCTGTGAAGGTCTGCCATGTAGACGCCCATGTCCCCAAGTGTAGAGCCAATGAGGAGCACCAACACAATGAGCAAGTAGACCGGGCTGCAAAGATGGAAGTGTCAAAGATAGACCTAGATTGGGAACACAAGGGAGAGTTATTCCTAGCTCGGTGGGCCCATGATGCCTCAGGCCATCAGGGTAGAGATGCCACCTATAAGTGGGCATGAGACCGAGGGGTGGATCTAACCATGGACAGTATTTCTCAGGTTATCCACGACTGTGAGACGTGTGCTGCCATCAAACAGGCCAAACGAGTGAAGCCCCTGTGGTATGGTGGGCGGTGGTCCAAGTACAGGTATGGGGAGGCCTGGCAGATCGACTGCATCACACTGCCCCAGACACACCAAGGCAAGCGCTACGTGCTGACCATGGTAGAAGCCACCACTGGATGGTTAGAAACCTACCCTGTGTCTCATGCCACTGCCCGTAACACCATCCTAGGCCTTGAAAAGCAGGTCCTTTGGAGGCATGGTACCCCTGAGAGGATTGAGTCAGACAATGGGACTCATTTCAAGAACAGTCTTATCAACACCTGGGCTAGGGAACATGGCATTGAGTGGGTGTACCATATCCCCTACCATGCACCAGCTGCAGGGAAGATAGAGAGGTGCAATGGGCTACTAAAAGCCCAGCTGAAAGCCTTGGGGGGGGGATCCTTAAAAAATTGGGAGCAGCACTTAGCAAAGGCTACCTGGTTAGTTAACACCCGAGGTTCCACTAACCAAGCAGGTCTTGCCCAGTCTGAGTCCCTGAATATAATATATGGAGATAAAGTCCCAGTGGTACATGTCAGAGGTTTGTTAGGGAGGACAGTGTGGATCCATTCTGCCTTAAGTACAGACAAACCCATCCATGGGGTTTTCTTTGCTCAGGGACCAGGATGAACATGGTGGGTGATGCAGAGAGATGGAACAACACGATGTGTACCTCAGGGAGATCTGATTGTGGGGTGAGAACGAAATTGTTTGACGATATGTTGATAAGGGGTAGAATGTCCCAGGGTGACTGTTATCCCCATTCATGTGTATGTAATTTATGGTGGATATTATGTTCTGTGCCTTTAAGACTGGCAGAGTGAGAGTTTTGTTTTGGGCCTCTCATCAGCCATTCGGCGAGACATACAGATAGCACCAAGACAGTGCTGCTTTTTTGCTTTTTGCCCTGCTTTTTGCTTTTGCTCTTGCTTCTGCTTCGCTTCTGCTTTGCTTGCTCTTGCCTTTTTTCCCCCTTCTCATTAGTTACTTTAGCTAAACAGTCCAAATTCCTTTCTGGACTGTTCTCCCCACCCCGCTGGACCTGCTGACTGCTCCGGACTGAGATTTAGAACACGGAGAGAGAGTTTACACCTTGTGACTGCAGCAGCTGCCTCAGCGCCGGAGAGACTGATAACAGAGCAAACCCCCAGGAGAGACTTTCTGAATTTGTCATCTTTCTGAGAGCAGTGGAAGAGTGATGTCATCCGGTATTGTTCATTGTGTGTGCTGGGGGGTGCTGTGCTTGTCAAATAAACAGGTTCTTTCCACCTCTCTCTGAGGAATTCTTCCCGAACCGGTTGGGGGAGGGACCGTGTGGGTTTGCTTTTGGAGAAGCCCTTTTTGGGGATTCTCTCCCAAATTTGCCCTAAACCAGGACAACCTCCTTGCTGGGGCTGATCTTTTTGCATTGGTTGGCTGTGGGGGTCAGAGTGCTGGGTGCTTCTCTAAATTCACCCACCAGGATGGCA
Organism: Serinus canaria; assembly: GCF_022539315.1. NCBI lineage: Eukaryota > Metazoa > Chordata > Aves > Passeriformes > Fringillidae > Serinus > Serinus canaria. The sequence goes on from NC_066342.1 coordinate 12,129,044, forward strand.
TTGACAGAATATGTAGCTTACTTGGGCCAATGCTACTGGAGTGGATTCCTTTCGTTTATCCTTAGCCATGCCAAGAGATCCTTTCCGTACATTTTTAATTGGTATCCCGATAAGTGACTTTGCTGGGTTTGCAAAATGGGTAGGAGCTGGAGGAAAACCATACGTGGAAGCCAGTAAGCCAAACACGGAGAATTGCTGGTGTAACCTAACCAGTGGTGGTACAAAACTGGACATGTGCAAAAGGTTGGGGATTAAGCCAAATGGTGAGGCCTTCCAAGCAGGTACGACAACACAGTTACTGAATGAAAGCGGACTAGATCCTCAAGAACTAGACTTGCTAGTTATCGGTTCCTGGAAATTATTACTCGTTTTTTTAACTACTTTTTAAACGCAAAATCAACCAATATGATCAATGTTCTAGTCCCATGTCCCAAAAATAATAGTGTCATTCTTAATCCCAATTCTCCATGGTATAAGAATGTGACCAGATACTGCCACAATTGGACTTGGCAGTGCTGGTGCAAATGCAACTGTAAGAAAGCTTCCACCAGGTATCGTTTTAATCTGTGAGGAGTTGGAAGGGATGTGTTGTATGAACCTCTCTGACCATTCTGCGTCCATTCACAAGAAATTCAAACTACAAGATAGCATGAAGAAGTTGACTGTGAATGACTGGGGTTTGGATGAATGCTTTAAGGGATGGGGAGTAACTGGATGGTTGAAAAATATGGTAAAGGGAACTTTGTTAGTATTAGTAGTCATTATTTTATTGCTTTGTGTTATTCCATGCATAATTCAGTTGGTGACCCCTGTAAGAGCCATAATGGGAGATGCAGGACTCCAGTCAGCTCTTCATAATGAAGTTTATTAGATCCAAGATGTTACAGCAGTCCAGGGTCGTGGGCAACAGAGCCTGTGCCTACAGCCGTCAGCTCCAGCTGCAGACAAGCCTGAAGACTCTTTAGTTTTGGTTACAATGTGTTATGTACTTTTCTTTGCTGAGCATCTTAATACAGAAGAACCAAACTATACCTTACGTTTTACCTATAGCCTATCATAACTGCTATAATTACCATATTCATGTTACTATTCTCCAATCACTAAAAGTTAGTATGTTACAGTTTAAGCTAGAAGTTGTTTTTCAGTTTTCTTGCAGGGGAAAATTCTGAGACCTTTTATCTACTTGCAACATTGGCATGCTTGTTTGCTTATGTTATCTATCTGCTTGGTAAAAACATCTTTTTGTTTGAGGTGGGTTTATTCTTTGCTCTAAGCCATAAAAACCCCTTCTAACTAACATACCCTTTGCCTTCTTAGTTATCCAGTAAGACTGGCTCAGCAATTATTTTCTTCTATATCAAAACTTGCTTTCATTTCTATTCCTTCTTCAGATTCTGCATTCAAAAATCTTTCTGCCAAGCATACATATCTGTGAGACTTTCTTGTCAAACTTTCATTCTTCCCAGCAGACCCCCTTAGTAGAGAATACAGTAAAGAGGGTCTGACTGGTGCAACAAGAAGAAGGGGGAATTGTAGCAATGTATCTGAACAACTTAGGCCTCAGTGTGCACCAGCCATACTGTCTGTAACTGTTCTTATCAGAATTTCCTCAGGGCACTGTGGAATTCATCAAGGTTACTAAAACATAAACTGTGCTAAAATAAGAATGAAGAAGCTGAGAAACGGCATATCAGGATCGCAAGAACTAGATAACAGAGGACTGTAGAACACCTACAGGGTAACCAATCACGGATGCTGAGAAATAGAGGCAGAGAACGAGAGAACAAGACAAAGGTACCAATCAAGTGTGATCTTAGTAGTTTGTAGAATCTATAAAAGTGTGTATAATGTAAACAATAAATGGATTCTGCTTGATCATATTGGTCAGATGTTCAGGAGTTCTCATTTACCTGCAATAGCAGTTCACTCCTAACTATATCAGTTATTACTACTACCATGTCTAAGTTTTTGTTAATAGCAGAAATAAAAGCAAAGTTATTTTAGCACTATACGTATAGAATTCACCTTAATAATTGCAAAAAGCCAACAATAAAATAAATATTTATAACAATCCCTCCTTTTCCCTTTCTACAAATCATTTGGCTTGAGCAATATTTCTTGTTTTCTAACCTCTATTATTTGCTTATTTTTTTAATAAATAATTTTTGCTTCTTCCAAGGGGTCTTCCATTTTATTTTGTTTCTTTAGCACCGTAATCTTTTGTGCAGTCCCAGATGTAGTTAATTTGTGTCTATAGGCATTGTTACCACTTGCATGCCTTGGACTACACTAGTGATTAGCCAAAGAAATAGGGGATCAAACAAGGAAGAAATATCAAACCAGCTGTAGTGCATAAAAGGAAGAAGCCTAGCTTCTTCGACCATTCTATTCCCAATATGTTATCTCATTAGCTAGTTTTTAGCATTGATTCTCACTTTTGTACCAGTGAAAGGGCTATTTTTCTGATGTCGTTGACTATATCTAGGATGGTTTTTCTATTGTCATCTATTTTTAAACAACAATCTGATGTATTAAACTTTCCACAAACACCCCCTTCTTCAGCTAATAAATAGTCTAAAGTCAACCTATTCTGATACACTGCATCTCATGTTTGTGTTTGTTGCCTTGATATTTATTCCATTGCCTGACCAGTTCTGTTTGTTATTATCTCTACAACTGCTTGGAGTCTTATAGTACGATTCAGCATATAAATTGGGATCCAATATCCCAAACTCCCATCTTGTGCCCAGGTGGCTGGCCCATATGTTTCTAATGTGTTCAGGGGGCCATTCTACATCTCTTTATTTTTGGAATCTTCTAATTAAATCACTTTTGTTTCTTTTTAGGTCCTCATAAACTGGTACTTCTAATTGATCTCCATTTGGTCTTGGTAGAAGAAAGAATCCTGGCTGTATAATTCCCAAAGTGCAACTCCCTTTCCACCTGGAGGGGAGTCTTGGGTATGCTCTCTTTCTACATATCCAAAATAAGCTATCTGGTGCTTTCCAAAAATAATTTTTCTGTTGATTTATATTCTCCTAAAATTTGGATATTTCTGGGATCCCACAATAAGGATTTTTGCCTGTATCATTACATTGAAAAAGTCTAATTTCATTATTATATTTACAATTTTCCTCTTTCATTTCTCCTCAAGTCCAATACTGAGTTGGTTCTTCTGGGATCCACCATGTAAAAGTTCCATTGCTAACTTTATATCTCTTACAGGGAGTATTTCATATTAATTAAGAAAATTATTCTCAGTGCTCCAGAGACATTCTTCCTCTATCATTCTTCCTCTATCTCTGTTGAATTTAAAATCCACCCTTCTGGTCAGTTTTCTCCCCTTATATTTGTCTGGTTCCATTTAAGGAGTTCAACAGGGCCTAAGCTACTGCCTTTCTATAGCCATTCTTCTTACATCAAAGCTCTTCCACAGACCAAACAGTTGGTTATATTAAGTTCCTTACTTATTCTTTTCCCCAGTTCCACAAACAGATTTTTCCCCAGTCTCGAGATACCTATTTCCTTTTCTAATTGTTGTTCAAGTTTTGTATATAAATCCTGAAGTGAAATTGGCACAGATTTTGACTGCTGTACAGGCTTTGCCTTTCTGCTTACCAGTTGTTCTTTAACCAAATCTTGGACTCCACTCTTAGTGGCAAATGTGAAACAAACCCATCGCTCTCCTTTGGACATTTACTTCCCAAGTTGTTACCACTTGTTCCTAAGTTTTCTGCAATCTAGTATTTTTCTCATTTTGTATACAATTACTTATTTTGGATAGGTTATAACAGTGACGGTTGATATGGGGGTGTGTAATAAAAAAGGAACCTCGGTTTCTTTCCATATACAGCTTTCAGTAACATCTGTGACATGACTTTGCCAGTATCCCAAAAGGGAAAAGACAAAAAAATGAGTGACAGAAAAAGGAAAAACAGAGGTCTGGTATGGCTTATACCCCCACCTCCTATGCCTATGGGGTTGCTACTCATAGCAGGTGTATATGACCTTTTTGGTGGCGAGTACAGCAGCCAATCTAGTCTTGCCCTCTTTTTCTTTGTCACTTCCTCTTTGCTAATTTCCAGGAAAACTGTCTTTGACACTCCTTAGCTGTAGTTTCCCATTGTTCTTCAGGTATCTCCCATTCAACAGTCACTAGTAGTTTTCATGTACAAAGCAAAGTAGAGAAGCTTTAAGGCAATGGTGAAGGAAAAGGAGTCAGTTCAGATGGAGGGTTTCAATCTAGAGCTTTATTCCTGGCCCACAGGCCTCTGAATGCATCAACAGCTCCAACAGAACTCTCCAAACTGCATGGTTGCTGTTCCTTTTAACCCCAGGGGAGAGGGGGAAGGAAGGAACACAGGGGACCACCAACCAGGTAGAGGGGGAAAGTCTCAAGGGACAAATGACACCTGGATGGCCCAAT